>NC_090344.1:30077500-30401840 GCF_035084215.1 Heptranchias perlo | reverse complement strand
TGAAGGGAGTGCAGCGTCGATTTACTAGAATGTTGCCTGGACTCCACAGTTTAAATTACGCGGAGAGATTACACAAACTGGGGTTCGCCTCGAATTCAGTCGATTAAGTGCTGATTTGATCGAACATTTCAAAATATTAAGGGGAACTGATGGGGTAAATAGAAAAAAAAGATTTCCGCCCGTTAGTGTGTCCAGGACTCGGGGTCTTAGCCTAAATATTAGGGTCAGGATTTTCAGGAGTGAAGTTGGGAAACACCTCTGCAAGCAAAGGGAGGGAGAAGTTTGGAATTCTCTTCCACAAACGGCAGTTGATGCGAGCTCAATTGTTAATTTTAAAACTGAAATTGATAGATTTTTTTTAACCAAAGGCGTTAAGGGACATGGGGCTAAGGCGATAATATGCAGTTAGGTTACATATCAACCAGGATCTCACTGAATTGCGCATAAGGCTCGAGGGGCCAAATAGTATACTTTTGCTCTTCAGCTCCTCATTGTTACAGAATGATCCTGCATTGTATCGGGAATCGAACCAAGGTCTCCAGCGTAACAAGTAAGAATTCGACCCCAAGCACCATCAATGCGCGCGTTTGTCACAGCAGCATGTGTCCATTTGGAATCCGATCTGAATGAACATGCCGTTCACAGCTGCGGTGGCCGAGTGTTTAAAGCGTTGGACTCAAAATTCAATTGAGGATTTCCTGCCCAGGTTTGAATTCTGCTCGCAGAGCTACTGTTTAAAGATCACTTCAGTGCTGAAATAGATTAATTGGAGTTAATTGACCGCATTTATCTCTCTCCCAGAATGAGAGATTCTCCAGCGAGGCCGGTGCTTTTAACTTGTGTCCAATCTTCTCTTGCAAGATTTCAAGACCCAAGAAGGAATTTCTCCCAATCTGTAACTTAAATTCTGCTAGTTTGCAAAACCTGACATTTATACTCTTTATTTTCTTTGTCTGCATCTCTCCATCTCTCCATGTCTCCGTCTCTTGTCTCTCTGTGTTGTCCCCGATAGACTTCTCAGGCTTCCTTGAACGGCGATGGCTGATCTAACCTGCAACAATAGCAGAGAAGGGTAAAGAAAAAAAAGACTGAGACAGCAGGAAAAGGAAAGGTGCAACCCAGCTGATAATTTCGCAGCTAATGTTTCCACATTCGTGGCTCTTCGTTCTCATGGTGAATGAAAGCAGCAATTTGAGCAAAGTGTACTTCTGGTGGAGTGTAAACTGTGACGATGCCGAGACAGACGACAATGTCGTTTCAGAGTAATTCATTCTGTAAAGTGTTACTTGATAATACAAGTCGTACATTCAAAACGAATTTGATAAAGAGAGAATAATATTGTTGATCTGAAATAATTAGTTTAGAACCTGATATTGCTCTACATCGTATATCGTACAAGAAAGCGAGTTTGGATGGCCATCGTGTTCTGAAAGGATGGCGGATCGGCTGCGTGGCAGCGAAATTTTACAGTGGCTGCACGGCTCTGTAGCCAGTTGGACTTTGGATCTGATTCTCGCTCAGGGAGTTTCACTGGTTCAAATCCCGGTACGAGCCCCCTTGCGTCCCCATTTTTCGTCAAAAACCAGCAATTGGCTTCTCATATCTTTGAAGTAAGTGCAGAAGGCAGGTTTGACTTATCTCCAGCCGAGCATGTTTTAACACCAGAGGAGAGAATGCAGAGGGTATGTCCACGAAAGACACGTGGACGAAATGAAGATAATCTTTCAAGAGGTTGTACAGATTGAAGCCGTCACATGAATTTATCCCAATTCAGGCGATCTCATGGGTACAGATACAAAAGGTAAAGGAAGCTGCATTGGCCTGGAACCAAACCCCTGGTTTCCCGTCGGCAGGCGAGGGTTCTACACTCAACCACCAATCCACACACGGCTGCAGGCTGCACGTGTGGCGTTGGATACAAGTCTGGAACATGCAGTCTGGCAGAGTTCCTGTGATGAGCCTGCGCAGTCTCCAACCGCGTGCTACCTGTGGGTGACCAAACGAGTGGGTCAAGCACGGTCTTGAAATTCACTGAGATTCGAAATCACTTCAAACCGCCACTGTAAAATGGTCAAATAAATAAGAGCTGTAGTTACCAGGCAGCGTTTACTTTTTTCAGAAATAATGTAAGAATCCAGCCCTATGTACACGTCTAAAATTTCACGGCATGCGACGAATTTCCTTTAAGCTGCCACCTAAATTCTGCTCAATCACAGAATTGGAGATTTATACTATTTTTCTTTGCATGTATCTATCTATCTCTGTCTGCGTTTCTTCACTTTCGCTGTTGATCCCTAATGGACTTATCAGGCTTCCTTCAACAGCCAGGTCTGCAAACCCGGGATGGGAAAAGGCTGTCGGTTCTTCGTCCAATTGTTGGATTTCGACGGGTTGTGTTTTGCTTTTTTCCGTCTCCGTTTTCGGAAAACATAAACCCAGATGGGATTTCCCCTGCTCGGGTCCCGTCACCTGCGGATAATGAGAATGAACCCGATCTATCATCCGGTCCTAATATCTGTATTCTCATTGTTTAACAATAAAATTACGGGGTTACAGTTATTTTCAGAACACATTTTAGAAATTCAGACTTATTCGAAAACTAAAAGCACGTGGGATTAAAGGGCCGGTGGTAACGTGGGCAAGTAATAGGCTGGGGGATAGGAGGCAGAGAGTAGTGGTGAACGGATGTTTTTCTGACTGGGGAGAAATATGCAGTGGAATCCCCCAGGGGTCGGTATTAGGACTATTGCTTTTCTTGTTATATATAAATGTCTTGGATGTGGGAATAGGGAATACAATTTCGAAGTTTGCGGATGATACAGAACTTGGCAACGTAGTAAATAGTGAGCATGATGATAGCAGACTTCAGGAGGACATGGATAGACTGGTGAAATGGGAGGTCACGTGACAGATTTAACGCCGATCAGTGTGAAGTGATGCACTTTTAGAAGAAGAACATGGAGAGGCAGTATAATCTAAATGGAACAATTTATGGGGGGTTCCAAGAGCAGAGGAACCTGGGGGTTCATATTCAGAAAACAGGGCAAGTTGATAAGGCGGTTAAGAAAGCATATGGGATACTTCGCTTTGCAAATAGGGGCATTGAATACAAAAAATGGAAATCATACTAATCCTTACAAATCAGTGTTCAGGTCTCATCTGGAGTATATTGTACAGATCTGGGCACCACACTTTAGGATGAAAAGGGATTGAAGAGGATTCAGAGCAGGTTGACCTGGATGATACCAGGGATGAGGGACTTCAGTTATTTGGAGAGATTGGAGAAGCTGGGATTGTTCTCCTTACAGCAGAGATGGTTAACGGGAGACCTAATAGAGGTGTTCAAAATAACGAGGGGTTTTGAAAGAGCAATAGGGAGAAATTGTTTCCTCTGGCATGTGGGTCGGTAACCAGAGATCATAGATTTAAAATAATTGGGAAAATAACTAGAGGGGAATTGAGGAGAATTTTTTTCACACAGAGGGTTGTTAAGATCAGGAACGCACTTCCTGAAAGGATGGTGGAAGCCGATTCCATGGGATCATTCAAAAGGCAATTGGACATAATTGAAGTGGACTAATTTGCAGGGTTATGGGGAAAAATCTGGGGTGTGGGTCTAATTTGGACAGGTCTTCGAAAAAGCCGACACTGGCACGACGGCCGAATGGCCTCCTTCTGTGCTGTAAGATTCTATGATCCGATGATTACCTTTTGAATCATTACAATTGAAGCTATTCAGTGTTGAGCAACGAATAAAATTATAACCGTGATATTCTGCTTTTCCATTCCCTTATGAATATCGCAGATTATACTGTCCAGGCGGGGGTGGGTCTGAATGGGGGTTAGAGTGCGGAGCTTGGAATGGAAGCCCAGCAGAATGAACTTGGTCTCATCAGTTTTTGTTATTTTTCCGACCAGTTGCCCGAAGCAGGCGATGAACCTTTTTCTCGAGAGAGGATCGTCATTTCAGTTCAGAAGGAAAAAGGTATCAAGAAAATCGCGTAAAACGCACACAGAATGATCCGGGACTTACAGCACATCCCTTTTAAACAGACACAGACACGAAATGATCCGGACATAAATCATAATTATGGGACGGAAGTTTCTCTTACGTTGACCATAAGATTTACTAATTTTACAATGACACCAATGTCCACTCTGATATTTCGCGATCTCACAATCTCACAATCTTAACACCTTCCTGGAAGGAACTGTTGCTGATTTCAGCAAACAATGCAAAACCCTCCGTCTGCCGTTTCGAGAAGGATGTGACTTTCACCAGACCTTCTGGGTGGACTGAATGGGAGAAACAAAACTTAAACACAATAACGACGAGGATGGGATTCGAACCCACGCGTGCAGAGCACAATAGATTAGCAGTCCATCGCCTTAACCTCTCGGCCACCTCGTCGCATGCAAAAATATGCGAAACCCCCTTGATTCAAAATTAAAATTCTGGCTATGTTGCCAATCTGAAATAAAAACTGTAAATGTGTATATCCTCAGCAGGTCAGGCAGAATCTTTCGACATAGAAACAGAGTTAACGTTTCAGGTCCATGACCATCACATGAGTATTCCAACTCACTCAACTTGCGCCTTGTAAATGGTTGAACGGCTTTAGGGAGTGAGAAGGTGAGTCACTTGGCGCAGAATATCCAGCCTCTGACCTGCTCTTGTCGCCACAATATTTATGCAGCTGGTCCAGTTAAATTTCTGGTTAATGATGACCACTAGTATGTTGATGGTGGTGGATTCGGCGATGTTACTAACGAATCCCCACAGAAGAGATTTACTGTAATGATTCCAGGGATGAGGGGTATAAGTTTCATGGATAGATTGGAGAAGCTGGGGTTGTTCTGCTTGGAACAGAGACGGTTACGAGGAGATTTGATAGAGGTATTCAAAATCATGAAGGATCGAGACAGAGGAGATAGAGAGAAACTGTTCCAATTGGCGGAAGGTTCAAGGACCAGAGAACATCGATTTAAGGTGTTTGGCAAAAGAACCAAAGGTGACATGAGGAAAAACTTTTCTACACAGCGAGTGTTTCGGATCTGGAATACACCGCCCGAGGGGGTGGTGGAGGCAGATTCAATCATGGTGTTCAATAAAGAACTGGATAAGTATTTGAAACGAAAGAGAATACAGGTCTACAGGGAAAGGGTGGGGGAGTGGGTCTGTCTGGATTGCACTTGCAGAGAGCCGGCACGGACTCGATGTGCCGAATGGCCTCTTTTCGTGCTGTGACCTTTCTATGATTCCATTCTATTTGTGGGAGGCGATGCGAAGCGACCGGAGCGTGACGTAAATCGACCTGCTCATGTACATTCCCTGATAATAAATCCTTGTATGATGCAAAGAAGAAATTCATAATTATGATACATATCTTTTATATTATACTGACTATAAGAGGTACTCGGTTCACCAGGGCGCCATTGTGCACTTTGATTGATACTTCACCTCGATCACCCCTTCCAGTCCCAACACCTCCGTCCAAGAAACAGTTGGGTGGCAATCCAGACTTAGCTGAATTGTGCAAACAGGTGTAAACCAGCAATGCGAAAAAGCACTTCCTATCAAAGAAGTGTTTTTGGTGAGGCGGCGAAAATGGAAGGGTCGACAAATTCTGGCAGCAGTGAGATTCGAACCCTCATAATTCAGAGATGGAAACCAGTATCTGAGACAGCACAGTTATTCACGCATTTGGGAAGCCATTTCGATCGGATAACAAAGCTCATGCAGCTGAAACGTTCCCTCTGGTTCTTTCACCACAGGCGCTGCCTGACCTGCTCAGCGTTTTCAGCATTTTCTGTTTTCATTTTTGTGATTTCACAATGGCTGTTTTCCTGAAAACACCAAATTTGACCCAAGGACAAAGCTCACACTTCACTTTCCCCACGCGCTTAAAGTCTGCCGTTTCCGAACGAAATCTCCTCCGCGCCGAGCTTTCAAAGGACCTTTCGCTCACGGCCAACCTCCTGTAATCGACACCTTTTCACCATTGCCGCTCTTCTCATTTCTCCTCATTCCTTTTCAATCGGACATTTCCACAGACCTATTAAGATCAAGCGGAACATTTCCGACTTTCCTGCACCGCCCAGATTGCCAAAAATGCACATTTCAGCCGTCTTTCGCAGCGATGTCGCGCCGTCCGTCTCTCCCGCACATCAACTGCTCGGGGAAAAGCGCCAACGACCATGGAAACAAAACCCAGTTCTTCAGTTAACATCCCCCGTGTCACAAGATACCCCATGGAAATTTCCTGGAAAAGTATGCGCTGTCCTACCGAATGCCAGCCCTGCTTTCTTTGAGCTTGTCTCTGGAGCAGATCGAAATGTATCGATTGGTTTCAAGTCACAAATGATCATTGGTGCGAGCGGGACATGTGCCCCCGAGAAACAGCGGTCGATGGAGAGCAAACTTAAAGGCGTAAGAATGTGAAAGTGCATGTTAGAGTAGGCAAGGCCGCAGTAAAGTCTCAATGAAATAGACCATGATTGTGGAAGGAAGGAAAAGCTGGAAGAAGCGGCGGGTCTGAATTTTGGATCATCCAACAGAGACACGTGAGAGAACAAAAACAGGATACAGACAAAGGTGCTGGGGCAGAAAGACAAAGCACGAAATAAGAGGAATGAAAAGGGAGTGTAAGAAAGAATGGGAGAGAGGGAGGTGAAAGAAAGGAAGAGAGAAAGAAAGATAGAAGGGAGAGAGAAAGTCAAGCGTGCAATACTCAGCCCGCAAACGGGCGCTGCTCCCAATCGGCTACACTTCGCCCCACAGAGCCTCATCCCATTCACACCGTCCTACAATACACTGTCAATGTTGTGCAGTGAAACAGAGAGTTTAAAGGCATAAAGACAAACACACCATCCTACAATACACTTTCAATACCTGTGCAGAGAGACAGAGAGTTTAAAGATACAGAGATACTTACATACTATCCTACAGTGCACATTAAACATCCGTGCAGTGAGTCACAGAGTTTACAGGTACAGAGACACTCACAGCGTCCCACAATACACTTTAAATCATGTGCAGTGAGACAGAGCGTTCAAAAGTTATAGAGAAATTCACCTTTTTGTTTTTCAAAAGTGGCACATCCCAGAAGCAAGAGAGAGCGTGGGTCAGTCTCCCTCTCCTGATAGAGCTGAGGCTTGTCAGTCAAGAGTCCCCTCCTTCCTGTATTGGCAGTGGAGGAAGTGCAGAGTAGATTTAATAGAATACGATCAGCCTGACCGAGGTTAGGCTGACTGGCCTGTAATTACTTGATCTATCCTTTTCTCCCTTTTTATACAACAGTACAACTTCAGCAGTCCTCCAATCCTTCGGCATATCACCTGTAACCAGGGAGGATTGGAAAATTATGGTCAGAGCCTCCGTTATTTCCTTCCTTGCTTCTGTTAACAGCCTGGGATATATTTCATCGGGGTCTGGAAATTCAGGTGGAGTGATCTGGGGTTTTCATTTTCCTCTTTGCAGAGATTTTCACCGCAGGTCAAGATCACAAGCCGAAGTCCAAATTAGGACTACTTCCGGGTTTGAACCTCAAATCGCGAATTATACACTGACCCCAACGAGCCCAGAAACAAGAACGTGTCTTTAAGTTAACCCGTTGCTGACACATTCTCTGAGAAGTCTGTCTGCACAATGAAAGGGCGTTTCAGAAGAGTCAATCTGATATCCGTTTCCTCCTCAAACCTGAACAAACACCAATTCCAAAGTGTCATTTTGTCGCTTAATTCCACAAATTAGGTAAAAATAGTTAGCTACGCAAGGCACTGCTGGGAGTTGAACCCAGGATCTCCTGTTTACAAGACAGATGCTTTAACCAACTAAGCCACAGCGCCCATTCATGGCAACTCAGTCCCACCTCCTCTCACTAATGTCTATCAGCGATCCGTCACTGTCTGTTTGGGTTTCAGACCGTTTCATCTTTGTCTGTTTCGCTTGTCCGTTCACCTGTGCATCCCGATGCTGCCTGCATATCTCGTTGTGTTTCGCTTTGTGTGTCCATCAATGCGTTGATACACCGATGATTATGTGTACTTATGTTTGTTACATTAAATAAATTACCGGTTTAGACAATTCTCGCTCTGAAAGTGAAGAACTATTGAGACGAACTTTACAGCAAAGTATTGTTCATTTTGGTGCTGAAAATAAAAAAACCGTAAGATGTCCAAACAGGGAAAAGGAGAAAAACCTTTTAGGCAAAATGAGGACAACAATCAAGATTTTTACCAGTATATTAAGTGAAAGAAGGGAGGCTTAGAGTAATGTGGGCCGCTTAATGACAGATGGAGGTGATATTGTAATTGAAAATCATGAAATGTAGAGTTGCTAAATATTTACTTTGCTTCGTTCTTCACATAAATAAATGAGCCTAACATATCAGAGATATGAGGAAAACTGTAAATATATCAAGGGGTTTCAGTATAAGTAAAATAATGGCAATGGAGAAAATAATTAGATCAAAGATAGACAAATCTCCAGGGAAAATAAAGGAAAATCCTAAGATGTTTTATAAGTATATTAAGGGTAAGAGGATGACTAGGGAAAAAATAGGGCCCATTAGGGACAAAAATGGCAATCTGTGTGTGGAGCCGGCAGATGTAGGAGGGGTTCTAAATGATTTTTTTGCATCTGTTTTCACTATGGAGAAGGACGATGTTGACATAGAAATACGGCAGGGGGACTGTGATATACTCGAACATATTAACATCGAGCGGGAGGAGGTATTGGCGGTTTTAGCAGGCCTAAAAATGGATAAATCCCCAGGCCCGGACGAAATGTATCCCAGGCTACTGTGTGAGGCAAAGGAGGAGATTGCGGGGACTCTGACACATATATTCAGAACCTCTCTGGCCACAGGGGATGTGCCAGAGGACTGGAGAACCGCTAATGTAATACCATTATTCAAGAAAGGGAGTAGGGAAAAACCGGGGAACTACAGGCCAGTGAGCCTAACATCAGTGGTAGGAAAATTATTGGAAAAAATTCTGAAGGACAAAATTAGTCTCCACTTGGAGAAGCAAGGATTAATCAGGGCTAGTCAACATGGCTTTGTCAAGGGAAGATCATGTCTGACTAATTTGATTGAATTTTTTGAGGGGGTGACTAGGCGTGTGGATGAGGGTAACGCAGTGGATGTGGTATACATGGATTTCAGTAAGGCATTCGATAAAGTCCCCCACAGGAGACTGGTCAAGAAGGTACGAGCCCATGGAATCCAGGGTGCCTTGGCACTTTGGATACAAAACTGGCTTAGTGGCAGAAGGCAGAGGGTGATGGTCGAAGGTTGTTTTTGTGACTGGAAGCCTGTGGCCAGTGGGATACCACAGGGATCGGTGCTGGGTCCCTTGCTGTTTGTGGTCTACATTAATGACTTGGATATGAATGTAAAAGGTATGATCAGTAAGTTCGCTGATGATACAAAAATTGGTAAGGTGTTAAATAGCGAGGAGGATAGCCTCAGTCTGCAGGACGATATAGATGGGTTGGTCAGATGGGCGGAAGAGTGGCAAGTGGAATTTAACCCGGAAAAGTGCGAGGTGATGCACTTTGGAGGGACTAACAAGGCAAGGGAATATACAATGAATGGGAGGACCCTAGGCAAGACAGAGGGTCAGAGGGATCTTGGTGTGCAAGTTCACAGATCCCTGAAGGCGGCGGAACAGGTAGATAAGGTGGTAAAGAAGGCATATGGGATACTTGCCTTTATTAGCCGAGGCCTAGAATATAAGAGCAAGGAGGTTATGATGGAGCTGTATAAAACACTGGTTAGGCCACAGCTGGAGTACTGTGTGCAGTTCTGGTCGCCACACTACAGGAAGGATGTGATCGCTTTGGAGAGGGTGCAGAGGAGATTCACCAGGATGTTACCAGGGCTGGAGCGTTTCAGCTATGAAGAGAGACTGGGAAGATTGGGTTTGTTTTCCTTGGAGCAGAGGAGGCTGAGGGGGGACATGATTGAGGTGTACAAAATTATGAGGGGCACAGATAGGATGGATACTAAGGAGCTTTTTCCCTTCGTTGAGGGTACTATAACAAGGGGACATAGATTCAAGGTAAAAGGCGGGAGGTTTAGAGGGGATTTGAGAAATAACTTTTTCACCCAGAGGGTGGTTGGAGTCTGGAAATCACTGCCTGAAAGGGTTGTGGAGGCAGGAACCCTCACAACATTCAAGAAGCATTTGGATGAGCACTTGAAATGCCATAGCATACAAGGCTACGGACCAAATGCTGGAATATGGGATTCGAGTAGACAGGGCTGATGGCCGGCGCGGACACGATGGGCCGAAGGGCCTCTATTCCTGCTGTATAACTCTATGACTCTATGACCTGATGGTGACCATCCCAGGGGACTGAGAGGACTAGGTGAGGAAATTGTACATGCTTTAGTCATGATCGTTCAAACTCTCTTGATTCAGGAATTGTTCCTTCGATGGAAACAATTTCAATGTCACTCCATTATTTGGGATGGGTAGCAGAGATGATGTTGGAAATTATAGACCCATTAGTCTGACATCCGTTGTGGGGAAGTTGCCAGTATCCTTTATTAGAGAAGGAAAGATTGAGCACTTGGATAAACATGAATTGATCAGAGAGAGCCAGCATGGATTTGTAAAGGGTAAGTCAAGTCTAACAAAACGAGTTGAACTTTATGAAGATGTAACTAACGTGGTAGATAATGGAGTGTCCATGGTTGTTATATGATATTGACTTCCAGAGGTATTCGATAAGGTACCATATAAGAGACTGTTAACGACAATGACAGTGCGTAGAATTTAAGGCAACCTAATGAAATGGGCAGGGAGTTGGTTAGAAGGTGGGAGACAGAGACCCGGCATATAAATGACGGAGACGAAGGAATAGAGAGCCGTATATCCACGTGTGTCGCTGACACCAAGTTAGGTGTCACAGTGAGTCGTGGAGATGGAAGCATAAAGTTGCCAAGGGAAATTGATAAATTAAGCGAGTTGGCAAAACTGTGGCAGATGGAGTAACATAGAATTACATAGAATGTACATCACGGAAACAGGCAATTCGGCCCAACTGGACAATGCCGGTGTTCATGCTGCAAACACGCCTCCGCCATCCCCATTTAATCTGACCCTATGAGCAAACCCTTATATTCCTTTCTCCTCCATGTGTTTATCTAGCTTCGCTGTAAACGAATCCATGCTATTCGCCTGAACTACTCCTTGTGGGAGCGAATTGCACATTCTAACTACTCTCTGGGTAAATGTGTTCCTCTTGAATGCCATATTGAATTAAATAGTGACTACCTTATATTCATGGCCCCAATGATTTGGAGACCCCACCTCCACAAATGCAAACACATTATCTACGTCTAACCTATCAAACCCTTGCATGATCTTAAAGTCCTATATCAGGTCACCCCTCAGCCTTCTCTTTTCTATGCAGAAGAGCCCCAGTCTGTTCAAACTTTCAATATGG
The DNA here is from genome assembly GCF_035084215.1 of Heptranchias perlo. Taxonomy (NCBI): domain Eukaryota; kingdom Metazoa; phylum Chordata; class Chondrichthyes; order Hexanchiformes; family Hexanchidae; genus Heptranchias; species Heptranchias perlo. The sequence continues at coordinate 30,390,382 of NC_090344.1, read as the reverse complement.
AGAAGTGTGAGTTCATCTACTTTGGACTGAAGCAAGATAGATCAGAGTATTTTCTAAATGGTGAGAAGCTAGGAACTGTGGAGGAGCAGAGAAATTTAGGGGTCCAAGTACAGAAATCGCTCAAAGCCAGTGGAATGGAAGAAAAATTAATTAAAATGTCTTATGGGATGTTGGCCTTAATTTCAAGGAAGCTGGTATTCAAAGGGGGGAAGTATGTTACAGATAGAAATCCCTGCTGAGACCCCATTTAAAGTACTGCATTCAGTTCTGGGCACCACATCTCAGGAAGGAAATATTGGCCTTGGAGGGGGTGCAGCGCAGAATGACCAGAATGATACCGGGGCTAAAATGGTTAAATTATGAGGGCAGGTTATGCGGAGGTCGGTCCTCATTTTTCTCTTATGGATCCGGCCCCATCCGTTTACTGTTGACGGGAGCGCGTCTGATACTAAGTCAGTCAGAATCGGATGCAAATCACATAACCGGCACAGCAGCTCTGGAACTGGCGACTGGTTTTACATTGAGTCTTTTTTATGGGATAGGCTGTACATTGTTTGTATAATAATAATAAGTTTGATACAATGAAGGTTTTTTCAGTTATTTTCCATTTCCAGCCTCACCAGTTTTATATAGTAACAGGTAACAATGTTTAAGGGATGTGATGTACAGTGTTGGTGGAATCAGTGTAATTTAACTTGATACATTGAAGAATCTCTTGTCTATCCCAGGCTCTTACCTTATGTTTAGACCCTCACCAAGTTTAAAATCGGTTACTCACTGATATAAATAAACCAGTAACAACCCCGAAACCTCAGCGGGTATATTTGTTCCGATAATTAGTGACGTTCGCAATTTCCATTGAAATTCCAATCAGCAAATCCCAGAGGCTGTTTCGGGTTTGACAAACTGTGAAACAGATTGTTTTAAAAGCCGAAAAGAGGGAAAACCTGGTGGTTGATACAAAGTTTTATACATTATCACTTTCTGTTTCAGATTTACAATTTCTCTTTGTGTGTTGCTGACAAGAGCGGCTATAATAGAGCCCAGTGACTGGGTCATGAGCTGCACTGAGACATTGGCCTGTGTTACAGACCGGCTCGTTGGACCTGCTCATTTCGACTCATCTCATTGTCAGGAAACGGGAAATTACTGAAATTGAGGCTGGTGAATAACTGCTCGAAACACCAATCCTCTCTACCACTGAGGACTGAGTCTTCCGACAAACAGAGATTTTCAATCGTGCAAGTTTCATTCACGTATTCTGCTCTTCGTTTCCCTGATCTGATTGGTGCGCCTTTCCCTTCAATTCACGACTTACAGGAAAAACTCGATTTTACAGTCGATTTTTGAGTCATGACGTACAGTGATATTTCAAATAATTGAAATCGCCCCTTATTAACCCCAATATCGTCACCTACACGTTTGACAAATGCAAAGCGGCTTCAATCGCGGTTTTGCTGACACAACTCGTTCAAAGATACTGTCGGTAATTGGAGAGTTTTTCAAGTCATGACACGAACATAACAGTTCGCACTTCCGTTTTCCCCAAGTCGCTTCAGATTCATGTGGAATGATATCGCTCTGGCGGTTAAATCCGTTCCCTCTTTACGAATCCACGTTTGACCACGTGTCTTTTAGTATTTTTGATAACCGATACCAAATCGGTTTGCCCCGTATTGTACATTACTTTTTAAATATTACGGATAAGCAGAGCACTTGAGATGTCACAGCCGTGACATTCACTTTTCTCCCTCTCCTCTCGATCTCCCCGGCAACTGTCACTAACCACAATCTTCTATCACAATTCTCCATCAGAAAGTTCCGAGCCTCGGTTTTCAAATGAAATAACGCCCATCGCTTCAATCAACGACATCCCAGGGAGAGTTTCCCAGTTTCGTCTCACACTTTCCCCAAATCCTCCTTAAAGTACCATCAAAAATTGTCCCTAAGTTAATAAAAATATAATTAAAAGTTCTTATCTTCTGGGGTTTTGTTTCAGATTCCAGGGCTTTTGAAGGTCACTGCGGATATTTAACGAAGCGCATCTTGATTGGAGGCTTCTTGGAGAAATCGGAGAAAGATCACGAAGCTCTTGTAGCGCAAGCGGTCAGCGTGCGGCACTTTTATCAGCTTCAGAAATGCCCAGGTTGTGAGTTTCAGCCTCACCGAGAACAGACGAACATTTTACTCCGAACATTTTGACTGGAGTTCAAGGTGCAACTGGTCTGTTCCATAACGCATCTGCTTCTTAGTGTTCCCATGTGGGCACTTGGGTTCCTCTGGCCGACCATCTTGCAACAGTAGGTGCGAGTTTGCTTGTTTATGGGGGGAGAGGGGGGCTATAAGCGGCAGCTGATGTGCCAAAGGGGCCGGTGCGAAATCTTTAAATCTGAAGAACCAAACACACAATTCTTCTTTTCTTTAAGCGGATATTCATCGGGTGGAAGTTTCGTGTGGGGAAAATATGGAAGGGAAATCTGCTGCCTGGTGTCACTGTGTAACGGATGAAATTATTCAGCTTCCAGATGTTAATACATGAAAGGTCGAGAGGCCTTTTCCAACTCCCGTGTGGGGCAAGTTTAGCTTTTGAGCCACTGGATAAAGGGTTATTTTAATTGGTGCTAACGAATGAGAAGACATTTGGCACAAACAAGAAGAATTGTAAACTCAAGAGTTCACTGTCCATGTTTCTTACATCATGTTCAACAGAAACAAGGATTCTCCTCAACACGTCACTGACAATTTTATAAAAGGGATCTTCAACTCAGTTCGACGTTCACGAAGGATAATTCAGAGTCCTACCATAAATTTGTACAATGGATCTTTTTCGTATATTGAGCCTGGGTCGCTCAGTCGGTAGACTCTGAGATTTCTATAAGCGGCTCGTGATTTGAGTGTGCAGAAATCAAATCCTTGTTCAGGCAATAAACTTTGAAACAGCTGGCAAGTATCTATGTTTGCGGGACAAATGATGCCTGCGATGTGTTGTCAAAGCTTCGGTGGTATATTGTTTCCCAGGGATCGGCAGTATTGCGCTGTCTGAGGCGGTATTTGCGGCCTTCCGCCAGCAACCTGTGATTGGAGGGAGCGGGGCCGGACAGGCGGCCTGAATGTCGTTGCTGTCGTGGTCACACTCAATCCGGGAGCTGGGGAACATCGAACTTCGAAAAACGGATGTGTTTGTTGCCGCGGTTGCCATGCTGTTTAGAACTATAGTTATGAACCGAGGCAGCTCTTCAGGGTCCTTTAAAAATCTCTCACAAATCAACAAAAACCAGTCGCAATGAGTAGCTTTGAGAGGAGATTTCTGCACAGGCAGGGCAGGAAACTGAAGTGAGGGAGATATATTTTCGGTATCTGTGTAATGTTTGAGTGTGTGCAGAACTGGACAGAGAAAGGAAAATATACCGGTTCTGTATTTTATTCATATTTCACTACAGAGTGAAATCTTGCGTGTTTTCATATTTATTGATTTTTAGTGGATGACGTTTTGAAAATGTTTCCGCCCGGTTTCGAACCGGGGACCTTTCGCGTGTGAGGCGAACGTGATAGCCACTACACTACGGAAACTCTGCTGTGCAAACGGTTATACGAAATGCTCGGAAGATAGTTGCCGTCTTCAAATGTTCTCAGTGCTGGGAGACGGGGCCGGGTCCCATTCAGGGGATTAAGTTTTACAAAATAGTTTGTTGTATTAATTTCGCAAAGCTCATTAAACTCAGTAAAAAGACGAATAGTTGTTCAAATCGCCATTAATCAACCAATAACTTTCTGTTTCAGACTGACGGAAATCCAGCATGTTTTTCATTCATTCATTCACCAGGCTGAATATGGAAAGTTCAGAGGGGAAGTGAAAAAGGAAATGACGGGCAAAGAGAGAGTGTGAGAATAAACTGGCGGCCAACATAAACTGGCATGTAAACATTAAACGGGCAGTAGGAGCCGTACTCTGATAAGGGACCATAAAGGAGAGCTATTCATGGAGGCAGAGAGGATGGCAGAGATATTAAATGAATACATTGTATACGTCTTTACCAAGGAAGAAGATGCTGCCAGAGTCTCGGTAAAGGTAAATACAGTTGAGATCCTGAATGGGCTTAACATTGATAAAGAAGAGGTACTCGGAAGGCTCGCTGTACTTAAAGTAGATAAGTCACCCGGTCCGGATGGGATGCATCGTAGGCTGCTGAGGGAAGGAAGGGTGGAAATAGCAGGAGGTACTGACCATAATCTTACAAACATCCACAGATACGGGGGTGGCGCTAGAGGACTGGAGAATTGCAAACGTTACATCCTTGTTCAAAAAAGATGTAAGGATAAAGCCAGCATCTATATGCCAGTCAGTTTAACCTCAATGGTGGGGGAACTTTTAGAAACGATAATCCGGGACAGAATTAACAGACGCTTGGACGACTGTGGATTGATTCGGGAAAGCCGGCATGGGTTTGTTGAAGGCAAATCGTGTTTAACTAACATGATTGAGTTTTTTTGTTGAGTTAACAGAGAGGGTAGATGAAGGCAACGCAGTTGATGTGGTGCATATGGGCTTTCAAAAGGTGTTTGATAAATTGCAGCACGGTAGGCTTATCAGTAAGATTGAGGTCCATGGGTCAAAGGGGGCAGTAGAAACATGGATGCAGAATTGGCTGAGGGACAGGAAGCAGAGAGTAGTGGTGATTGGTTGTTTTTTGGACTGGAGGGAGGAGTCCAATGGTGTTCCCCAGGTGTCAATGCTGGGACCACTGCTTTTCTTGATTTATATTAATGACTTGGACTTGCTTGTACAGGGCACACTTTCAAAATTTGCAGATGACACAAAACTTGGAAGGGTAGTGAACAGTGTGAAGGATGGTGACAGACTTCAAGAGGTTATATATTGGCCTGTGTCATGGGCGGACAAGTGGCAGATGAAATTTAACACAAAAAATGCGACATGATACATTTCGGTAGGAAGAATCAGGAGAGGCCATATAAACTAAAGGGCGCAACTCCAAACTGGGTATAGGCCCAGAGAGATCTGGTGGTTTATGTGCACAAATCGTTGAAGGCTTCAGAGCAGGTTGAGAATGCGGTTGAAAAGGTATACGGGATCCTGGACTTCATAAATAGAGGCATCGAGTAAAAAAGTATGGAAGTCATGATGAACCTTTATAAAACACTGTTTCGGCCACAACTATGGTATTGTGTCCGGTTCTGTGCACCGCAGTTCAGGAAAGATGTGAAGGCCTGACAGAGGGTGCAGGAGAGATTTACGAGAATGATTGCAGGGATGAGGGAATTTAGTGACTTGGACAGACTGGAGAAGCTGGGGTTGTTCTCGTTGGAACAGAGAAGGTTGCGGGGAGATTTGATAGAGGAATTCAAAATCATGATGGGTCCAGGCAGAATAGATAGAGAGAAACTGTTCCCAATGGTAGAAGGGTCGAGAACCAGAGGACATAGATTTCAGGTGATTGGCAAAAGAGCCAAAGGTGACATGAGGAAAAACGTTTTTAAATAGCGAATGGTTAGGATCTGGAATGCACTGCCCGAGGGGGCGGTGAAGGCAGATTCAAAGGCAACTGGATAAGTGCTTGAAAGGAAAAAAAATGCAGGGCTACAGGGAAAGGGCGGGAGAGTGAGACTAGCTGGATTACGATTGCGTGGAGCCGAATGGCCTCCTTCCGTGCTGTAAACATTCTACGATTCTATGAGATTTGAGCGTCGCTGGCAAGGCCAGCATTTATTGGCCATCCCTAATTGTGCTTGAGAAGGTGGTGGTGATCCAGCTCCTTGAACCGCTAAAGTCCGTGTGGTGAAGGTTCTCCCACAGTGCTGTTAGGAAGGGAGTTCCAGGATTTTGACCCAGCGACAATGAAGGTACGGCGAAATATTTCCTAGGCAGGATGGTGTGTGACTTGGAGGGGAACATGCAGGTGGTGTTGTTCCTATGTGCCATATGCCCTTGACTTTCTAGGTGATAGAGGTCGCGGATTTGGGTGGTGCTGTCGATGAAGCCTTGGCGAATTGCTGCAGTGCATCCTGTAGATGGCACACACTGCAGCCACGGTGCGCAGGTGGTGAAGGGGGTGAATGTTTAGGGTGGTGGATGGGGTGCAAATCAAGCGGGCTGCTTTGTCCTGGATGATGTCGAGCTTCTTGATTGAAGCTGGAGCTGCACACATCCAGGCAAGTGAAGGGTATTCCGTCACACTCCTGACTTGTACATTGTAGATAGTAGAAAGACTTTGGGGAGTCAGGAGATGAGTCACTCGCCGCACAATACCCGGCCTCTGACCTGCTCTTGTCGCCACAGTATTTATGTAGCTGGTCCAGTTAAGTTTCTGGTCAATGGTGACCCCCAGGCTGTTGATGGCGGGGAATTCGGCGATGGTAATGCCGTTGAATGTCAAGGGGAGTTGGTTCGGATTTCTCTTGTTAGAGTTGGTCATTGCCTGGCACTTGAATGTTACTTGCCACTCATCAGCCCAAGGCTGAATGTTGTCCAGGTTTTGCTGCACGCGGGCACGTACTGCTTCATTAGTAGAGGGATTGCGAATGGAAATGTACACTGTGCAATCATCAGCGAACATCCCCATTTCTGACCTTATGATGGAGGAAAGGCTATTGATAAAGCAGCTGACGATAGTTGGGCGTCGGACACTGCACTGAGGAACTCCTGCAGTGATGTCCTGGGGCGGAGATGATTTGCCTCCAACAACCACTACCATCTTACTTGGCGCCAGGTAAGATTCCAGCCACTGGAGAGTTTTCCCCCTGATTCCCGTTGACTTCAAATTTCCTAGGGCTCGTTGAAGACACATCGGTCAAAGGGTGCCTTGATGTCAAGGGCAGTTACTCTCACCTCACCTCCGGCATTTAGCTCTTTTGTCCAGGTTGGAGCAAGGCTGCAATGAGGTCTGTCGCCGAGTGGTCCTGGCGAAACCCAAACTGAGCATCGGTGAGCAGGTTATTGGTGAGTAAGTGCCGCTTGATAGCACTGTCGACGACACCTTCCATCACTTTGCTGATGATTGAGTGCAGACTGATGGGGTAATAATTTGCCGGATTGGCTTTTTCCAGCCTATTATGAACAGGACATCCCTGAACAATGCTCCACTTTGTTTCCTTTCCACCTTGGTTAACAAGTGACAGTCTAAACTTAAATGAGTTTGCTGTGTTTTCCCTGTGTTGAATTGTCACCCGTTCTCATTTTACAGGCGGTATTTTAGGACTTGGTTAAAAATGTTCCGTGCTTGTGATACAAGTAGTCTGGATTCCCACCTTAGTAATACAGAAGGGCAACGGCTGCTCCACTCTATCATACAATCCCAACTAGTGCCGCCTCAGTTAAAGTACATTAACTAGTGCCCCCCACTCTAGTACAACCTCAAGTGAGTAGATACAAAGAGTGTGTGTTTGTTTGACTGTGATGTTTATGCAACAGCAGCCGCCATTCTTTCCGTTGCTATGGAAATTTTGTTAGAGACGAAAATCGAATCCCACTCTGACAGTCCTGGAGCATCAATGTCCGGACTCAGTGCACTCGGCCATGCTCTATGTCAGTGTTGTCCAAGAGAAATTGCTGACTAGCCGCAGGTGTGGCTATGGTGGCATTGTTTAAGTCACATGAACGAATTTTAGCAGAAAACATCTTGCACGCGCACAATATACAGTGAGATGTACTTCATATGTGTCTGTTTCATAACAAACATCTCCCACCATTCAGTAACCGAGGAAGTAAAGGACTCACAACGATCAAAAACATTCGCACTCTGCTTTTCACCATTTTATCAACAACACTCAAAAAGCTTAAAGTCCACATGCGAATATGAGTATTGAGACCATAGGCCTAAAGACCGTGTCCATGACTCGTTTTTATTTAATAATCGCAATTGCAATGAGCCACATCTGGATTTCCATTTCGCCAGATGAGTCTCGTGGCAAAGGTATTGGAACAACTGGTCAATGTCACAGTGGATTGATTGCACGGGCCGTGTTCTACTGACCCCAAACACTACACATTCTTACAACAAATAAAAACAAACCTGCCGGGGACGGATGTCGGGTTGGTTTTCTGGAAGTAGCAAATCAACTGTGCACAAAAAAAAACACCTCCAGCCTAAGGCACAAGAAAGAATTTCGTACAAGGACTGAATGTGAAGATTTCGGATTCAAAACCACAACACTAGGGAAACTGCGATCTGAATACAGCGACCTCAACCGCTGGCTCATCCTGACTCCAGAATCTCTAATTTACTGACCCCGATTTTCTCAGTGAGGCCCAATGGCAGTTTCACTCTCTCTGATTCTCGCTAAATCCTGCTGGAAGGCCGAGTGATCAGTATATAAACTCCCCGGAGTTTCCTCTGCCTGTGCTCGGTGTATGGGGACATTTGGTCGGGCCGTGGTATCCAGTTTCCCAGGGAAGGGCAATAATGCTCGGTCTGAGACTGCATTCGCTGCTTTCCATCGGCAGCCGGTGATTGGAGAGGGCAGGGCCGGACAGGCGGCCTGAATGGTGCTGCTGTCACGGTCTCGCTCACTCCAGGAGCTGGGGAACAGCAAAAAACTGATGGGATTGTTGCTGCTTCTGAGATGCGGCTCAGAACTGCTGTTGTTAACGGGGGCAGCGCTGCAGGATCCTTTAATGATCCCTCACAAATCAATTGAAACCTGTCGGAATGTGAACACCATTTTATTTTTCCAAAGTAAGGGGAGTGACATTCATCACGGAAAAATGGGAAACAGTTTGCATCTCGCTCACTGCAGAAATATCCACGTCACAGCGAGACAGCTCTCCGGCAAACCGTGAGCATTCTCTTCGGATCTGGTCTGTCACGAAGAATTCTGATCACCTTGAAGCCAATCTCGGTTTTTTATTTATTGTTCGTGTGCCTGCTCTCCGACCGCAGGTTAAATGTTGGAATATCAGCCTTGCACAGCTGATAGCAGCACTTTAGAAACCCGGCAATGCGAGACAACGAATGTTAAGGTAACAGTCACCCTCTGTGAGTGGAATTGAACCACCGACCATTATTAATTAACAGGAACCAATTGCGCTATAGAAACACGACGTCTTGCGCACTGAACCATTAATTCACCGAGCGAAAGCTTCAGCTTGTAGTGATCAATGTAACAGCTGTCTTACCATCAGTTTACTTTTCCAAAATAAAGGGTGTGCAGCTTGCACGAGTGAAAATCTGTGCTGTGTTATTTCTGAACTTCAAACTCCCCTTGCCCCGAAATGTCTGTATGTCTGTATGTTGGAAGACTCAGTCACCCAATGATAGACAACATTGATTTTTCGAGCTGTTATTCACCATCCTTTGTATCAGTAACGTTCTGGTTTGCTGAAAATGAGATGAGTTGAAATGAGAAGGTCCAACGAGCCGGTGTCTACAAAGTTGTCTCTTGCACTTCCAGTGAAACGGACGGCAGTTTTCTCTTTTAAACCAGTCGTTATGATGTTAATGTGCCCGAGAAAGACTGGATTACAGCGGGTGACTCTGGGCCAGAGTAAAGTTCAATTAAAATTTATGATTGCCGAGTGGCTGGACGGTGGATTTATCCCAGTTTGAACTCGGTGAAGTTACAAATCTAACGACAAGAGTTTGGGCTGGAGACGGAATGGACTAAATAAGCAAATTTAATTACGCTGATTCCATAAACATTGCACACCACAGCCCTTAAAAATTGAGAGTAACAGAAAAAGCCATTCATTGTATTACACTGAATTATGCTGATTACACAAACTTTGCACACCACACCCTCCAAACATTGATACCTGTTTCTATGTAAAACTGGAGAAGGTGTAAATAGAAAGTTACAGAAAAAACAACATTGAGGTATCAAATTTAATTACACTGATTCCACAAACATTGCTCAGCACATCCCTTAAATACTGATATCTGTTTCCATATAAAACTGGAAAGGGTCCAAACAGAAAGTAACAGAAAAAAAACATTGATGTATGAAATATAATTTTGCTTTACTGCGCAAATGCTGAACAGCCAATCCCTCAAACACTGTCCCGACATAAAATCAGTCGCAGAGCCCTGAGCCGCAGTGAAAATGCTGCGACCCAACGTAATTCAAACACTTAGTCTTCGGATCTGAAGTCAGATGCTGCAGTTCTGCCACCAGCTCCACAGGAAACTTGTGGATCCGAAATCCATATGGATGGCGATCGGTACTGACCACCACCGCGCTTCTGGGAGTGCAGGGGACGAAAGCAGCAGCCAACCACACTTCCTCACCAAAAGCGCAGGAATCCTACTCCTGAGAGATTCACTTCTTTAAACGTTGTTCAGATTCAGTGAATTGCGATATAATTCAATCTTTAATTGCCCTCCGCTCTGTCAGTTCAGGATTTTATTTAAACCGATAATTGGAGTTCTGTTTTACAGAGTGCCGGTTGTTTAAGCATTTCTCAGTCCCACTATTACCATTAATAACACTTTTTGCTGCTAACTTCTGTTTGATACAAAGCACCGGTCCTGTGAAATTGATCAGCGGTTGCACCAGGTTACTGGTGTGATAAACACTGAGCATTTTTTAAAATACTTACCGTGTTGCGGTTTCTGTATTATCGCGATTATTACGTTTGCCTCACATGCAAAAAGCCCCCGATTCGATCCCGGGCAGAATTTTTTCACTTTATTGGAACTTGCTCCAGATGTACCTCCAGGGGCGAGTTTCTTCTCCTGTGTTGATAGGTCGACAATTGGCTGTTCCTGTTCAATTTAACAACGGCTGCACCAAACTCCTGGTCTCATACACACTGAACATTTCCAAACAGTCTCCTAAAATGCAGTCGGAAAAGCGTTTCAAATACAAAACAAATCATTATTAAACTAGTGAGTGTCATTCGGTAACCATGTTAGGGTTTCTTTCAGTCTGCAACAAAATGTTATAGGTTGGTTAATGGTGTTTACAGAAATATTCCTCTGTTCGTAGAGTTTATTTGGTTTCATGTAATTAATTATATCAGTGTAAGCGCCGAATCATAACCACGAGCCCACCAGGCACCTGTACGGACAGTTCACCCAATCCGGTTACTTTGATCATCTGCCCTAATCTGGCTGAAAAACAATAGGATGAACAGCCCTTGTCTGTGAAAAGGTGTCCTCTCCCCTTAATCAAACTAATATCTGCAATTGATGGACTGGAGCGAATTGCGCTCGAAGCAGTTCTGGAAAATGCGCAATGCAGCCGCACAGGAATTCCAAATGAACTCTCCGTGGAGGAAACGGAGTGACAGAAGCAGAAGGAGATGCCACGTGAAAGATTTGGGCCCAGACCTGCTGCATGAGACTTTAAATGTTGTCAGCCTTTAACTGTAGCTCACAGTGTGAGAACAGTCATTATTATCATTAGCCTTTTATGTATCTTCTTGCACTGCATCTCTTCAATATCCCCGGGTTATCACAGCATCGCTTTCTGCAAATTAAATCCCAGTGTGAAAACATATACAATTTCAAACCGAGGCAAAGTGTTTGAGATTGGAAGGAGAGTGCGAGTGGGGATCATGGGCCTGGGGGGCAGTGAGATCATCTCTGAATGCTAAGATATTCCGCAAAGCAAAGAAGCAGGGAGATGAGACATTTGCGTCTATTTTTCCCGGTATGTGCAAAATCCATCCCTTCTCAATGGCCAGCACCATCCTTTCCCTCTCCCTGCTGACCAGGTCAAGATGGGTTTCATGTATTCGCTGTGTTTGCATCAAGCATCTAATTCAACTGGCAGCTGGAGGTGCAGAGGAAGCAGGAAGGAAAGAAGATTCAGAAACAGGAGATTCCACGTGAAACGGGCCGAATCTGGTGTGTGCCAGTTGCTTCAAATGATCCACGGCAGCCCTGCGTCGCCTCACAGATTTCCCAGGAGCTGCATCGATTCGGCCCGTGCGTGCGTGTATTTTGAAAATGGAAACAGAGACATCCGCTGCTTGTGGGAGTATTTCACCTCAATTTTCCATTTCACGCGCAGGCCTATCCGCACTCGGTACTGTCATGGCCTGAACACGTCTTTTGTGTTCTCACAGAAAATGCCACTTTTGCGAGCAGCTTGTCTGGACTGGACTGCACTGAGCTGGGACACTGGGAGCATTCAATGAATGAAATCAGCACTTCAAACAGAAAACATTCTTCACTCACTCATCCTCATACATTCGGGTCTCCATACTTGAATTATTCTTTCATTTATTGGAACATAGGAACATGAGTAGGCCATTCAGCCCCTCGAATATCCAGGTTCATACATCCTTCCTGAGGTGGGGTGCCCAGAATTGAATGCTGTCCTCCAGATGGGGTCTTGCCAGAGCTCTGTGCAGCTTTAACATAACTTCCACCCCTTGGTATTCCAACGCTCATGAGATAAACTGGGAGAGTGAGAGCTCAAGATGGAAAGCGAGAGTGAGCAAATGGGAGAGAGAGAGAGGACTATGCATTGCACAAACCGTCGCTGTGTCGCTTTCTCAGGAGCTGCTTTGAATCTCCACTGAGCTTTTTAACCACTTACTGCACCGCAGCAAAAGTTCCAAAGCAGCATATGGGTAACGTGAAATAACCTCATCGATCGCCGATTTGTGGCGCCATGGGTAGCACGTGGGACTTCTTCTAATCACTGCAAAAGTTGTGTGTCCGATTCTCACCATCGTTGAATTTTAGCTCAGGGTTCGGTGATTTCGGCGCTGGGAAGTGAAATTTTGCATCAAAACCTCAACAGGATCATTAATGCCCTTCAAGGAAGGGAAACAACCCCCTACACTTCCTCTTATACAAGTGGCTCCAGTCCCACCCGAATTTATAATGCTTAATCCACTCTGAGTTGGATTGGCGAAACACTCTCAAGAAGGAGGCTCATCATCTGCTCACCGCAAAAGTCAATCTGCTGGACTTCCGGTTCTATCAGACTGCATGTTCCATCAGACAGGTTTCCAACTGGACAAATGCATCCGGCTGCCGTGCAAGCATTGGTGCTTCAGGGGTAGAATTCTTGCTTGCAGTAATTCTATGCTGTAGAAGTAGCTCCTGAAGATCGCAAGATGGAAATTATCGTGGCTGAGCGGTCAAACGCGCTGGTTTAAAGCTCAAGCTAAATCCCATAATTTACAGATGGATCAAAATCATAGTGCGTGGCTCCAATTCCGCAGTCTACCTCCTGTAAACTGATAACACGAAATATCACATCTGCTATTGCAACAAGAGGAACCACGTGGCGAGACAAATAATTGATGCATTTTGGAACACCTCAATTATTCCTTTTGCTCCGTTCGAAATGTTCAAAAGGAAAAAGATTCGTTTATCTAGGTGAGACTCAACTAACAACCTCGCCATTTCCCGACTCTGTACAGTCATAGAAGGACGACGCACTGACTGATTGCGCCGCAAGAGCCCGGTCACTCTGCTGGAAAGAATCTTAAGGTGAGAGACGCTTACCTGTGGAAACGTGTCCTGTCCCCTTGATGAAAATAATATCTGCATTTCACTTTTAGCTTCTTTCACATCCTCTGCTCCATCGCACGACAATCGGGTTTTCTGTTAACAGATCAAAATAAACATTGCCAGAAATTCTAGCATCAGTGGGATTCAAACCCACGCCTCCATAGAAATTTGATGAAACACTTTAGACCGCGAGGCCACGCTACCATAATGTCACAGTAATGTTTAAAGTGCTGTTTAATGCTCAAATTAATGAATTGAAGCTGATTGATCGCATTTCCCCCGTGCTGGGGTTCTTCTCCTTTGAGCAGAGAACGTTAAGAGGAGATTTGATAGAAGTGTTCAAAGTCATGAAGGGTTTAGATAAAGTAAATAAAGAGAACCTGTTCCCATTGGCGGAAGGATCGAGAACCAGAGGACACAGATTTACGGTGATTGGCAAAAGAACCAAAGGCGACATGAGGAAACACTTCTTTACCCAGCGAGTAGTTATAATCTGGAATGCGCTGCCTGAAAGGATGGTGGAAGCAGATTGAATCGTGGGTTTTAAAAACGAATTCGATAAATACTTGAAGGCATAAAAATATAGAGCGACCGGAAGGAGCGGGGGAATGGGACTAACTGGATTGCTCTTGAAATGACCCGGCACGGGCTCGATGGGCCGAATAGCCTCCTTCTGTTCTGTAACCATTTTATGATTGTATGATTCTATTGAAAACCTTTATTTTCTTTGCATGCATTTCTCTTTCTCTCCCTATCTCTGTCTCTTGTGTTGTTGCCTGATGGGCTTTTTAGGCTTCTAATGAGACCCGAATGTATCAGGATGAGTGAGTGAAGATTTTTTTCTGTTTGAAGTACTGATTTCATTAATTGAATACTCCCAGTGTCCCAGCTCAGTGCAGTCCAGTCCAGACAAGCTGCTCGCAAAAGTGGCATTTTCTGTGAGAACACGAAAGACGTGTTCAGGCCATGACAGTACCGAGTGCGGGTAGGCCTGAGCGTGAAATGGAACGGCGACGGCTGATCGAACATGCAACGCCAGCAGAGAAGATTAAAGAAAGACTGAGACGGTAGGAAAAGTAAAGGTGCAACCCAGCTGCTGCAGCCAATGTCTACACATTTATGTATCGTCGCTCTCACAGTGAATCAAATCACCAATTTGATTAAAGTATTCTTATGGTAGAGTGTATGTTATCACCATGCCGAGACAGACGGCAATCATATCAGAGAATCAGACAATCTGAAAAATTTACGCCAGTGGAGGCCATTCCGCCGATCGTGTTTGTACCGGCCGGAAAAGAGGTATCCAGCATCGCCCGACTTACCAGCGTTTGGTCCGTAGTCTTGTCGGTTATGGCTCTTCAAGTGCATATTGAAGTGCTTTTTAAATCCGATGAGGGTTTCTGCTTCTCCCACCCTCTCAGGCAGTGAGTTCCAGACCCCCACCACCCGCTGGGTGGAAAAAAATCCCCTCTGCTCCATTCTAATCCTCGACCAACTCCCTAAATCTATGCGCCCTTTTTATTGACATCCCTGCTAAGTGAAACAGGTCCTTCCTTTCCACTCTATCCAGGCCCGTCATAATTTTGTACACCTCAATTAAATCTCCCCTCAGCCTCCTCGGTTCCAGAGAAAACACCCTCAGCCTATCCAATCTATTCTCATAGCTAAAATTCTCCAGTCCTCTAAACATCGTCGTAAATCACATCTGTACCATTTCTCGTGCAGTCGCATCTTTCCTGTAATGTGGTGACCACAACTGCATGCAATACTCCAGCTGTGGCCTAACTAGTGTTATATTCATTTCAAGAACAACCTCACTGCTCTTACATTCTATGCCTGGGCAACACATGTAAAGTAAATAAAATGTCTCAAGATGATGAAGAGATTGATGCTGAATGTGAATTTCCCCAAGGTCAGGCGGTCTAATTGATATTGGATAACGGGATAGAGAACGACATATCGAAGTTTGCCGATGGACCCAAAATGGGAAGCGTTGTAAGCAGTGTAGATGAAAGCATAACATTCCAGAGAGACATTAATATAATAAATGAATGGACAAAACCGTGGGAAATGGATTTCAATTTTGGCAAGTGTGAGGTCATCCACTTTGGACTTCACAAAGATAGATCAGAATACTTTACAAAAGGTGAAAAATTGGAAACTGTGGCGTTCCATAGGAACTTAGGTTTTCCCTGTACATAAATCAATAACATGTCATGGACAGGTACAGGAAATAATCAAAAAGGATAATGGAATGGTGGCCTATATATTTAGAGGACGAGAATACAAGGGAACAGACATTATTCTACAGCTACAAAAAGCTCTGGTTGGACCACACCTGGAGTACTGTGTTCAGTTCTGCGCACCGCACCTGAGGAAGGATATTCTGTCCTTGGAGGGAGTGCAGTGTAGATTTACTAGAATGATGCCTGGGCCCGATGCGTTAAATTACGAGGAGAAATTACACAAACTATGGTTGTATTCCCTGCAATTTAGTAGATTAAAGGCTGATGTGATCGAAATTATCAAGATATTATTAGGAACTGATGGGGTAGTTACAAAGAAACTATTTCCGCTCGTTGGGGTGTCGAGGACTTGGGGGCAGAGCCTAAACATCAGAGTCAGGACTTTCAGGAGTGAAGTTAGGATACACTTCTACAAGCAAAGGGAGGTAGAAGTGTGGAAATCTCTTCCACAAACGGCAGTTGATGCGAGCTCAATTGTTAATTTCAAACCCGTGATTTATAGATTTTTGTTAACCAAAGGTATTTGGAGATATGGGAGGAAAGCGGGGACAGGGAGTTCGGTCACAACTCATTGAGTTACGGAACAGGCTGGAAGGATCAAAGACCAAACTCCTGTTCCGAAGTTCCTCCTTGGTGCAGAATGCAAAACGATCATGCATTGGCCGGGAATCGAACCCGGGTCTCCCGCGTGGCAGGCGAGAATTCTACCCCTGAACCACCAATGCTGGGTTGTGAAGAATTTGCATGTTTCTAAATGGAATCCTGTCTGAACGAACATGCCGTTTCCAGCTGCGATGGACGAGTGGTTAAAGCTGTTGTCTCAAAACCCCAATGGAGTTTTCCTGCCTTGGTTTGAATTCGGCTCGCAGTGCTCCGGTTTAAAGATCTCTTCAATGCTCAAATACATAAATTGGAATTAATTGACCGCATTTACCTCTGTCCCAGCATGAGAGATGCTTCAACGTGGCCGGTACTTTTAATTGGGCGTCCAATCTTCTCTTCCAAGATTTCAAGACCGAGAAGCAATATTTCCCAATCTGTAACTTAAATTCCGCTAGTTTTCAAAACCTGACATTTATACTCTTTATTTTCTTTGCATGCATCTCTCTATCTTTCCCTGTCTCTGTCTCTTGTCTCTCTGTGTGACCCCTGATGGACTTCTCAGGCTTCCTTGAACGGCGAAGGCTGACCGAACCTGCAACACCAGCTTAGGAGGGTAAAAAAATGGACTGAGACGGTAGGAAAATAAAGGTGCAACCCAGCTGCTGCAGCAAATGATTACACACTTATGTCTCTGCTCTCACAGTGAAACAACGCACCAACTTGATTAAAGTATACTTTTGGGAGAGTGTATGTAATCACGATGCCGAGACAGACGGCAATCATATCATCGAATCCTAGAAAGTTAGGCCACAGAAGGAAACCATTCTGCACATCGTGCTTGTGCCGGCCGAAAAAATCGATACCGAGCCTTATCTCACTATCCAGCGTTTGATACCAAATACTTTTAGTAACGGATCTTAACATGCAGATTGAAGTTTTTATTTTTTCAATGCGATGAAGGTTTCTGCATCTCCCACCCTTTCGGGCAGTAATTTCCCGACCCCCACCGTCCACTGGGTGGGAAAAAAATCTTCCTCTCCCCTCTAATCCTTCTACCAATTACCTTAGATCGATGTACCCTGATTATTGACCTCCCTGCTAAGGGAAATAGGTCCTTGCTATCCACTCAATCTCGGCCCGTCATAATTTTATACACCTCAATAAAATCTGCCAACAGCCTCCTCATCTCCAAAGCAAACAACCTCATCCTATCCAATCTAATCTCATAGCTAAAATTATCATGTTCTGGCAACAGTGTCGTAAATCTCCTCTGTACCATCTTTAGTGCAATCACATCTTTCCTGTAATGTGGTGACCACAACTATATGTTGCTTTCTTGCTGAGGCTGAACCATTGTTTTATAAATTTCTACCATAACCTCCATGCTCTTACATTCTATGCGTCAGCTAATAAAGGAGAGTATCCTGTATGCCTTTTTAACCACTTTAACTACGTGTCCTCTTACCTTCAGGAATCTGTGGACATGCACTCCAAGGTCCCTCTTTTCATCGACACCTCTCAGTATCCTCCAAAGCAATGTAGTTTCAGAGCAACTAATTCTGAAACGTCTTGCTTGATAATAAAAGTCGTTCAGACGAAACCAATTTAGTAAAGGGAAACTAATATTGGCGACAGGAAATAGTTAGTGTACAGCTTGATATTAGTGCACACCGGAATGGAAAACGAGATTGGATGCACAGAAAAGGATGGCCGATCGGCTTTGGAAGACAACGAAACTTGTCACTGGCTGCACAAAGCAAGTAACAGCGCCTGGTTGATCCAAATGCATGTTTCTCGCTTTGGGGCTTCAGTTAATTAAAGTCCGAGAAGTTCCGCGTTCAAATCCCAGATGAGCCTTGCTATTCCACAACTTTGAGTGAAAAGACACCAATTGGCTTCTGACATCTTCTCAGTATTGCTGTTGGTAGGATTGAATTACATGCAGAGCATGTTTGAGCTCCAGAAGAAAGAGTGCTGAGTTTCCCAAGGCGCAACACATGAAAAGTAAATAAAATGTCTCTGGATGATGAAGAGATTGATGCTGAATGTGAATTCCCCCAGTTCACGCGTTCTCATTAATATCAGATGACGGGTTCGAGAACGACATATCGAAGTTTGTGGATGGCTCCAAAATGAGCAGCGTTGTGAGCAGTGCAGATGAAAGCATAACATTCCAGAGAGACATTAATATAATAAATGAATGGCCAAAACCGTGGCAAATGGATTTCAATTTTGGCAAGTGTGAGGTCATCCACTTTGGACTTCACAATGATAGATCAGAATACTTTACAAAAGGTGAATAATTCGAAACTGTGAAGTTCCACAGCAACTTAGGTGTCCATGTATATAGATCAATAACATGTCATGGGCAGGTACAGGAAATAATCAAAAAGGCTAATGGAATGTTGGCCTGTATATTTAGAGGATGAGAATGCAAGGGAATAGACATTATGCTAAATCTACACAAAGCTCTGGTTGGACCACACCTGGAGTGCTGTGTTCAGTTCTGGGCACCGCACCTTAGGAAGGATATACCGTCCTTGGAGGGAGTGCAGTGTAGATTTACTGGAGTGATACCTGGACTCTAAGCGTTAAATTACGAGGAGAGATTACAAAAACTATGGTTGTATTCCCTGCAATTTAGTAGATTAAAGGCTGATATGATCGAAATTATCAAGATATTAAGAGGAACTGATGGGGTAGTTACAAAGAAACTATTTCCGCTCGTTGGGGTGTCTTGGACTTGGGGGCATAGCCTAAACATTGGAGTCAGGACTTTCGGGAGTGAAGTTAGGACACACTTCCACAATCAAACGGAGGTAGAAGTGTGGAAGTCTCTTCCACAAACGGCAGTTGATGTAAGCTCAATTGTTAATTTCAAACCCGTGATTTATAGATTTTTGTTAACCAAACGTATTGAGAACTATGGGACGAAGGCGGGTACAGTGACTTCGGTCACAACTCAGCCATGATCTCATTGAGTTGCGGAACAGGCTGGAAGGACCAAAAACCACAATCCTGTTCCGAAGTTCCTTCTTGGTGCAGAATGCAAAATAATCGTGCATTGGCCGGGAATCGAACCCGGGTCTCCCGCGTGGCAGGCAAGAATTCTACCCCTGAACCACCAATGCTAACTTATACAGAAATTGCATGTTTCTGAATGGAATCCTGTTTGAACGAACATGCCGTTTACAGCTGGGATGGCCGAGAGGTTGAAGCGGTGGTCTCAAAACTCCGATGTGGTTTTCCTGCCGAGGTTTGAATTCTGCTCGAAGCGCTACTCTTCAAAGATCTCTTCAATGCTCAAATGCATTAAATGGAATTAATTGACCACATTTTCCTCTCTCCCAGATGCTTCAACGTGGCCGGTGCTTTTAATCGGGCGTCCAATCTTCTCTTCCAAGATTTCAAGACCCGAGAAGGAATCTCTCCCAATTTGTAACTTAAATTCTTCTAGTTTGCAAAACCTGACATTTTTACTCTTTATTTGATTTGCATGCATATCTCTATCTTTCCCTGTCTCTGTCTCATGTCTCTCTGTGTGTCTCTTGATGGACTTCTCAGGCTTCCTTGAACGGCGAAGGCTGATCTAACCTGCAACACCAGCAGAGAAGGCTGGAGAAGAGGACTGAGACGGTAGGAAAAGTAAAGGTGCAACCGAGTTGCAGCAGCCAATGTCTACACACTTATGTCTCTTCGCTCTCACAGTGAAACAAAGCACCAATTTGATTAAAGTATACTTATGGTAGAGTGTATATTATCGCGATGCCGAGACAGACGGCAATCATATCATCGAATCATAGAAAGTTAGGCCACTGAAGGAAGCCATTCTGCACATCTTGCCTGTGCTTACCGAAAAATCGGTACCGAGCCTCATCTCACTTTCCAGCGTTTGGTCACTAATCTTGTAGGTTACGGATCTTCACGTGCATGTTGAAGTTTTTATTTTTCAATGCGATGAGGGTTTCCTCCTCTCCCACCCTTTCAGGCAGTGATTTCCCGACACCCACCGCCCTCTGGCTGGGAATTAAATCTTCCGATCCCCTCTAATCCTTCGACCAATTATCTTAGATCTATGTACCCTGATTATTGACCTCCCTGCCAGGGGAAATAGGTTCTTGCTATCCACTCTATCTAGGCCCGTCATAATTTTATACACCTTAATTAAATCTCCGAAAAGCCTCATCAGTTCCAAAGCAAACAACCCCAGCCTATCCAATCGATCCTCATCGTTAAAATTCTCCAGTTCTGGCAACGTTGTCCTAAATGTCCTCTGTACCCTCTCTCGTGCAATCACACCTATCCTGTAATGTGTGACCACAACTGTACGCAGTATTCTGGCTGTGGCCTAACTATTGTTTCATACATTTCTTCCATAACCCCCCTGCTCTTATATTCTATGCCTCGCAAATAAAGGAGAGTATCCTTTGTGACTTCACAACCACTTTATCTACCTGTTCTACTACCTTCTGTGATCTGTGGACATGCACTCCAACGTTCCGCTGTTCATCTGCATCTCAGTCTCCTCCCAAGCAATGTGGTTTCAGAGCAACTAATTCTGAAACGTCTTACTTCATAATTCTAATCGTACAGTCGAAACCAATTTGGTAAAGGGAGACTAATATTGGTCACTGGAAGTCGTTAATGTACAACTTCATATTGCTGTGCACCAGAATAGAAAACGAGATTGGATGGACAGAAGAGGTCGGAAAGGATGGCCGATCGGCAGTGGGAGGCAGCGCACATTTTAACTGGTGTACGATTTCAATGTCAGCGGTTCGTGGGTCTCGGGGTATGATTCTCGCTTTGAGCTTTTGCGTTAAATGATATACGTGAGATCTCAGTTTCAAATTCCGCACGATCTTTCCCATCTCAGTGCTTTTCGTGAAAAGTCAGCAATTAGCTTCCGACATCATTTCGGTGTTGCTGTTGGGAGAATTGATTTTTTTCCAGAGAATATTTGAGCTCCAGAGGACAGGGTGTGGAAGTTTCCAAGGCGCAACACACGTGAAGGAGCGGGTGAGTGGGACGAACTGGATCGCTCTTACAATGAGCCGGCACGGGCTCAATGGACCGAATAGCCTCCTTCTGTGTTGTTACCATTTTATGACTGCATGATTCTATGTATTCTCTTTATTTTCTTTGCATGCATTTCTTTATCTCTCCCTGTCTCTGTCTCTTGTATTGTCCACTGATGGACTTCTCAGGCTTCCTGAAACGGCGATGCCTGATCGAATCTGCAACACCAGCAGAGAAGGTCAATAAGAAATAGGAGCAGGAGTCGGCCAATCGGCCCCTCGAGCCTGCTCCGCCATTCAATAAGATCATGGCTGATCTGATCCTAACCTCAAATCTAAATTCATGTCCAATTTCCTGCCCGCTCCCCGTAACCCCTAATTCCCTTTACTTCTAGGAAACTGTCGATTTCCGTTTTAAATTTATTTAATGATGTAGCTTCCACAGCTTCCTGGGGCAGCAAATTCCACAGACCGACTACCCTCTGAGTGAAGAAGTTTCTCCTCATATCAGTTTTGAAAAAGCAGCCCCTTATTCAAAGATTATGCCCCCTAGTTCTAGTTTCACCGAACCTTGGGAACATCCTTACCGCATCCACCCGATCAAGCCCCTTCACAATCTTATATGTTTCAATAAGATCGCCTCTCATTCTTCTGAACTCCAATGAGTAGAGTCCCAATCTACTCAACCTCTCCTCATATGTCCACCCCCTCATCCCCGGGATTAACCGAGTGAACCTTCGTTGTACCGCTTCGAGAGCAAGTATGTATTTTCTTAAGTGTGGAGACCAAAACGGTATGCAGTATTCCAGGTGCGGTCTCATCAATACCTTATATAACTGCAGCAATACCTCCCTGTTTTTATATTCTATCCCCAGAGCAATAAAAGCCAACATTCCGTTGGCCTTCTTGATCACCTGCTGCACCTGCATACTAACTTTTTGATTTTCTTGCACGAGGACCCCCAGATCCCTTTGCACTGCAGTACTTTCCAGTTTCTCGCCTTTAAGATAATAACTTGCTCTCTGATTTTTCCTGCCAAAGTGCATAACCTCACATTTTCCAATATTGTATTGCATCTGCCAAATCTCCGCCCGCTCACCCAGCCTGTCTATATCCCCCTGTCCGTTTTTTATGTCTTCCTCCCTCTCCACTTTCCCTCCCATCTTTGTATCATCTGCAAACTTTGATATGTTACACTCGGTCCCCTCCTCCAAATCGTTAATATAGATTGTAAAGAGTTGGGGACCCAGCACCGACCCCTGCGGAACACTACTGGCTACTGGTTGCCAGTCCGAGAATGAACTGTTTATCCCAACTCTCTGCTTCCTTTTGGATAACCAATCCTCCACCCATGCCAGAATATTACCCCCAATCCAGTGATTGTTATCTTAAGCAATAATCTTTTATGTGGCACCTTGTCGAATGCCTTCTGGAAGTCTAAATACACTACGTCCACTGGTTCCCCTTTATCCACCCTGCACGTTATGTCCTCAAAGAACTCAAGCAAATTTGTCAGACATGACTTCCCCGTCGTAAAGCCATGCTGACTTTGTCCTATTAAATTATGTGTATCCAAATGTTCCGCTACTGTCTCCTTAATAATAGATTCCAAAATGTTACCCACCACAGATGTTAGGCTAACTGGTCTATAATTTCCAGCCTTCTGCCGACTACCCTTTTTAAATAAGGGTGTTGCATTTGCAGTTTTCCAATCTGCCGGGACCTTTGCCGAGTCCAGAGAATTTTGGAAAATTATTACCAAAGCATCCACAATCCCTACTGCCACTTCCCTCAAGACCCTTGGATGTAAGCCATCAAGTCCAGGGGATTTATCCGCCTTCAGTCCCATTATTTTACTGAGTACCAATTCCTTAGTGATTTTAATCGTATTTAGCTCCTCCCCCACCTCGAGCCCCCTGTTTGTCCAGTGTTGGGATATTCTTAGTGTCCTCTACCGTAAAGATTGAAACAAAATATTTGTTCAGCATTTTTGCCGTTTCCATGTTTCCCACCATTAATTTCCCGTTCTCATCCTCGAAAGGGACCGACGTTTACCTTTGCCACCCTTTTTTCTTTTTATATAACTATAGAAACTCTTGCTATCTGCTTTTATATTTTTTGCTAATTTATTTTCATAATCTATCTTCCCTTTCATAATCAATCCTTTAGTTACTTTTTGCTGTCTTTTGAAGTCTTCCCAATCTTCTATCCTCCCACTAAGTTTGGCTACCTTATATGTCCTTGTTTTTAGTCGGATACTGTCCTTAATTTCTTTACTTAACCACAGATGGCTGTCATTTCTTTTACACCCTTTTTTCCTCAGTGGAACATTTTTTTTTTGAAAGTTGTAAAATAACTCCTGGAATGAACACCATTGCTCATGTACCGTCTTACCCTTTAATCTATTTTCCCAGTCCACTTTAATCAATTCCGCTCTCAGACCATCATTGTCTCCTTTATTCAAGCTCAGTACGCTTGTTTGAGAACCAATCTTCTCACCCTCTAATTCGATATGGAATGTCACCATGTTATGGTCACTCATTCCAAGGCGATCCTTAACTAGGACATTAATAATTAATCCTGGCTCATTGCACAGGACCAGGTCCAAGGTTGCTTGGCCCCTTGTTGGATCAGTTACATACTGCTCAAGAAATCCATCCCTAATACACTCAATAAACTCTTCCTCAAGGCTGCCCTGCCCAATTTGATTTGTCCAGTTAATAAAGAAAGATTGAGACAGTAGGAAAATAAAATGTGCAACCCCGCTGCTGCAGCCAATGTCTTCACATTAATGTTTTCTTCGTTCACTGGATGTGGGCGTCGCTGGCGAGGCCGGCATTTATTGCCCATCCCTAATTGAGAATGTGGTGGTGAGCCGACTTCTTGAACCGCTGCAGTCCGTGTGGTGAAGGTTCTCCCAAAGTGCTGTTCGGAATGGAATTCCAGGATTTTGACCAAGCGACGATAAAGGAACGGCGATATATTTCCAAGTCGGGATGGTGTGTGACTTGGAGGGGAACGTGCAGGTGGTTTTGTTCCCATGTGCCTGCTGCTCTTGTCCTTCTAGGTGGAAGAGGTCGTCGGTTTAGGAGGTGCTGTCGAAGAAGCCTTGGCGAGTTGCTGCAGTGTATCCCGTGGATGGTACACACTGCAGCCACGGTGCGCAGGTGGTGAAGGGCGTGAATGTTTAGGGTGGTGGCTAGGGTGCCATTCAAGGGGGCTGCTTTGTCCTGGATGGTGTCGAGCTTCTTGAGTGTTGTTGGAGCTGCACTCATCCAGGCAAGGGGAGAGTATTCCATTATACTCCAGACCTTAGCCTTGTAGACGGCGGAAAGGCTTTGGGGAGTCAGGAGGTGAGTCACTCTCCGCAGAATACCCAGCATCTCGTCGCCACAGCATTTACATGGCTGGTCCAGTAAATTTTCTGGTCAATAGTGACCGCCAGGATGTTCATGGTGGGGGATTCGGCGATGGTAATGCCGTTGAACGTCAAGGGGAGGTGGCTGGACTCTCTCTTGTTGGAGATGGTCATTGCCAGGCACTTGTCTGGCGCGAATGTTACTTGCCACTTGTCATCACAAGCCTGGATGTTGTCCAGGTCTTGCTGCATGCGGGCTCGGACTGCTTCGTTATTTGAGGGGTTGCGAATGGAACTGAACACTGTGCAATCATCAGCGAACATCCCCATTTCTGACCTTATGATGGCGGGAAGGTCATTGATGAAGCAGCTGAAGATGGTTGGGCCGAGGACACTGCCATGAGGAACTCCTGCAGCAATGACCTGGGGCTGAGATGATTGGCCTCCAACAACCACTACCATCTTCCTTTGTGTTAGCCACTGGAAAGTTTTCCCCTGATTCCCATTGACTTCAATTTTACTAGGGCTTCTTCGTGTCACACTCGGTCAAATGCTGCCTTGATGTCAAGGGCAGTCACTCTCACCTCACCTCTGGAATTCAGCTCTTTTGTCCATGTTTGGACCATGACTGTAATGAGGTCTGGGGCCGAGTGGTCCTGGCGGAATCAAACTGAGCATCGTTGAACAGGTTATTGGTGAGTAAGTGCCGCTTGATAGCACTGTCAACGACACCTTCCATCACTTTGCTGATGATTGAGAGTCGACTGATGGGGCAGTAATTGGCCAGATTGGATTTGTCCTGCTTTTTGTTGACAGGACATACCTGGGCAATTTTCCACATTGTCGGGTAGGTGCCAGTGTTGTAGCTGTACTGAAACAGCTTGGCCAGAGGCGCAGCTAGTTCTGGAGCACAAGACCTCAGCACTACCGCCGGAATGTTGTCGGGGCCCATAGCCTTTGATGTATCCAGTGCATTTAGCCGTTTCTTGATATCACGTGGAGTGAATCGAATTGGTTGATGACTGGCTGCGATGAATATTGGGAGGAGGCCGTGATGGATTCATCCACTTGGCACTTCTGGCTGCAAACGCTGACAGCCTTGTCTTTTGCACTCACGTGCTGGACTCGTCCATCACTGAAGGATGGGGATGTCTACAGAGTTCACAGAGCCTCCTCCTCCCGTTAGTTGTTTAATTGTCCACTACCATTCACGATTGGCTGTGGCAGGACTGCAGAGCTTTGATCTAATCCGTTGGTTGTAGATTCGCTTTGCTCTAATCTACAGCATGTTTAGACCTGAGTTGTAGCTTCACCAGGTTGGCACCTCATTTTTAGGTACGCCTGGTGCTGCTTCTGGCATGCTCTTCCACACTCCTCATTGTACCCGGATTGATTCCCTGGCTTGTTGGCAGAGTGAGGAATATAGAATCATAGAATCATAGATTCATAGAGTCATAGAAGTTACAACATGGAAACAGGCCCTTCAGCCCAACATGTCCATGTCGCCCAGTTTATACCACTAAGCTAGTCCCAATTGCCTGCACTTGGCCCATATCCCTCAATACCCATCTTACCCATGTAACTGTCCAAATGCTTTTTAAAAGACAAAATTGTACCCGCCTCTACTACTGCCTCTGGCAGCTCGTTCCAGACACTCACCAACCTTTGAGTGAAAAAATTGCCCCTCTGGACCCTTTTGTATCTCTCCCCTCTCACCTTAAATCTATGCCCCCTCGTTATAGACTCCCCTACCTTTGGGAAAAGATTTTGACTATCGTCCTTATCTATGCCCCTCA
This sequence comes from Heptranchias perlo, assembly GCF_035084215.1. NCBI lineage: Eukaryota > Metazoa > Chordata > Chondrichthyes > Hexanchiformes > Hexanchidae > Heptranchias > Heptranchias perlo. The sequence continues at coordinate 30,363,937 of NC_090344.1, read as the reverse complement.
TTATTTTATAGACTTCTATAAGATCACCCCTTAACCTCCTACTCTCCAGGGAAAAAAGTCTCAGTCTGTCTAACCTCTCCCTGTAAGTCAAACCATCAAGTCCCGGTAGCATCCTAGTAAATCTTTTCTGCACTCTTTCTAGTTTAATAATATCCTTTCTATAATAGGGTGACCAGAACTGTACACAGTACTCCAAGTGTGGCCTCACCAATGCCCTGTACAACTTCAACAAGACATCCCAACTCCTGCATTCAATGTTCTGACCAATGAAACCAAGCATGCTGAATGCCTTCTTCACCACCCTATCCACCTGTGACTCCACTTTCAAGGAGCTATGAATCTGTACTCCCAGATCTCTTTGTTCTATAACTCTCCCCAACGCCCTACCATTAACGGAGTAGGTCCTGGCCCGATTCGATCTACCAAAATGCATCACCTCACATTTATCTAAATTAAACTCCATCTGCCATTCATCGGCCCACTGGCCCAATTTATCAAGATCCCGTTGCAATCCTAGATAACCTTCTTCACTGTCCACAATGCCACCAATCTTGGTGTCATCTGCAAACTTACTAACCATGCCTCCTAAATTCTCATCCAAATCATTAATATAAATAACAAATATGCCGGGCGAAGAAGTTACAGATTGTGCTGGAATACAATTATGCTGCTGCAGGATGGCCACACAGCACCTCAACGAATGCCCAGTTTTGAGCTGCTGGATCTGTTCTGAATCTATCCCATTTAGCACGGTGGTAGTGCCACACAACACGTTGGATGGTATCCTCAGTGCGAAGACAGGACTTCGTCTCCACGAGGACTGTGCGGTGGTCACTCCTACCAATACTGTCATGGACAGATGCATTTGCGACACGTCGATTGGTGAGGACGAGGTCAAGTTGGTTTTTCCCTCGTGTTGATTCATTCACCATCTACAGTCGGCCCAATCTTGCAGCAATGCCCTTCAGGCCTCGGCGAGTAGTGATGCTACCGAGCCACCTTTGGTGATGATCATTGAAGTCTTCCAGCTACCCTCAGTGCTTCCTCCAAGTGGTGTTCAACATGGAGGAGGACTGATATCAGCTGCTGAGGGCTTGTCAGTAGGTGGTTTCACTTGCCCATGTTTGACCTGATGCCATGAGGTCCACAGTCAATGTTGAGCACTCCCATCCTGACTGCATATCACTGTACCGCCACTGTCTGGTTCGTCTGTCCTGCCAGTGGGACAGGACATACCCAGGGATGGTGATGGAAGAGTGCGGATTTTGGCTGAAAGGTATGATTCTGTGAGTATGGCTATGTCAGGCTGTTGCTTGACAAGTCTGTGGGACAGCTCTCCCAATTTTGGCACAAGTCCCCAGATGTTCGTGAGGAGGACTTTGCAGACTCGACTGGGCTTGGTTTGAGCCTTTGTCGTGTGCGGTGCCTGGTGGCCCGTCCGGTTTTATTAAGACTTTTTTGTTAATCGAGATTTTACAACTGAGTGGTTTGCCAGGCCATTTTAGAGGGCAATTAGGAATGAACCACATTGGTCGCTGTGGGTCTGGAGTCACATAGAGGCCAGACTGGGTAAGGAAGGCAGGTTTCCTTCCCTGAAGGGCATGAGTAAACCAGATGGGTTTTTACAACAATCCGGTTGTTTCATTGCCACCATTACTGATACTGGTATTTTAATTCCAACTTTTATTTTTCATGAATTGAATTTCTCCAGCTGTCATGGCGGGATTATGAACTCGTGACCCCGGATTCTGAGTCCAGGTCTCTGGCTTATTAGCCACTTAACATAACCACTATACTACTTTATCTCTTCGCGCTCCACTCAGTTACTCTCTTTTCATTCCTCTTATTTCGTGCTTTTTCTTTCTGCCTCCAGCACCTTTGTCTGTATCCTGTTTTTGTTCTCTCATGTGTCTCTGCTGGATGATCCAAAATTCAGACCTGTCGCTTCTTCCAGCATTTTCTTCCTTCCACAATCATCGTCCATTTCATTGAGACTTTCCTGCGGCCTTGCCAACTCTAACATTCACTTTCACATTCTTATGCCTTTAAGTTTGCTCGATATCGACCGCTGTTTCTCGGGCCACATGTCCCGCTCGCACCAATGTTCATTTGTGCCTTGAAACCAATCGATACATTTCGATCTGCGTGACTGTTCCAGAGACAAGCACTAAGAAAGCAGGGCAGGCATTCGGAAGGACAGCGGCATACCTTTCCGTGAAATTTCCATGGGGTATCTTGTGACACGGGGGATGTTAACTGAAGAACTGGGTTTTGTTTTCATGGTCGTTGGCGCTTTTGCCCGAGCAGTTGATGTGCGGGAGAGACGGGCGGCGCGACATTGCTTCGAATGACGGCTGAAAGGTGCACTTTTGTCAGTCTGGGCGGTACAGTAAGACCGGAAATGTTCCGCTTGATCTTAATAGGTCTGTGGAAATGTCCGATTGAAAAGGAATGAGGAGAAATGAGAAGCGCGGGAATGGTGAAAAAGTGTCGATGACAGGAGGTTGTCCGTGAGCGAAAGGTCCTTTGAATGTCCCTCGCGGAGGGGATTTTGTTCCGAAACGACAGACTTTAAAGCGTGTGGGGAAAGTGAAGTGCGAGCTTTGTCCTTGGGTCAAACTGGGTGTTTTCAGGAAAACAGCCATTGTGAATTCACAGAAATGAAAACAGAAAATGCTGGAAACACTCAGCAGGTCAGGCAGCGCATGTGGAGAAAGAACCAGAGGTCAGCTTTCAGCCCTCTGAACTTTTATATCAGAAATGGACAGACTGGGATGGAGGAGAGCAATGCAGTTGTCCAAGATGATGGAGTCAATCTTTCGATTATGTGGGTTCGGATCCCCCCTCTGCTACAATTAGTAGAGCTGTTCATTTTGGCCGCGTCAACCAAAAATCTTCTTTCCAAAGAAGTGCGTTTCCGCATTGCTGGCTTCCATCTGTTTGCACAAATCAGCAAAGTCTGTATTGCCACCCAAAATGTTTCTTGCACGGAGGTGTTGGGATTGTAAGGGGTGATCTTGGTGAAGTTTCAATCAAAGTGCGCAATGGCCCACTGGTAAACGAAGTATCTCTCGTGGTGAGCATAAGATGAAAGATATGTACCATAATTATGTATTTCTTCTTTGCATCACACTAGGATTTATTATCAGGGAATGGACATGAGCAGGTCGATTTACGTCACGCTCCGGTCGCTTTGCATCGCCCCCGACACACAGAATAGAATCATGGAAAGGTTACAGCATGGAAAAAGGCCATTCGGCACATCGAGTCCGTACCGGGTCTCTGCAAGAGCAATCCAGCAAGACCCCACCCCGCCCTTTAACTGTCGCCCTGTATTTTTTTTTCATTTCAAATACTTATCCAGTTCCCTGTTGAAGGCCATGATTGAATCTGCCTCCACCACCCCCTCGGGCAGTGCATTCCAGATCCGAAACACTCGCTGTGTAAAAAAGTTTTTCCTCATGTCACCTTTCGCTCTTTTGCAAAACACCTTAAACCTATGTCCTCTGGTTCTTGACCCTTCCGCCAATGGGAACAGTTTCTCTCTATCTACTCTGTCCAGATCCTTCATGATTTTGAATACCTCTATTAAATCTCCTCGCAGCTGTCTCTATTCCAAGGAGAACAACCCCAGCTTCTCCAGTCCATCTATGAAACTAAAGCCCCTCATTCCTGGAATCTTTCCAGGAATCACCCACCATCAACATCCTGGTGGTCACCATGAACCAGATAGTTAACTGGACCAGCCAGCTGAATGCTGTGGCAACAAGAGCAGGTCAGAGGCTGGATATTCTGCGCCGAGTAACTCACCTCCTGACACCCCAAAGCCGTCCCACCATCTGCAAGGCGCAAGTCAGGATTGTAATTGAATACTCATGTGATGGTCATCTACATGAAATATTAACTCTGTATCTCAAGATTCTGCCTGACCTGCTGAGGATGTCCGGCATTTACTGTTTTATTTCAGTTTGGCAACATCGGCAGTATTTTCATTTTGAATAAAGGAGCTTTCGCAAATTTGCGCATGCGACGAGGTGGCCGAGTGGTTAAGGCGATGGACTGCTAATCGATTGCGCTCTGCACGCGTGGGTTCGAGTTTCATCCTCGTCGACGTTGTGTTTAATCTTGTTTCTTTCATTCAGTCCATCCAGAAGGTCGGCAAACGGCAGAAGGAAGTTTTTGCATTGTTTGCTGAAATCAGCAACAGTTCCTACCAAGAAGGTATTGAGATTGCAAGGTCGCGAATAATAAAAGTGTACAGTGATGTCGTTGTAAAACGAGTAAATCTTGTAGTCAACGTAAGAGAAATTTATGTACCATAATTATGATTTATGTCCGGATCATTCCGTGTCTCTATCGATGTAAAAGGGATGTGCTGTCAGTCACGGATCATTCCGTGTCTGTGTCAGTTTAAAAGGGATGTGCTGTCAGTCCCGGAATTTTTCCGTGTCTGTGTCTGTTTAAAAGGGATGTGCTGTAAGTCTTGGATCATTCCGTGCCTGTGTCTGTTTCAAAGGGATGTGCTGTAAGTCTTTGATCATTCCGTGTCTGTGTCTGTTTAAAAGGGATGTGCTGTCAGTCCCGGTTCATTCCGTGTCGATTTCACCCGATTTTCTTGATACCTTTTTCCTTCTGAACTGAAATGACGATCCTCTCTGGAGAAGAAGGTTCACCGCCTGCTGTTGACATCAAGTTCATTCTGCTGGGCTTCCATCCCAATCTCCGCACTCTATCCACCTTTCAGTCCCACCCCGCCTGGACATTATAATCTGCGATATTCATAAGGGAATGGAGAAGCCGAATATCATGGTTATAATTTTCTTGGCTCCACAACACTGAATATTATCAATTCCAACGATTCAGAAGATAATCACAGAATGATAGAATCTTACAGCATAGAAGGAGGCCATTCGGCAATCGTACCTGTGCCGGCTATTTTTCGAAGTCCTGTCCAAATTAGACCCACACCCCAGATTTTCCCCATCACCCTGCAAATTAGTCCTTCTCAAGTACATGTCCAATTGCCTTTTGAATGATCCTGTGGAATCTGCTTCCACCCCCCTTTCAGGAAGTGCGTTCCTGATCTTAACAAACCCTCTGTGTGAAAAAAAATCTCTTAAATTCCTCTCTGGTTATTTTGCCAATTATTTTAATCTATGATCTTTGGTTACCGACCCAGTTGCCAGAGGAAACAATTTCTCCCTACTTGCTATTTCAAAACCCCTCATTATTTTGAATACCTCTCTTTGGTCTCCCGTTAACCATCTCTCCTGTAAGGAGAATAATCCCAGCTTCTCCTATCTCTCCAAATAACTGAAGTCCCTCATCCCTGGTATCATCCAGGTCAACCTGCTCTGAATCCCCTTCAATCCTTTTTCATCCTTCGTATAGTATGGTGCCCAGAATTGTACAATATATTCCAGCTGAGGCCGAACCAGTGACTTGTAAAGGTTTTGTGTGACTTCCTTGTATTTAAATTCAATGCCCCCATTTACAAAGCCAAATATTCCATACGCTTTTTAACTACCTTATTAACTTGCCCTGTTTTGTGAATATGCTCCCCCAGGTCCCTCTGATCTTGCAACCCCCCATAAATTGTTCCATTTAGATTATACTGCCTCTTCTTGTTCTTCTTCCAAAAGTGCATGACCTCACATTGATCGGCGTTAAATCTGTCACGTGACTGCCCATTTCACCAGTCTGTCCATGTTCTCCTGAAGTCTGCTACTATCTTCCTCACTATGCTATAAGTTGCCAAGTTTTGTATCATCCGCAAATTTCGAAACTGTACTCCCTATTCCTACATCCAAGTCATGTATATATAACAAGAAAAGCAATAGTCCTCATACCGACCCCTGGGTGATCCCACTGCATATTTCTCTCCAGTCAGAAAAACATCCGTTCACCACGACTCTGCCTCCTATCCTTTAGCTAATTACGTGCTTCTAGTTTTCGAATAAGTCTGTTATGTGTTAATTTCTAAAATGTGTCCTCAAAATAACTGTAACCCCGTAATTTTATTCTTAAGCAATGAGAATACAGATATTAAGACCGAATGATAGATTGGGTTCATTCCCATTACCCGAAGGTGACGGGACCCGAGGAGATGAAATCCCATCTGGGCTTATATTTTCTGAAAACGGAGACGGAAAAATAGCAAAGATCATCCTGTCGAAATACAATTAATGGACTGAAGATTCTACAGTCTGGAAACCTGGGCGTTCCAGAAACCCGTCTGGCCGTTCAAATAAGCTGGATAAGTCCATCAGGGGGAAAGGCAGAGAGGGAAGAAACGCAGACAGAGATATCGAGATGCATGCAAAGAAAAATAGTATAAATCTCCAAATTCTGTGATTGAGCAGATTTTAAGGTGCAGCTTGAAGGCAATTCTTGAAATTTTTGAGGTGGACAAACCGGAACTCTGCCAGTCTGCATGTTCCAGACATGTATCCAACGTTACACGTGCAGTCTGCAGCCGTGGTGTGCATTGGTGGCTCAGTGTGAAACCCTTGCCTGCCGGCGGTAAACCATGAGTTTGTTTCCAGGACAATGCAGCATCCTTTACCTTTTGTATTCTGCACCCATGAGATCGCCTGAATTGGGATAAATTCATGTGACGGCTTCAATCTGTCCAACTTCTTGAAAGATTATCTTCATTTCGTCTCCGTGTGTTGCGTGGACAAACCCTTTGCATTCTGTCCTCTGGTGCTCAAACATGTTCTGCTGGAGATAAGTCAAACCTGTCTTCTGCACCGCTGAAAAGATGTGAGAAGCCAATTGGTGATTTTTGACTAAAAATGGGGACACAACGGGGCTTATCCTGGATTTGAACCAATGAAACTCCCTGAGCGAGAATCAGACCCAAAGACCAACTGGCAACAGAGCCGTGCAGTCACTGCAAAATTTCGCTGCCACGCAGCCGATCCGCCATCCTTTCAGAAGGCTCTGTCGATAGAATCCCGCTTTCTTGTACAATGTCAAGTTCTGCACTAATTATATCACATCAAAAATATCAAATTTGTTTTGAATGTACGACTTGTATTATCAAGTAACACTTTACAGAATGAATTACTCTGAAACGACATTGTCGTCTGTCTCGGCATCGTCATAGTTTACACTCCACCATAAGTACACTTTACTCAAATTGCTGCTTTCATTCACTATGAGAGCGAAGATCCATGAATGTGGATACATTAGCGACCAATTTAACAGCTGGGTTGCACCTTTCCTTTTCCTACTGTCTCAGTCTTTTTTTTCCTTTCACATTCTCTGCTATTGTTGCTGGTGAGATCAGCTGTCGCCGTTCAAGGAAGCCTGAGAAGTCCATCGGGACAAAACAGAGAGACAAGAGACAGAGACAGGGAGAGAGAAAGAGATGCAGACAAAGAAAATAAAGAGTAAAAATGTCAGGTTTTGCAAACTAGCAGAATTTAAGTTACAGATTGGGAGAGATTCCTTCTCGGGTCTTGAAATCTTGCAAGAGAAGATCCGACACTAATTAAAAGCACCGGCCACGCTGTAGAATCTCTCATTCTGGGAGAGAGATAAATGCGGTCAATTAACTCCAAGTTAATCTATTTCAGCACTGAAGTGATCTTGAAACAGAAGCTCTGCGAGCAGAATTCAAACCTGGTCAGGAAAACCTCAATTGAATTTTGAGTCCAACGCTTTAAACACTCGGCCACCGCAGCTGTAAACGGCATGTTCGTTCAGATCGGATTCCAAATGGACACTTGCCGCTATTAAGAACGCGCGCATTGGTTGTGCAGGGGTCGAATTCTCAATTCTTATGCGGGAGACTTTGGTTCGATTTCCGGCCAATGCAGAATCATTCTCACCAATGAGGAGCTGAGGAATATAAGTATGCCATTTCACCCCTCGAGCCTGTTCCGCAATTCAAACAGATCATGGCTGATATGTGACCGAACTCCATATAATCGCCTTAGCCCCGTATCGCTTAATAACTTCAGTTAACAAAAATCGATCAATCTCAGGTTTAAAATTAACAATTCAGTTCGCATCAACTGCGGTTTGCGGAAGAGAGTTCCAAACTTCTCCCTCCCTTTGCTTTGGAGAGGTGTTTCCCAACTTCACTCCTGAAAGTCCTGACCCTAATGTTTAGGCTATGTCCCCAAGTCTTAGACATCCCAGCCGGCGGAAATAGTTTTTCTCGATCTACTCCATCAGTTCCCCTGAATATTTTGAAAAATTCGATCAAATCAGCCCTGAATCGACTAAATTCGAGGTAAACCCCAGTTTGTGTAAACGTTCCGCCTAATTTAACCCTTGGTGTCCAGGTAACATTCCAGTAAATCGACGCTGCACTCACTCCACAGCCAATATATCCTTCCGAAGGTGCGTTGCCCAGAACTGAATACAATACTTCAGGTGTGGTCCAACCAGGGCTTTGTATAACTATATCATAATGCCTATCCCCTTGTATTCTAGTCGTCTATATATAAAGACCAACATTCCATTAACCTTTTTGATTATTTTTTTTACCTGTCCATGCCATTTTAATGATTTATGCACATGGACCCCTAAGTCTTTTTGGACCTCCACTTTTTCGAGCTTTTCACCATTTCGAAAATACTCTGATTTATCCTTCTAGGTTCAAAGTGGATGACCTCACACTTGACTAAACAGATATCGATTTGACACAATTTTACCCAGTCATTCATTGTATTAATGCATCTCTGTAATTGTATGCTTTCATCTGCACTGCTAACAATGCTGCCCATCTTGGCGTCATCGGCAAACTTGGATATGTGGCTTTCTATCCCGCCATCTAATATCCGCCTGAATTGGGAAAAATGCAAATTCAGTTTCAATCTCCTCTTCATCTTGAGACATTTTATTTGCTTTCTGTGTGTTGCGCCGATGAATCATCGGCAGTCAGTCCACTGGAGCTCAAACATGGTCTGGAAAGAATTCAGTTCCACCAACAGCAACACTGAAAAGATGTCAGAAGCCAATTGGTGACTTTTCACTAAAAGGAGCAACACAGGAGGACTCGTCCGGGATTTGAACCCGGGACCTCTTGCATATTATTCAATGAAACTCCCTAAGCAAGAATCATACCCCTAGACCAACGAGCCGCTGTTTGCTCAATTGTGCAGCCAGTGTAAAAGTTCATTGCGTCCCACAGCCGATCGGCCATCCTTTCAGACCACTTCTGTCCATCCAATCTCGTTTTCTATTCCAGTGTACAGCAATATCAAGTTGTACACTAACTATTTCCAGTCCCCAATATTAGTCTTCCTTTACCAAATTGGTTTCGAGTGTACGACTTGAGTTATCAAGTAAGACGGTTCAGGATTAATTGCTCTTAAACTACATTGCTTGCGAGGATACTGAGAGGTGTGTCGATTTACGGCACGCTCTGTTCCCTTTGAATCGCCTCCAACACATAAAGTTGAATCATCGAAAGGTTACAGCACGGAAAGAGGCCATTTGGCCCATCGAGTCCGTGCTGGCTCTCTGCAAGAGCGATCCAGCTAGAAACACTCCCTTGCCTTTCCCCGAAGCCCTGCATTTTTTTTCCTTTCAAGTACTTATCCAGCTCCCCTTTCAAGGCCGTGATTGAATCTGCCTCCATCACATCCTCGGGCAGTGCATTCCAAATCCGAACCTCTCACTGCGTGAAAAAGTTTTTCCTCATGTCACCTTTGGTTATTTTGCCAATCACCTTCAATCTATGTCCTCTGGTTCTTAACCCTTCCGCCAATGTGAACAGTTTCTCTCCTTCTTCCATGTCGAGATCCTTCATGATTTGAATACCTCTATCAAAATTCGACAAAACCGTCTCTGTTCCAAGGAGAGCAACCCCATATTCTCCAGTCGATCCATGTAACTAAAGTCCCTCATTCCTGGAATTATGCTAGTAATTTTTTTCTGCACCCCCTCTCAGGGCTTCACCTTTGTAAAACACTGGTTTGGCCTCAACTGGAGTATTGTGTCAAATTCTGGGCACCACGCTTTAGGAAGGATGTGAAGGCCTTAGAGAGGGTGCAGAAAATATTTACTGGAATGATTTCAGGGATGTGGGACTTCAGTTACGTGGATAGACTGGAGAAGCTGAGGTTGTTCTCCTCAGAGCAGAGAAGGTTGAGACGAAATTTGATGGAGGTCTTCAAAACCATGAGGTTTCTTGCCAGAGTAGATAGAGAGAAACTATTTTACGCATTGAGTTGTTAGAATCTGGAATGCATTGCCCGAGAAGGTCGTGGAGGCAGATTCAATAATGGTCTTCAAAAGGGAACTGGATAAGTACTTAAAGGGAAAAAATTGCAGGGCTACGGGGATAGGATGGGGGAGTGTCACTGGGTTGCACTTGCAGGGAGCCGGCCCGCGCCCGATGGGCCGAATGGTCTCCTTCTGTGCTGTAACCTTTCTATGATTCTATATGTTAAGTCAATACATCCAATTGCTGGTTACGGAACAGAAATGGGTCTTTACGAATGGAAAACTTTGTAAATTACAGAATTTACATCCTGGCCATGAAATAAGAGGCTGTGAGTGCCCAAAGTGTGTAATTTCCGGGAAACAAAAGTGGAAAATTCTCCATAAACTACTTTTGGCCGTCAAATGCAGTCAGAAAGTGCAGGCGACAGAACTGTGACCGTCTTTCGCAATGATATTTATAAACCTTATTATGTTGTGATCGCTCGTGCCTAGATGTTCCCCAACGTTTACTTCTCTTATCTGTTCCATTTCACTTCCCATTACGAGATCCAGCAGTGATTCCTCTCTTGTCTGCCTGTCTCCCTTTTGTCATTTCATCGCTCCTGTCTTCTCTCCCTGCTTCCCTCTCGCAATCACTCATTCATCCACTCACTCACTTATTCACTCACTCACTCACCCATTCACTCACTCAATCACTCACTCACTCACTTACTCACGCACTCATTCGCTCACTCACTCAATCACTCACTCACTCATTCGCTCACTCACTCAATCACTCACTCACTCATTCACTCACTCATTCACTCATTCGTCCACTCTCCTTTGTATCCTCTCCAGTACAATTACATTGTTTCCTATAATATGGTGATCAGAACTGTATGCAGTACTTAAGCTGTGATATAACCAGTGTTTTATACCGCTCGAGCATAACGTCCCTGCTCTTATATTCTATGCCTCGGCGAAGAAAGCAAATGCACTCCAAGGTCCCTCACGTCCTCTACCTCTCAGTATCATTCCATTTATTTTGTATTCCATTGCCTTTTTTGCCCTCCCCAAATGCATCACCTCACACCTGTCCGGATTGAATTCAATTTGTCAATTTTCTGCCCACCTGATCAGTCCGTTGATATCTTCCTGCAGTCTACAGGTTTCCTCCTCACTATATATTCATGATTTTAACTTAAATTTAGGGGGCATGATAAAGAAGCTGGCAGAGAATACAAAAGTTGACCGTCAATTTTTGTATCCTCAGCAAACTTCTTTATCATGCCCGTACATTTAAGTTAAAATCATTAATATATACCAGGAAAAGCAAGGGACCTAATAGTGAGCCATGCGGAACCCGACTGGAAATAGCCTTCCAGTCATAAAAACTCCCGTCGACCATTGCTAGAATCCTTGTGGACGACATCAAATGCACTGCCGTCATTGACAATCCTTGTTACCTCCTCAAAAAATTCAATCAAGTCAGTCAGTCACGACCTTCCCTTATAAATCCATCTTGACTATCCTTCATTAACCCGTTACTTTCTACGTGATGGTTTAACGTGTCACTCAGAATTGATTCCAATAATTTGCCCACCACCGAGGTAAAACTGATTGGCCGATAATAACTCGGTCTATCCTTATCTCCCTTTTTAAATAACGGTAAGACACGAGCAGTCCTCCAATTCTCCAGCACCACGCCTTATCCAGGGAGGATTGGAAAACGATGTTCAGAGTCTTCGTTATTTCCTCCCTTGCTTCTTTTAACAGCCTGGGATACATTTCATCCGGCCCTGGGGATTTATCCACATTCAAAGATGCTAATCTCCTTAATACTTCTTCTCTCAACATGTTTATTCCATCCAATGTTTCACACTCCTCCTCCTTAACTGCAATTTCACTACAAAACATAAAAGATAATTGATAAACTAATCAAACTTAGAGAGGAAAGGACCCCCAGTCAGGATCGATTGCAGCCGCGCATGTTAATAGACATTAGGGAAGAGACAGCAGAGATATTCTTTCATATGTGTAAACATTCATTAGAAAAGGGAATTTGTTATGAGGTCTGATGGACAGCAATCCTATTCCTAAAATAAAACAAGGGAGATAGAACAAGCCCAGGGAGCAACAAAACAGTGAGTTTATAATCGGTGTTAGTGTAGATAATGGAATGATTACTCTATGATGCAACAGAAAAAATATCTAGAAAACTAAATTATAATAAATAATAGACAGCACGGATTTCAGAAAGGAAGGTCATGCTTGAGCAATCTTATTGAATTCTTTGAAGAAGTAACAGAAAGAATAGACATGGCTGATGTAGCAGTCGTAATAAATTTGGATTTTCAAAAAGCCTTCGATAAGGTTCAGCATTTTCAACTCATATCTGAGGTCTGAGGATGTGGAGTCAGTGGACAAGTATCAGAATGGATAGCAAGCTGGCTACAAAACAGAAAACAGAGAGTAAGGGTAAGGGTAGTTCTTCAGACTGACAAAAGATGAGAAGTGGTATTCCACAGGGATCCGGGCTGAGACCACTAAGGGATACAATTGAAAACCAGATGATAAGCAGGAATAGAACCTTGGTTGGACCAAACTTGAAGTAATGTGAAAAGTTCTGGTCTCCAGATTATAAGAAGATTAGAGAGGAATTGGCAAAGCAGCAAAAAAGATTCACAAGGATGATAATAGAACTCGGACTTATCAGGAAATACTTATCAGGAAAGGCTCAACAGGTTGGAGCTCTTTTCTCTCGAAAAGAGAAGACTGGGGGATGACCTGATAGAGATCTTTAAGATAATTAAAGGGTTTGGTAGGGGAGACGTCGTCAGAATGTTTCCATTTGTGAGGGAGACCAAAACGAGAGGTCATAAATATGAGCTAGTCACGAATAAATCCAATCGGAATTGAAGAGAAACATCTTTACTGAAAGTTTGGTAAGAATGTGAAACTCCCAACAAAAGGAATAGTTCAGGCGAATGGCATAGATGCTTTAAAGGGGAAGCAAGATAAGCAGATGAAGTAAAGGGCAGGGTGATCGGGTGAGATGAAGTAGGGAGGGAGGAGGTTCATGTGGAGCGGAAATATCAGGATGGAACAATCGAGATGAGTGGACTTCTCAACTGCTGTCGGCATAACGTAACAGAACATAAGCAACAATCCTGCTTCTGCAGGGAGGGTACACTTACCCTACGCATCCCAAGATAAGCATTTACAATGCAAAGGGGTACCTGGATTTGAACCAAATACCTCATAATCTGAAGTCAAATGGTCTGCCACTGAACTACACCCCCACAACCAGCCCCGCTTCTTACACACACAAGGTAACGGAGCTCAGTACTTGGCAGTGATCAATGTTGAAAAACCAACATGAAAATAAGCTTTATCAGTTATTCAGGGAGATAAATCACTCGGGAAATCAGTAATGTTTCATGAATAGAGTGAGTGACACTATTGTGTACAGATGCGATGCACAACCCAATATGGAAAGCATTGTCACTAAGCTTCAGTGAACACATCCTTACCAGAGAACACGGAACATGAAGCTCCAGACAAACGACACCTGAATTTCAACCAGACTTTTCGCCAGCTGCAGTCAAATGCTCTCTCACTCTGCTCTGACCCCGCTCTTTACATCGTTACAGTCAACACAAGAAACACCAGGTTCAATGTGCAGTTTCACAAGATCATGCTATCAGTGCCATATATGTAAGTGTACAGAATATCGAATCAATGTAATAAATAAACATCCAGCAGGCATTTGGCACGAGCAGACAGCAGGAGATAGTGTGTGAAGTGACTGTAATATTTGTTAAGTCAATAGATTCATTTACAGGTTACGGAACAGAAGTGGGACTTAACGAAAGGGAAAGTGTGTAAATTGCATCCTGGCCATGAAATAAGAAGCTGTGAGTGTCGAAAGTGTGACGTCGCCAGGAAATAAAAGTGGAAAATGCTGAAAGCTTCTATTTGGCCCGCGGATGCTCGCAGAGAGTGCTGTCAATAGGCTTGTGGCCGTCTTTCTCAATTATTATTTTAAACCTTATCACTTGTGCCTCGATATTCGAATACACTTACTTCTATCTCCTCCGTTTCATTTCCCATTACTAGATCCAGCAGTGATTCCTCTCTTGTCTGCCTGTCTCTCTTTTGTAATTTTATCACTCCTGCCTGCTCTCCATACCTCCCTCTCGCTCTCACTCATTCAGTCACTCGCACACTCACGAACACGCTAATTCACTCACTCGATCCATCCCTCATTCCATCCTTCCCTCACTCCCTCCATCCCTCCCTCACTCACTCACAAACTAACTCCCTACCTCAATCCCTCCACCGTAAAAGATTGAGAGAGACATAAGTAAGACAAAGACCAAATTAATAGATTGGAAACAAATTATTTTTGATGGGGTGAGATTGGAACCTCGGAAGGTGAACTTGGAAAAAATCTTGACACAGATGGAGAACAGGTTTTGGGAAATATTTGAAACGGTGATCAATAGAGTTCAAGAGAACTATATTCATCTAAAGAAAACAATAAATAGTCAATAATGAAACATTGTGGATGAATAAAGAGATAAGGGTAAAATTGAAATTAAACAAAGGCATCTTCGAATCACATGGACAATAAAGGAAAGGATGATAAAGGGGAAATGAAGATGTTAGGAAGGATGTCAAAAAGCAATCAGGAAAGCAGAAAGGAAATACAAGATTAAATTATCAAGAAATAGTCAATTATTCCACTGAAACGTCAATAACATCAGGATAGGGAAAGGGCCAACAAGCGATACACAAGATATACTAACAGGTAATTAAAGTGAAATGGCTGGAATATTGAATAGTTACTTTGCCTCAGTATTTATCAGGGAGACTATAGATGCTTAACATAACTTCTCCGCTTTTCAATTCTATCCCCCTGGAAATGAACCCCAGTGCTTGGCTTGTTTTTATTTATGTCGTCGCCACTTTTAGTGGTTTGTGTACCTGTAGTCCGAGATCCTTGGTTGAACCACACTTGGAGCACTGTGAACATTTCTGGTCTCCCTATTATAAAAAGGATATCGAGAAATTGGCGGAGGTGAAAATAATGATGATGCCAGAACTGAAAGATAATACCTTTCAGGATAGATTTAACAGGCTGATGGCTGACATGATGGAGGTCTTTGGATAATGAAAGGGTTTGATTGGGTCGACGGAGAGAAAATGTTTCCACTCGTAGGGGACTCTAAAACTATTGGTTATCAATATAAGATAGTCACTAATAAATCCAATAGAGAATTCATGGGAAACTTCTTTGCCAAAGAGTTGCAAGATTGTGGAATTCGCTACCGTAAGGAGTCGTTGAGGCAAATAACATCGATACATGAAATGGCAAACGAGACAAACACACGGGGGCGAAAGGAATGGAAGAGTGTGCGGATGTGGGCAAGTGAAGGAGGAAGGGAGGAGTCTTGTGTGAAGCCGAAAGGCTGGCACAGACCCGTTGGGTCAAAAGGCCTGGATCTGTGCGGCAAACTCAATTTCAACAACGACAGCGACAGATTACTGATTTTCTGACTCCCCAAAAGAAGCACTTAGAATGTGCAAGGGGGCGCCTGGATTCGAACCAGAGACCTCTTGATCTGCAGTCAAATGCTCTACCACTGAGCTACACCCCCACATCTGTTGAACATTCTTGCACGCACAATGTAATGGAGCTCAGTAGCTGGCAGTCACCATGTTGATGTGACCAACATGAAAATAAGCTTCATCAGTTATTCTGGAAGACAGGTAAATTCAGCAATCAGAAATGAATCATGAACGGAGTGAGTCACACTATTGTGTACAGATGCGATGCACAACCCGACATGGAAAGCCTTGTCACTAAACTTCAATGAACACATCCTCACCACAGAACGCGGAACTGGAAGCACCAGACAAACGACACCTGAATTTCAACCAGATGTTTCTCCAGCAGTTGTCACGTGCTCTCTCACTGTGCTCTGCCCCTCGTTCTGTAGATCGTTACAGTCAACACAAGAAACAACAGGTTCAATGTGCAGTTTCACAAGATCATGCTCTCAGTGCCATATATGTAAGTGTACAGAATATCGAATCAATGTAATAAATAAACATCCAGCAGGCATTTGGCAAGAGTGGACAGGAGGAGATAGTGTGTGAAGTGACTGTAATATTTGTTAAGTCAACAGATTCATTTACAGGTTACGGAACAGAAGTGGGACTTAACGCAAGGGAAAGTGTGTAAATTGCATCCTGGCCATGAAATAAGAAGCTGTGAGTGTCGAAATTGTGACGGCGCCAGGAAATAAAAGTGGAAAATGCTGAAAGCCTCTATTTGGCCCGCGGATGCTCGCAGAGAGTGCTGGCAATAGGCGTGTGGCCGTCTTTCTCAATTATTATTTTAAACCTTATCACTAGTGCCTCGATATTCGCCTACACTTACTTCTCCTATCTCCTCCGTTTCATTCCCCATTACTAGATCCAGCAGTAATTCCTCTCTTGTCTGCCTGTCTCTCATTTGTAATTTTATCACTCCTGCCTGCTCTCCCTGCCTCCCTCTCGCTCTCACTCATTCAGTCACTCGCACACTCACGAACACGCTAATTCACTCAATCTATCCATCCCTCATTCCCTCCTTCCCTCACTCCCGCCCTCACTCACTCACACATCACTCCCGACCTCAATCCCTCCACCGTAAAGATTGAGAGAGACATCAGTAAGACAAAGACCAAATTAATAGATTGGAAAAAACTATTTTTGAGGGTGTGAGATTGGAACCTGGGAAGGTGAACTCGGAAAAATCTTGACAAAGATATAGAACAGGTTTTGGGAAATATTTGAAACGGTGATCAATAGATTTCAAGAGAAATTCATTCCTCTAAAAAAAAAAGCAACAAATATTCAATAATGAAACATTGTGGATGAATAAAGAGATAGAGATAAGGTAAAATAGAAATTGAACAAATGCATATTCTAACTACATGGACAATAAAGGAAAGGATGATAAAGGGGAACATGAAGACGTTGGGAAGGATGTCAAAAAGCAATCAGGAAAGCAGAAAGGAAATACAAAATTAAATTATCAAGAAATAGTCAATTATTCCACTGAAACGTCAATAACATCAGGATAGGGATAGGGCCAACAAGGGATACACAAGATATACTCAGAGGTAATAACAGTGAAATGGCTGGAATATTGAATAGTTACTTTGTCTCAGTATTTATCAGGGAGACTATACAGGCTTAACATAACTTATCCGCTTTTCAATTCTATCCCCCTGGAAATGAACCCCAGTGCTTGGCTTGTATTTATTTATGTCATCGCCACTTTTAGTGATTTGTGTACCTGTAGTCCGAGATCCTTGGTTAAACCACACTTGGAGCACTGTGAACACTTCTGGTCTCCCTATTATCAAAAGGATATCGAGGAATTGGCGAAGGTGAAAATAATGATGATGCCAGAACTGAAAGATAATACCTGTCAGGATTGATTTAACAGGCTGATGGCTGACATGATAGAGGTCTTTGGATAATGAAAGGTTTTGATTGGGTCGAAGGAGAGAAAATGTTTCCACTCGTAGGGGACTCTAAAACTATCGGTTATAAGATAGTCACTAATAAATCCAATAGAGAATTCATGGGAAACTTCTTTAACAAAGAGTTGCAAGAATGTGGAATTCGCTACCTTAAGGAGCAGTTGAGGCAAATAACATCGATACATGAAATGGCAAACTGGATAAACACACGGGGCGAAAGGAATGGAAGAGTGTGCGGATGGGGGCAAATGAAGTCGGGAGGGAGGTGTCTTGTGTGAAGCATGAAGGCTGGCACAGACCCGTTGGGTCAAAAGGCCTGGATCTGTGCGGCAAACTCAACAGAAACAGCGACAGCGACAGATTGCTGATTTTCTGAGGCCCCAAAAGAAGCACTTAGAATGTGCAAGGGGGAGCCTGGATTCGAACCAGAGACCTCTTGATCTGCAGTCAAATGCTCTACCACTGAGCTACACCCCCACATCTGTTGACCATTCTTGCACGCACAATGTAATGGATCTCAGTAGCTGGCAGTCACCAATGTTGATATTACCAATATGAAAAGAAGCTTCATGAGTTATTCTGGGAGACAAATAATTACGGCAATCAGAAAGGTTTCATGAATGGAGTGAGTCACATTATTGTGTACAGATGCGATGCACAACCCAACTTGGAACGCCTTGTCTCTCGGCTTCAGTGAATACATCCTCACCACAGAACGCGGAACTCGAAGCACCAGCAAAACAACATCAGAATTTCAAGCAGAGGTCTTCAGCTTCTTTAAATCCTCTGTCAATGTACTCTGCCCCCATCGCTTTGGATACTTGCAGCCAACAAATGCAGTGCCAGGTTCAATGCGTGGTTTTCCAAGATCATGCTATCAGTGCCATATATGTAAGTGCACAGAATATAATAAAGATGCATTCAGCAGGCATGTGGCAAGTTGGCAGGTGGAGCTATGGAGTGAAGCAACTGTAGTTAGGAGGCAATGATGGATCTGGTTCTAGGGAATGAGATAGTTAATGTGGAGCAAGTGTCCTTGGGGGAGCATTTAGGGAATAGCGAACAGAGTATCATGAGGTTTAGAATAGCAATGGAAAAGGAGAAGGAGTAATCTGGAGTAAAAACACTTAATTGGAAGAGGGTCAATTACAGAGGGTTGAGAACTGATCCGGCCCTGGTAAAATGGAATCAAAACTGTAATCGAGCAATGGGCGGCTTTTGAAGAGGAGGTTTTTCGGGTACAGTCTGTGTACATTCCCACAAGAAGCAACGAAAGCCAGAGCTCTCTGGATGACGTAGGAGATAGAGAATAAAATGAAGCAGAGGAAGTGGACGTATGGCAGATGTCAGGTTGATAATACAAGTCAGAACCAGGCTGAGAATGGAAAGTTCAGAGGTGAAGTGAAAAAGAAAACCACACTTGGAGTAACGTGACCAATTCTGGTCGACAGATTATAAGAAGAATAAAGAGGAATTGGCAAAGCAGAAAAAAAGATTCACAAGGATGATTATAGAACTCGGAGCATATACTTCTCAGGAGGACTAAACAGGTTGAAGCTCTTTTTTCTAGTAAAGGGAAGACTGAGGGGTGACCTGATACAGGTCTTTAAGATTTTGAAAGGATTCGATTGGGTGGCCAAGAAAAAAACGGTTCCATTTGTGAGGGAATTCAAGAGAATCTTCTTTACCCAAAGGGCGGTAAGAATGTGGAACTCGCCAACAAAAGGAATCGTTGAGGCAAATGGCATAGATGCTTTAAAGGGGAAGCTCGATGAAGAGATGAAAGAGAAAGGAATGTATGGCTGATAAAACGAGATGAAATAGGGCAGGAGGTGACTCATGTGGTGCATAAATACCGGAAGTGACCAATCGAGATAGCAAACCTGTTTCTCTGCGGAAGCTTCAATGTAAACAACAATCCTGCTGCTACAGGGAATTCAGACTTATTGTATGAATCACAAAATCATATTGAAAGAAGAGGGAGTATCGGGATTTAAACCAGTGATCGCTTGATTTATAATTAAACACTGCAATAAAGCAATGCACCCACTGACATCGTCCACAGACAAGGGAATGCAACAGAGTTCAGTACCTGGCAGTCATCCCTGTTGAAAGAACCAATCTGAAAAGAAGCTTCATCAGTTATTCTGGGAGACAAATAATTACAGCAATCAGAAATGATTCATGAACGGATTGAGTCACACTATTGTGTACAGATGCGTTGCACAAGCCAACATGGAAAGCCTTGTCACTAAACTTCAGTGAACACATCCTCACCACAGAACGCGGAACTGGAAGCACCAGACAAACGACACCTGAATTTCAACCAGATGTTTCTCCAGCAGCTATCAAGTGCTCTCTCACTGTGCTCTGCCCCTAGGTCTGCAGATCGTTACAGTTAACATAAGAAACAACAGGTTCAATGTGCAGTTTCACAAGATCATGCTCTCAGTGCCATATATGTAAGTGTACAGAATATCGAATCAATGTAATAAATAAACATCCAGCAGGCATTTGGCAAGACCGGACAGAAGTAGATAGTGTGTGAAGTGACTGTAATATTTGTTAAGTTAATAGATTCATTTACAAGTTACGGAACAGAAGTGGGACTTAACGAAAGGGAAAGTGTGTAAATTGCATCCTGGCCATGAAATAAGAAGCTGTGAGTGTCGAAATTGTGACGTCGCCAGGAAATAAAAGTGGAAAATGCTGAAAGCCTCTATTTGGCCCGCGGATGCTCGCAGCGAGTGCTGGCAATAGGCGTGTGGCCGTCTTTCTCAATTATTATTTTAAACCTTATCACTCGTGCCTCGATATTCGCCTACACTTACTTCTCCTATCTCCTCCGTTTCGTTCCCCATTACTAGATCCAGCAGTGATTCCTCTCTTGTCTGCCTGTCTCTCTTTTGTAATTTTATCATTCCTGCCTGCTCTCCATACCTCCCTCTCGCTCTCACTCATTCAGTCACTCGCACACTCACGAACACGCTAATTCACTCACTCGATCCATCCCTCATTCCCTCCTTCCCTCACTCCCTCCCTCACTCATTCACACATCACTCCCGACCTCAATCCCTCCACCGTAAAGATTGAGAGAGACATCAGTAAGACAAAGACCAAATTAATAGATTGGAAAAACCTATTTTTGAGGGTGTCAGATTGGAACCTGGGAAGGTGAACTCGGAAAAATCTTGACAAAGATATACAACAGGTTTTGGGAAATATTTGAAACGGTGATCAATAGATTTCAAGAGAAATTCATTCCTCTAAAAAAAAGCAACAAATATTCAATAATGATACATTGTGGATGAATAAAGAGATAGAGATAAGGTAAAATAGAAATTGAACAAATGCATATTCTAAATGCATGGACAATAAAGGAAAGGATGATAAAGGGGAAAATGAAGACGTTAGGAAGGATGTCAACAAGCAATCAGGAAAGCAGAAAGGAAATACAAAATTAAATTCTCAAGAAATAGTCAATTATTCCACTGAAACGTCAATAACATCAGGATAGGGAAAGGGCCAACAAGGGATACACAAGATATACTCAGAGGTAATAACAGTGAAATGGCTGAAATATTGAATAGTTACTTTGTCTCAGTATTTATCAGGGAGACTATACATGCTTAACATAACTTCTCCGCTTTTCAATTCTATCCCCCTGGAAATGAACCCCAGTGCTTGGCTTGTTTTTATTTATGTCATCGCCACTTTTAGTGATTTGTGTACCTGTAGTCCGAGATCCTTGGTTAAACCACACTTGGAGCACTGTGAACACTTCTGGTCTCCCTATTATCAAAAGGATATCGAGGAATTGGCGAAGGTGAAAATAATGATGATGCCAGAACTGAAAGATAATACCTGTCAGGATAGATTTAACAGGCTGATGGCTGACATGATAGAGGTCTTTGGATAATGAAAGGGTTTGATTGGGTCGACGTAGAGAAAATGTTTCCACTCGTAGGGGACTCTAAAACTATCGGTTATAAGATAGTCACTAATAAATCCAATAGAGAATTCATGGGAAACTTCTTTAACAAAGAGTTGCAAGAATGTGGAATTCGCTACATTAAGGAGCAGTTGAGGCAAATAACATCGATACATGAAATGGCAAACTAGATAAACACACGGGGCGAAAGGAATGGAAGAGTGTGCGGATGGGGGCAAATGAAGTCGGGAGGGAGGTGTCTTGTGTGAAGCATGAAGGCTGGCACAGACCCGTTGGGTCAAAAGGCCTGGATCTGTGCGGCAAACTCAACAGAAACAGCGACAGATTGCTGATTTTCTGAGGCCCCAAAAGAAGCACTTAGAATGTGCAAGGGGGCGCCTGGATTCGAACCAGAGACCTCTTGATCTGCAGTCAAATGCTCGACCACTGAGCTACCCCCCACATCTGTTGACCATTCTTGCACTCACAATGTAATGGAGCTCAGTAGCTGGCAGTCACCAATGTTGATATTACCAATATGAAAAGAAGCTTCATGAGTTATTCTGGGAGACAAATAATTACGGCAATCAGAAAGGTTTCATGAATGGAGTGAGTCACATTATTGTGTACAGATGCGATGCACAACCCAACTTGGAACGCCTTGTCTCTCGGCTTCAATGAATACATCCTCACCACAGAACGCGGAACTCGAAGCACCAGTCAAACAACATCAGAATTTCAAGCAGAGGTCTTCAGCTTCTTTAAATCCTCTGTCAATGTGCTCTGCCCACATCGCTTTGGATAATTGCAGCCAACAAATGCAGTGCCAGGTTCAATGCGTGGTTTTCCAAGATCATGCTATCAGTGCCATATATGTAAGTGCACAGAATATAATAAAGATGCATTCAGCAGGCATGTGGCAAGTGTGGCAGGTGGAGCTATGGAGTGAAGCAACTGTAGTTAGGAGGCAATGATGGATCTGGTTCTAGGGAATGAGATAGTTAATGTGGAGCAAGTGTCCTTGGGGGAGCATTTAGGGAATAGCGAACAGAGTATCATGAGGTTTAGAATAGCAATGGAAAAGGAGAAGGAGTAATCTGGAGTAAAAACACTTAATTGGAAGAGGGTCAATTACAGAGGGTTGAGAACTGATCCGGCCCTGGTAAAATGGAATCAAAACTGTAATCGAGCAATGGGCGGCTTTTGAAGAGGAGGTTTTTCGGGTACAGTCTGTGTACATTCCCACAAGAAGCAACGAAAGCCAGAGCTCTCTGGATGACGTAGGAGATAGAGAATAAAATGAAGCAGAGGAAGTGGACGTATGGCAGATGTCAGGTTGATAATACAAGTCAGAACCAGGCTGAGAATGGAAAGTTCAGAGGTGAAGTGAAAAAGGAAACCACACTTGGAGTAACATGAACAATTCTGGTCGACAGATTATAAGAAGAATAAAGAGGAATTGGCAAAGCTGAAAACAAGATTCACAAGGATGATTATAGAACTCGGAGCATATAATTCTCAGGAGGACTAAACAGGTTGAAGCTCTTTTATCGAGAAAAGGGAAGACTGAGGGGTGACCTGATAGAGGTCTTTAAGATTTTGAAAGGATTCGATTGGGTGGCCAAGAAAAAAACGGTTCCATTTGTGAGGGAATTCAAGAGAATCTTCTTTACCCAAAGGGCGGTAAGAATGTGGAACTCGCCACCAAAAGGAATCGTTGAGGCAAATGGCATAGATGCTTTAAAGGGGAAGCTCGATGAAGAGATGAAAGAGAAAGGAATATATGGCTGATAGAACGAGATGAAATAGGGCAGGAGGAGACTCATGTGGTGCATGAATACCGGTAGTGACCAATCGAGATGGCAAACCTGTTTCTCTGCCGAAGCTTCAATGTAAACAACAATCCTGCTGCTACAGGGAATTCAGACTTACTGTATGAATCACAAAATCATTTAGAAAGAAGAGGGAGTATCGGGATTTAAACCAGTGATCGCTTGATTTATAATTAAACACTGCAATTAAGCAATGCACCCACTGACATCGTCCACAGACAAGGGAATGCAACAGAGTTCAGTACCTGGCAGTCATCACTGTTGAAAGAACCAATCTGAAAAGAAGCTTCATCAGTTATTCTGGGAGGCAAATAATTACAGCAATCAGAAATGATTCATGAACGGATTGAGTCACATTATTGTGTACAGATGCGTTGCACAAGCCAACATGGAAAGCCTTGTCACTAAACTTCAGTGAACACATCCTTACCACAGAACGTGGAACTGGAAGCACCAGACAAACGACACCTGAATTTCAACCAGATGTTTCTACAGCAGCTATCAAGTGCTCTCTCACTGTGCTCTGCCCCTAGGTCTGTAGATCGTTAGAGTTAACATAAGAAACAACAGGTTCAATGTGCAGTTTCACAAGATCATGCTCTCAGTGCCATATATGTAAGTGTACAGAATATCGAATCAATGTAATAAATAAACATCCAGCAGGCATTTGGCACGAGCGGACAGCAGGAGATAGTGTGTGAAGTGACTGTAATATTTGTTAAGTCAACAGATTCATTTACAGGTTACGGAACAGAAGTGGGACTTAACGAAAGGGAAAGTGTGTAAATTGCATCCTGGCCATGAAATAAGAAGCTGTGAGTGTCGAAAGTGTGACGTCGCCAGGAAATAAAAGTGGAAAATGCTAAAAGCCTCTATTTGGCCGGCGGATGCTCGCAGAGAGTGCTGGGAATAGGCGTGTGACCGTCTTTCTCAATTATTATTTGAAACCTTATCACTTGTGCCTCGATATTCGCCTGCACTTACTTCTCCTATCTCCTCCGTTTCATTCCCCATTACTAGATCCAGCAGTGATTCCACTCTTGTCTGCCTGTCTCTCTTTTATAATTTTATCACTCCTGCCTGCTCTACATACCTCCCTCTCGCTCTCACTCATTCAGTCACTCGCACACTCACGAACACGCTAATTCACTAACTCTATCCATCCCTCATTCCCTCCTTCCCTCACTCCCTCCATCACTCCCTCACTCACTCACACACAAACTCCCTACCTCAATCCCTCCACCGTAAAAGATTGAGAGAGACATAAGTAAGACAAAGGCCAAATGAATAGATTGGAAACAAACTATTTTTGAGGGGGTGTGATTGGAACCTGGGAAGGTGAACTTGGAAAAAATCTTGACAAAGATGGAGAACAGGTTTTGGGAAATATTCGAAACGGTGATCAATAGAGTGCAAGAGACCTATATTCCTCTAAAGAAAACAACAAATAGTCAATAACGAAACATTGTGGATGAATAAAGAGATAAGGGTAAAATAGAAATTGAACAAATGCATATTCTAACCACATGGACAATAAAGGAACGGATGATAAAGGGGAAAATGAAGACGTTAGGAAGGATGTCAACAAACAATCAGGAAAGCAGAAAGGAAATACAAAATTAAATTATCAAGAAATAGTCAATTATTCCACTGAAACGTCAATAACATCAGGATAGGGAATGGGCCAACAAGCGATACACAAGATATACTCACAGGTAATGACAGTGAAATGGCTAGAATATTGAATAGTTACTTTGCCTCAGTATTTATCAGGGAGACTATAGATGCTTAACATAACTTCTCCGCTTTTCAATTCTATCCCCCTGGAAATGAACCCCAGTGCTTGGCTTGTTTTTATTTATGTCGTCGCCACTTTTAGTGGTTTGTGTACCTGTAGTCCGAGATCCTTGGTTAAACCACACTTGGAGCACTGTGAACACTTCTGGTCTCCCTATTATCAAAAGGATATCGAGGAATTGGCGAAGGTGAAAATAATGATGATGCCAGAACTGAAAGATAATACCTTTCAGGATAGATTTAACAGGCTGATGGCTGACATGATGGAGGTCTTTGGATAATGAAAGGGTTTGATTGGGTCGACGTAGAGAAAATGTTTCCACTCGTAGGGGACTCTAAAACTATCGGTTATCAATATAAGATAGTCACTAATAAATCCAATAGAGAATTAATGGGAAACTTCTTTGCCAAAGAGTTGCAAGAATGTGGAATTCGCTCCCGTAAGGAGCAGTTGAGGCAAATAACATCGATACATGAAATGGCAAACTAGATAAACACACGGGGCGAAAGGAATGGAAGAGTGTGCGGATGTGGGCAAGTGAAGTTCGGAGGGAGGAGTCTTGTGTGAAGCCGAAAGGCTGGCACAGACCCGTTGGGTCAAATGGCCTGGATCTGTGCGGCAAACTCAATTTTAACAACGACAGCGACAGATTTCTGATTGTCTGACTCCCCAAAAGAAGCACTGGAAATGTGCAAGGGGGCGCCTGGATTCGAACCAGAGACCTCTTGATCTGCAGTCAAATGCTCTACCACTGAGCTACACCCCCACATCTGTTGAACATTCTTGCACGCACAACATGAAAATAAGCTTCATCAGTTATTCTGGGAGACAGGTGAATACAGCAATTCGAAATGAATCATGAACGGAGTGAGTCACACTATTGTGTACAGATGCGATGCACAACCCAACATGGAAAGCCTTGTCACTAAACTTCAGTGAACACATCCTCACCACAGAACGCGGAACTGGAAGCACCAGACAAACGACACCTGAATTTCAACCAGATGTTTCTCCAGCAGCTGGCAAGTGCTCTCTCACTGTGCTCTGCCGCTGGTTCTGCAGATCGTTACAGTCAACACAAGAAACAACAGGTTCAATGTGCAGTTTCACAAGATCATGCTCTCAGTGCCATATATGTAAGTGTACAGAATATCGAATCAATGTAATAAATAAACATCCAGCAGGCATTTGGCAAGAGTGCACAGGAGGAGATAGTGTGTGAAGTGACTAATATTTGTTAAGTCAACAGATTCATTTACAGGTTACGGAACAGAAGTGGGACTTAACGAAAGGGAAAGTGTGTAAATTGCATCCTGGCCATGAAATAAGAAGCTGTGAGTGTCGAAATTGTGACGTCGCCAGGAAATAAAAGTGGAAAATGCTGAAAGCCTCTATTTGGCCCGCGGATGCTCGCAGAGAGTGCTGGCAATAGGCGTGTGGCCGTCTTTCTCAATTATTATTTTAAACCTTATCACTAGTGGCTCGATATTCGCCTACACTTACTTCTCCTATCTCCTCCGCTTCATTCCCCATTACTAGATCCAGCAGTGATTCCTCTCTTGTCTGCCTGTCTCTCATTTGTAATTTGATCGCTCCTGCCTGCTCTCCCTGCCTCCCTCTCGCTCTCACTCATTCAGTCACTCGCACACTCACGAACACGCTAATTCACTCACTCTATCCATCCCTCATTCCCTCCTTCCCTCACTCCCTCCCTCACTCACTCACACATCACTCCCTACCTTAATCCCTCCACCGTAAAGATTGAGAGAGACATCAGTAAGACAAAGACCAAATTAATAGATTGGAAAAAACTATTTTTGAGGGTGTGAGATTGGAACCTGGGAAGGTGAACTCGGAAAAATCTTGACAAATATATAGAACAGGTTTTGGGAAATATTTGAAACGGTGATCAATAGATTTCAAGAGAAATTCATTCCTCTAAAAAAAAAAGAAACAAATATTCAATAATGAAACGTTGTGGATGAATAAAGAGATAGAGATAAGGTAAAATATAAATTGAACAAATGCATATTCTAACTGCATGGACAATAAAGGAAAGGATGATAAAGGGGAAAATGAAGACGTTAGGAAGGATGTCAACAAGCAATCAGGAAAGCAGAAAGGAAATACAAAATTAAATTATCAAGAAATAGTCAATTATTCCACTGAAACGTCAATAACATCAGGATAGGGATAGGGCCAACAAGGGATACACAAGATATACTCAGAGGTAATAACAGTGAAATGGCTGGAATATTGAATAGTTACTTTGTCTCAGTATTTATCAGGGAGACTATACATGCTTAACATAACTTCTCCGCTTTTCAATTCTATCCCCCTGGAAATGAACCCCAGTGCTTGGCTTGTTTTTATTTATGTCGTCGCCACTTTTAGTGATTTGTGTACCTGTAGTCCGAGATCCTTGGTTAAACCACACTTGGAGCATTGTGAACACTTCTGGTCTCCCTATTATCAAAAGGATATCGAGGAATTGGCGAAGGTGAAAATAATGATGATGCCAGAACTGAAAGATAATACCTGTCAGGATAGATTTAACAGGCTGATGGCTGACATGATAGAGGTCTTTGGATAATGAAAGGGTTTGATTGGGTAGACGTAGAGAAAATGTTTCCACTCGTAGGGGACTCTAAAACTATCGGTTATAAGATAGTCACTAATAAATCCAATAGAGAATTCATGGGAAACTTCTTTACCAAAGAGTTGCAAGAATGTGGAATTCGCTACCTTAAGGAGCAGTTGAGGCAAATAACATCGATACATGAAATGGCAAACGAGATAAACACACGGGGCGAAAGGAATGGAAGAGTGTGCGGATGGGGGCAAATGAAGTCGGGAGGGAGGTGTCTTGTGTGAAGCATGAAGGCTGGCACAGACCCGTTGGGTCAAAAGGCCTGGATCTGTGCGGCAAACTCAACAGAAACAGCGACAGCGACAGATTGCTGATTTTCTGAGTCCCCAAAAGAAGCACTTAGAATGTGCAAGGGGGCGCCTGGATTCGAACCAGAGACCTCTTGATCTGCAGTCAAATGCTCTACCACTGAGCTACACCCCCCCATCTGTTGACCAGTCTTGCACGCACAATGTAATGGAGCTCAGTAGCTGGCAGTCACCAATGTTGATATTACCAATATGAAAAGAAGCTCCATGAGTTATTCTGGGAGACAAATAATTACGGCAATCAGAAATGTTTCATGAATGGAGTGAGTCACATTATTGTGTA
Organism: Heptranchias perlo; assembly: GCF_035084215.1. NCBI lineage: Eukaryota > Metazoa > Chordata > Chondrichthyes > Hexanchiformes > Hexanchidae > Heptranchias > Heptranchias perlo. The sequence goes on along the minus strand of NC_090344.1, from coordinate 30,335,430 downwards.
CAGTTGCGATGCACAACCCAACTTGGAACGCCTTGTCTCTCGGCTTCAGTGAATACATCCTCACCACAGAACGCGGAACTCGAAGCACCAGCCAAACAACATCAGAATTTCAAGCAGAGGTCTTCAGCTTCTTTAAATCCTCTGTCAATGTGCTCTGCCCCCATCGCTTTGGATACTTGCAGCCAACAAATGCAGTGCCAGGTTCAATGCGTGGTTTTCCAAGATCATGCTATCAGTGCCATATATGTAAGTGCACAGAATATAATAAAGATGCATCCAGCAGGCATTAGGCAAGTGTGGCAGGAGGAGCTAGTGTGTGAAGCAACTGTAGTTAGGAGGCAATGATGGATCTGGTTCGAGGGAATGAGATAGTTAATGTTGAGCAAGTGTCCTTGGGGGAGCATTTAGGGAACAGCGAACAGAGTATCATTAGGATTGGAATTACAATGGAAAAGGAGAAGGATTAATCTAGAGTAAAAATACTTCATTGGAAGAGGGTCAATTACAGAGGGTTGAGAACTGATCCGGCCCTGGTAAAATGGAATCAAAACTGTAATCGAGCAATGGGCGGCTTTTGAAGAGGAGATTGTTCGGGTACAGTCTGTGTCCATTCCCACAAGAGGAAAGGGTAGGGCAACTAAAGCCAGAGCTCTCTGGATGACGAAGGAGATAGAGAATAAAATGAAGCAGAGGAAGTGGCCGTATGGCACATGTCAGGTTGATAATAAAAGTCAGAACCAGGCTGAGAATGGAAAGTTCAGAGGTGAAGTGAAAAAGGAAACCACACTTGGAGTAACGTGAACAATTCTGGTCGACAGATTATAAGAAGAATAAAGAGGAATTGGCAAAGCTGAAAAAAAGATTCACAAGGATGATAATAGAACTCGGAGCATATACTTCTCAGGAGGACTAAACAGGTTGAAGCTCTTTACTCTAGAAAAGGGAAGACTGAGGGGTGACCTGATAGAGGTCTTTAAGATTTTGAAAGCGTTCGATAGGGTTGACGTAGAAAAAACGTTTCCATTTGTGAGGGAATTCAGGAGAATCTTCTTTACCCAAAGGGCGGTAAGAATGTGGAACTCGCCACCAAAAGGAATCGTTGAGGCAAATGGCATAGATGCTTTAAAGGGGAAGCTAGATAAAGAGATGAAAGAGAAAGGAATGTATGGCTGATAGAACCGAGATGGAATAGGGCAGGAGGTGACTCATGTGGTGCATAAATACCGGAATTGACCAATCGAGATAGCTAACCTGTTTCTCTGCTGAAGCTTCAATGTAAACAACAATCCTGCTGCTACAGGGAATTCAGACTTACTGTATGAATCACAAAATCATTTAGAAAGAAGAGGGAGTATCGGGATTTAAACCAGCGATCGCTTGATTTACAATGAAACACTGCAATTAAGCAATGCACCCACTGATATCGTCCACGGATGAAGTAATGCAACGGAGTTCAGTACCTGGCAGTCATCACTGAAGTGAGAACCAATCTGAAAAGATGCTTCATCAGTTATTCTGGGACACAAATAATTACAGCAATCAGAAATTATTCATGATCGGAGTGAGTCACACTATTGTGTACAGATGCGATGCACAACCCAACATGGAAAGCCTTGTCACTAAACTTCAGTGAACACATCCTTACCACAGAACGCGGAACTGGAAGCACCAGACAAACGACACCTGAATTTCAACCAGATTTTTCTCCAGCAGCTGTCAAGTGCTCTCTCACTCTGCTCTGCCCCTAGCTCTGTCGATCGTTGCAGTCAACACAAGAAACAACAGGTTCAATGTGCAGTTTCACAAGATCATGCTCTCAGTGCCATATATGTAAGTGTACAGAATATCGCATCAGTGTAATAAATAAGCTTCCAGCAGGTATTAGGCAAGTGTGGACAGGAGGAGATAGTGTGTGAAGCGACTGTAACATGTGTTAAGTCAAAATATTCAGTTACAGGTTACGGAAGAGAAGTTGGTTTATCAAATGGAAAAGTGTCTAAATTGCAGAATTCACATCCTAACCATGAAATAAGAGACCGTGAATGTCCAAAGTGGACAATGCTCAAAAGCCTCTGTTTGACCCTCCGGATTCGAATCGAAATTGCTGGCCACAGGCTTGTGGCCATGTTTCTCAATCATTATTTTAAATCTTGCCGCGAGTGCCTGGCTATTCTCCTACACTTACTTCTCTTACCTGCACCGTTTCATTTTCCATGATTGGATCAAGCAGTGATTCCTCTCTTGCCCACCTGTCTCCCTTTTATCATAACATCGTTCCTGCCTGCTCTATCCGTCACCCTCTCGCTTTCACTCATTCATTCACTCAAACGCTCACGAACTCACTCACTCCCTCCCTCCCTCGCTCACTTCCTCCCTCCCTCACTCACTCACACACTCACTCCCTCCCTCAATCCCTCCTCAGTAAAATATTTAGAAATACTTAAGTAAGACAAATAACAAAGTAATTAATTTGAAACAAACTAATTTTGAACGGATTGGAATAGAACTGGGGAAGTTGAAAAAAATTGACAACGAGATAGAACAGGAGTGGGAAATATTGAAGAAGGTGATTAATCTCTCTCTGGCACTCCCTCAAAGTGGAGAGGGGACGGGAATGGAAGGGTTCGATGAACGGGGGAGGAAGAGGGCCTGTGTGGAGAATGGACGCTGGCATCGAACAAGTGGGCAAAATGGCCGACTGTGGACTCAATGTGAATAACAATCCTGCAGCTGCAGGAACAGACTGACTGCATGACTTCCGACAGGGAACAATTAAAAGATAGAGGGAGCGCTTGGATTTGAACCAAAGACCTCTTGATCTGCAGTCAAATGCTCTACCGCTGAGCTACACCCCCACATCTGCCTGAAGCGTTAGCACACACAAGTCAATGGAGTCTAGCACCTATCAGCAAGGAGACTCGGTTTCGATTTCCGGCTCATGCGGGATCCTTTTGCCTTCCAACCGAATCCACTAATAAACAGACAACGGAAAACTTTCTTGGCGCCTCATTGGGCAAATCAGGGTCAGTAAATCTTCGTTTTGGTATTCGCATGGCCGAGCGAGTCTCAAGCGATGCTTTTGGTCTCCACCTCTTCTGGAACCGTGGGCTCGATTCTGAATTCTGGCATTTAACCTTTCACAAATACGGAGCTATTCTTTGTTCCTTTGGCTGGAGGCGATTTCTGATCCTTCCAGAAAATAAACCCGACATCCGTCCACAGCAGGTTTTTAAGGAAATCAGAAAGAAATATAAGAACGGATTGTCAGAGCTTCTACAAGTATGTAAAAAGGGAGACAGTAGTAAAGGTAAACGTGGGTTCTTTCGAGGCTGAGGCAGGTTAAATTATCATGCGAAATTCGGAAATGAGCAGAGATGTTAAACAAATATTTTTTTATCTGCCTTGACAGTAGAAGACACAAAAAATACCAGAAATAACGGGGAATCAAGGGGCTAATGAGAGTGCAGAATTTAAAGTAATTAATATCAGCAGATAAAAAGTACTTGAGAAACTTAAGGGATTAAAAAGCCGGTAAATCCCCTGGACCTGTTGGCCCACATCCGAGGGTTGACATAAGAACGCAAGAAATAGGAGAAGGAGTAGGCCATACGGCCCCTCACGCCTGCTCCACTATTGAATAAGATCACGGCTGATCTTCGAGCTCAACTAAACTTCCCTGCCCGATCCCCACATCCCTTGATCCCGTAGAGTCCAAAAATCTGTCTATCTCCGCCTTGGATATATTCAACGACTCAGCATCCACATCCCTGTGGCGTCGAGAATTTTAAAGATTTACAACTTTCTGAGTGAAGAAATTCCTTCTCACCTCAGTCTTAAATGGCCGACCCCTTATCCTGCGACTATGACCCTCAGTTCTAGACTCTCCAGTCAGGGGAAACAATATCACAGCATCTATCATGTCAAGTCCCCTCAGAATCTTATCCGTTTCAATGAGATCACCATTCATCCTTCTAAACTCCAGAAAGAATAGGCCAATTCTACTCAACCTCTCCTCATAGCACAGCCCTCTCATCCCAGGAATTAATCCAGTGAACCTTCATTGCACTGCCTCTAAGGCATGTAAATTCTTCCTTAGATAAGGAGACCAAAACTGTACTCAGAACTCAAGGTATGGTCTCACAAAAGACCTGTGCAATTGTGGTAAGACTGCCGTGGTCTTGTACCCCAATCCCCTTGCAATAAATGCCATAATACCATTTGCTTCCCTAACTGCTTGTTGAACCTGCAACTTTTTGTGTTTCTTGTACGAGGTCACCAAAGTCTTTCTGTACACCAACATTTAATAGTATCTCACCATTTAAAAAATATTATGTTTTCTATCCTTGCTATCAAAGTGAATGACCTCGCATTATACCTCACCTGCCACATTCCTGCCCAATCACTTAACCTATCTGTATCCCTTTACAAACTCTTTGTGTCCTCCTCACAGCTTACTTTTCCATCTCGATCTTTATCATCATCAAATTTGGATACATTACACTGGTCACTTCATCGAATCATTAATATAGATTGTAAATAGCTGAGGCCCAAGCACCGACCCTTGCAGTACCCCACGAGTTACAGCCTTCAAATATGAAAATGACACGTTCATCCCTATTCTCTGTTTTCTGTCCGTTAACCAATCCTCCATCTATGCTAATATGTTAACCCCAATCCCATGAGCCCTTATCTTACATAACGACCTTTTATGTGGCACCTTATTGAATGCCTTTTAATCCAAATATACTGCATCCACTGGTTCCTCTTTATCTACTCTGGTAGTTACATCCTCAAAAAAACGCGAATAAATTCGTCAAACACGATTTCCCTTTCATAACACTAAATTGACTCTGCCTAACCATATTATGATGTTCTAAGTGCCCTGTTACTGCTTCCTTAATAATGGGTTCCAGCATTTTCACTACTATTGAATGTCAGACTAACTGGCCTGTAGTTCCCTGTTTTCATTCTCCCTCCTTTCGTGAATATCGGGATCACATTTACTACCTTGCAATCCGCTGGGACCAATCTCGAATCTAGGGAATTTTGGAAGATCATAACCAATGCATCCATTATCTCTTCAGCTACTTCTTTTAGAGCCGTCGGATGTAGGCCATCAAGTCCAGGGGGTGTATCGGCTTTCACTCCCATTGGTTTCTCAAGTAGTTTTTCTCGACTGATATTAATGACTTTAAGTTCTTCATTCTCGTTCGTCCCTTAGTTCCCCACTATTTCTGGTATGCTTTTGGTGTCTTCTACTGTGAAGACAGGTAGAAAATATCTGTCTAACGCATCCGTCATTTCCATATTCCCCATTATAATTTCTCCTGTCTCAGCCTCTATTGGACTCACATTTACTTTTGCTACTCTCTTCAATTTTAGAAACTCTTAGAAGCTCTCCCTGTCTCTTGACACTCTGTCTTTTCCTCCGATGGACTTCTCAGGCTTCCTTCAACAGCCAAAGCTGATCGAATCTGCAACACGGGCAGAGAAGGGTAAAGAAAGAAAGGCTGAGACGGTAGGAAAAGCAACGGTGCAGCCCAGCTGATGAATTTGTAACTAATGTCTACGCATTAATGACTCTTCGCCCTCGCAGGGAAAACATCAGCATCTGAGTACAGTATACTTGTGGTCGAGTGTATAATCTACGGATGCCGAGACAGAAAACAATGCAGCTTCAGAGCAACAATTTCTGCAAAGTCTTATTTGAAAATACAATTCGTATATTCAAATGAATATGGTAAAGGGAAGCTGATATTGTTGACTTGAAATAGTGAGTGTACAACATGACATTGCTGCACATTGGAATAGAAAGTGAGATTGGATGGACAGAAGCGGTCTGACAGGGTAGCTGGTCGGCTGTGGGTGGCAGCGACATTTTACACTGGCTGTACGGCATTGCTGCAATGCCTGGTCCAAGGGTCTGATTCTTGTTTTGGGCGTTTCACTGATTGCTGCGTGGGAGGTCCCGGGTTCAAATCCTCGAAGAGCCCTGTTGTTTTATCCATTTTAGTGAAAATGCACGAATTGCCTCCTCACATCTTTTCAGCGGTGGAGAAAGCAGGATTTACTTAATTCCGAAGCATGTTTGAGCACCAGAGGACAGAATGCAGAGGATTTGTTGATGCAATGCGCAGTGAGAAAAGAAAATGTCTCAAGATGGTGCGCAGATTGAAGCTGAATATCAATTAAACCCAATTCACGCGATTTCATCGGAACAGAATGGAAATGCTGCTTCATTGGCCCAGACCCAAAACCGGGCCGCTCAAGCGCCAGACGAGAATTCCACCACTGGACCAGCAATATCCGCACTGTATTTGGTTGTTTGGGTCCAGTTGCAAACCAGTCTGAAAGATCATACAGTGTCAATATCTCCTGCGATAACCCTACGCATTCTGATCGACAGCCGTGCAGAAACATCCGCTTGCAGCTGCGATGGTCGAGTGGTTAAGGCGTTAGTTTTAAAATCGAACCGTGTTTTCCTACGCAGTTTTGAATCTTGCTCGCAGTGCTACTGTTTAAAGCTCAAATAAATATGAACTGGAGCTAACTGACCGCATTTCCACCTCGCAGAGAGATAGTCCAGCGCAGCAAGTGCTTTTAATCGGGTGCCCAATGGTCTGTTGCAAGATTTCAAGTCACGTGAAGGACTCTTTCTCAAGATCCACCTTAAGTTCTGCTCGTTCGCAGAACTTGTTATTTATTGTATTTTTCTATCCTTTCATCTCTCTATCTCTCCCTCCCTGTCTCTGCCTCTTGACTGTGATTTTCCCCTCACGAACTTCTCAGGAAGCCTTGAACGGCAAAGGCTGTTCGAACCTGCAACTCCAGCAGAAAAGTGTAAAGAAAAAAAAGACTGAGACGGTTGGAAAAGTAAAGGTCCAATCCAGCTGATATTATATATTATTCATGTTTGACCAGAGGAATATCCGCAGTCAGAAGCTGAAAAGAAAGGAGAGATAAGAGGCCTGAGATTAAACACAGAGCTGAATGAATCACGAAAGAGTGAAAGAAAAAATAAATGTTATCAGTTCCACAGTGCCTGGTGCGCAATTTTGGGAGCTCCGCGGCAGAATCTTGGTTCGGATTCGGCGCTCTCACCGCCGCGTGATTCGATTCCCGGTCAAGAAATTGACTTAAACAAGAGTCATGACCTTGGTAAATTTATTACATGAAGATAATTAAACCCTGTTCGTAGTTGAATCACTTTGAATCACCATTAATTAAACGATAACTTTCTATTTCAGACTGAATGTGATGCTGACCTGATTGCCGAGACAGTCAAAAAGGTTTTTGTGCTTCGCAGGTGATGAAATTTCATCATTTTACAGACTGTATCTTAAGAGTAGGAATAAAAGTTCAGAGCTTCTGACACCAGGAATCTGGTGCAGCCGTTGTTAAATTTATCATTAACAGGCAATTGTCGCCATTTATCACAGGAAAGGCCATAACCGGTTATGCGATTAAGATGAAAGTGACGCAACGCGAAGCATCTGACACAACACGAAAGGCATCGGGCGATGAATAAAATCCCCACCGTTTTGCTTTTCCAAAATAAAGGGTGTGACATTTGTTCTCTAAACATAGAAACAGTCTGGTCTCGCTAACTACAGAAATCTCCATGTCACAGCGAATTAGCCTTTCGGGACCTTGTCTGTCAAGATGAATTGTGATTTCCGTGAAGCCAATGTTCCATTTCTTAAAATGATTCATGTGCCTGCTCTCCGATCGCAGGTAAATGGTAGAATATCAGTCCTGCTCAGCTGGCAATGATCACGGTACATTTTCTTGCAGATAAAACACACAATGAAACCCTGGAACTTTGAGGCGATGAATCCTTAGGAAAAATAAAAATCAAAATCATAATCAAACAAGGGATCGAACTATCGCGCTATCCGATAGCACCGTTGAAACAGGTAAATACATTACCTGCTAAACCAGTAACTCACGGAGCTAAATCTTGTGACTACAGTTATGTGCTGTCAGTTTACTTTTCCAAAATGAATGGTTGAATCTTGCAGGATTGAAAATCCAACGAACCGGCCTTCACTCTTAAACCAGCAACTATGAAGTTAAGAGAAATGTGCTAGAAAAATGCTCGATTTCAGGGTGGTGAAACTGGGCCAGAGTAAAGCTCAGTTAATATGATCGCCGAGTGGCTGGAGGGTGGATTTGGAACTCCTGAGCGACAGCACTGTGCATTTTCCAGATCTGCTTGGAGCACCAATCCCTTCAATTCCTCACTTACAGGGACAATTCGATTCTCGGTTTCTTTTCACTGTGATTGGCGAGATCTTAAAAAGCTATCCTCGTCACCGACATGCTCACTGATACAAAGCGGCCACACTCTGCTTCAGTGAGATGAAAGCCCAGAGCGGTTTCAAGGTCGAAGACAATTCCAAAGAAAGCTCGCTCAATGAAATTGTCCGTCATTGAGTTGCCTTTAAAGTCCTGATTGCTGGAATTGAACTTCTTCCGAAACCACTTAGATTCAGGTGGATTGACTTGGTGACTTCTGTTGGCTCTTTGCAAAAAATTGAACCGCGTCTCAAGATCAAAAGTCTAGGCCTAAGTTAGAGCTTCTCCGGGGTATAAACCTCGAATCGAGAATTGTACCCCGACCTCAACGAGCCCAGAAACAAGAAAGTGTCCTTACATTGACGTGTCACGGTTACATTCTATGAGAGGTCTGTCTGTATAATGAAAGGACATTTTTGAAGAGACATTCTGATCAGTTCCGTGTTGGCTCCTAAACAAAATACAAATACCGCACGACATATTTTTCTACTCAAATTCACCAAACATCATAAATTATACAAAAGCACCAATGCAAATTGAACCCAGGGTCGCTTATTTATTAATCAGGTGTTTTAACCAAGTAAGCCACGGAATGGCACTGGTGCCCACCTCCTCTCATTAATATCTATCAGCGACACATCACATTCTTTTGGGGGTTCAGACTGTTGTATTTTTCACAACCGATCGCAAATCAGTTTGCCCTGTGCTGTACATTACTTTTGAAATATTACAGATAAGCAGAACACTTGAGCTGTCACAACTGTGACTTTGACTTTTCTCCCTCTCCTCTCGATCTCCCCGGCAACCGTCACTAACCACAATCTTCTGTCATACTTCTCCATGAGAAAGTTCCGAACCTCGGTTTTCAAACGAAATAAGGCCCATCTCTTCAACAACGGTAGCCCAGAGAGAGTTTCTTAGTTTCAGCTCCCACTTTAGAAAAATCCTCAAAGTATCATGAAAATAATTGTCCTTCATTTAACAATAATAATATAATTAAAAGTTCTTACCTTCTGGGTTTTTGTTTCAGATTCCACGGCTTTTCAAGGTCACTGCTGATGTTTAACGAAGCTCCTCTTGGTTGGAGGCTTCTGTGTGGGGAAGATCACGAAGCTGTTTGATGGGAGCACTGGTGACACAGACCGTGCGCGGCTCCAGTGGTGCAATCGGCCAGCGCGCGTTATTTCCACTCGAGAAATGCCGAGGTTGTGAGTTTCAGCCTCACCTGAAGTAATTGAGTCTTTTGCTTCTGAACATTTTGACCAGAGTTCAAGGTACAACCGGTATCTTCCATAACGCATCAATTTCTTCGTGTCCTCATGTGGGCACTAAGGGTCCTCTGGCCTATCGTGTTGCAATAGCAAGTGCCAGTTTACTTGTATATGGGAGAGAGAGAGGGCGATTGGCCACAGCTGAAATGGTGAAGGGGCCGGCACGAGATCTTTAAATCTAAAGAACCAAAAACACAATTCTTCTTTCCGTGAATCAGGTATTCATCGGTTTGAAGTGTCGTGTAGAGAAAATTCGGGAGGCAAATCTACTGCCTGGTGTCACGGTGTATCGGGTGAAATTATTCAGCTTTCAATTGTTGATCGGCTGAAAGGTCGAGAGGCATTTTCCAGCTCCCGTGTGGAACAAGTTCAGCTTTTGAGCCATTGGGTAAAATGTTTTTTTTAATTGCTGCTAAGGAATGCAAGATATTTGATACAAACAAGAAGAATTGTAATCTCACGAGTTCGCTGTCCATGTTTCTTACATCATGTTCAACAGAAACAAGGATTCTCCTCAACGCGTTGCTGAGAATTTGAGAAAACGGACCCTCACCCTCATTCAACAGCGACAAGGGATAATTCACAGTCCTACCATGAATCCGTATGATGGAAGCCAGTCAAACAACGAGCCTGGGTAGTTCAGTCGGTAGAGCATCAGACTTTTAAAACAGGTAGTGATCTGAGGGTCCAGGGTTCAAGTCCCTGTTCAGGCGAAAACTTTTAAAGCAGCTGGCAAGTTCTGCCTTTCCAGCGGACCAAAAGAAGCAGGAGCAGGCGACAGCGTCCCTGGACCCTCCTTCGCCATTTCATAAGATCATGGATGATCTTCCACCTCACTTCCACTTTCCCGACCTATCCCCATATCCCTTGATTCCTTTAGTGTCCAAAAATCTATCGATCTCAGCTTTGAACATACTCAACGATTCAGCATCCACAGTCTTCTGGGGAAGAGAATTCCAATGATTCACAACCCTCTCAGTGAAGAATTTATTTGTCATCTCTGTACTAAATCGCTGGCCCCTCATCTTGAGATTATGACCGTTACTTGTAGACTCTCCAGCTAAGGAAAGCAGCCTCCCAGCATCAAGCTGTCACACCCTCTAAGAATTTTATACATATCAATGAGATCATCTCATTATTCTAAACTCCAGTGAATATAGGGCCATTCTACTCAACCTCTCCTCAGAGGGCAAACATCTCATCCCAGGAATCAATCTAGTGAACCTTTGTTGCCCTCACTCTCAGGCAAGTATATCGTTCCACAGGTAAGGAGATCAAAACTGTACACAGTACTCCAGGTGTGGTCTCACCAAAGCCCTATATAATTGCAGCAAGACTTTCTTATCCTTGTACTCCAAACCCCTTTCAATAAAGGCCAACATATCATTTGCTTTCCTAATTGCTGGCTGCACCTGCATGTTAACATTCTGTGGTCCGTGTACAAGGACAGCCAAATCACCCTGAATACCAACATTGCTCAGTCTCTCACCTTTTAAAAGTTATTCTGCTTTTATATTCCTCGCAAAGTAAATAACCTCAGATTTCCCCACTTTATACTTAATTTGCCACCTTCTCGCCCATACACCCAACCTGTCCATATCACTTTGCATTCTCTTTGCGTCCTCCTCACAGCTCACTTCCCAACCAACATTGTATCGTCAGCAAACTTGGATATATTACGCTCGGTCGCCTCATCTAAGTCATTAATTTCGATTGTAAATAGCTCAGGCCCAAGCACTGATGCTCACGGCACCACATGAGTTGCAGCCTGCCAACCCGAAAATGACCTGTTTATTCCTACTTTCTGTTTTCTGTCCGTCGACCAATCCTCAATACATGTTAATGTATCACCCATGATCCCATGAGCACTAATCTTGTGTACCAACCTCTTATGTGGAACCGTATCGAATACCTTTTGAAAATCCAAATATACTACATCCACTGGTTCTTCTTTATCTACCCTGCTAGTTACAGCCTCAAAAGCTCTAATAGATTTGTTAAACACTAATTGCCTTTCATAAATCCGTATTGCATGTGACTAATCATATTATGGTTTTCAAATTGTCCTGTAACCACGCCCCTAGTAATATATCCTAGCATTTTACCTACTACTGTTCTAGAATGTTGGGAATTCTGGAACATCGAAACCAATGCATCCACTCGATCTACAGCCACCTCTTTTAAAACCCTAGGATGTAGGTCATCTGGTCCAGGGGATTTGTTGGCTTTTAGTCCCATTAATTTCACCAGTACTTTTTCTTTACTAACCTTAATTACTTTAAGTTCCTCATTCTCTTCAGCCCCTTGATTCCCCACTATTTCTGTAATGTTTTTTATGTATTCTACTGTGAAGAAAGATAAAAGTAGTTGTCTAACGTCTCTGCCATTTCCTTATTCCCGAATATAATTTCTCCTGTCTCTGCCTCCAAGGGACCAATGTTTAGTTTCGCTAATCTCTTCCTTTATACACACTTGTAGAAATTCTTACAATCCATTTTTATATTTCTTTCTGGTTTACCCTCATCCTATTTTCTCCCTTTTTATCAGTTTCTTGGTCATCCTTTGCTCATTTCTAAAACTCTTCAAATCCTCAGTCTACTACTCTTTATGGAAACATTGTAAGCCTCTTCTTTTAACCTAATACAACCCTTAATTTCTCCAGTTAACCAAGGTTGTACCACTTTTCTGGTGAAGTTTTTAATCCTCAAGGGAATGTATTTTCGTTGAGAATTATGAATTATTTCTTTAAATGTTCGCCATTGCTATTCTCCAAACATATTTTTAATTTAATTTCTCAAACTACCTTAGCGAACTTGCCACTGATAACTACTTAATTGGCTTTGTTTAAATTTAAGAGCCCAGTTTCGGAACTAACGACAGCACTCTCAACTCAATATGAAATTCTATCATATTATGATCATTCTTCGTCAGAGGATCATTTACTCTAAGATTAATAATTATCATAGAATCATAGAATGGACCATCTGGGCATCAGGACCATCCAAACCATCAATCCCGTACCTGCCTTTTGTAAGACCAATCCGGTTAGTCCCATTCCCCGTGGCCCTACATTTTCCCCTTCAAGTATTTATCAAACTCCTTTTTGAAAGCTGCGATTGAATCTGCTTCCAACACCCTTTCAGGCAGCGCATTCCAGATCATAACTGTTCGCTGAATAAAAAAGTTTTTCCTCGTGTCGCCTTTGGTTCTTTTGCCAAACCCCTCAAATCTGTGTCCTCTGGTTCCCGACCCTTCCGCCAATTAGAACAGCTTCTCTTGATTGATTTCATCTGAACCCTTCATGGCTTTGAAAACTTCTCTCAAATCTCCTCTGAACTTTCACTGCTCCAAGGAGAACAACCCCAGTACCAGGAAGATGTGGTCACTTAGTTCCACTTCATTAATTTTGGCATTAAACAGACCTTTGAACAGTGGCCAATTGACCATGTTCCGGTGGTACTTTTTGGTGCAAAATGCCGATGCATTGGCCGGGAATCGAACCCGGGTCTCCCGCGTGGCAGGCGAAAATTCTACCCCTGAACCACCAATGCTTGTACCAATCATTCCTGCATGTGTCCATTTGGAATTCTATCTGAACGAACATGCCGTTTTCAGCTGCGATGGCTGAATGGTGAAAGAGTTGGGCTCAAAATTCCAATGGGGTTTTCCTGCCGAGGTTTGAATTCTGCTGGTAGCGCGACTATTTAAAAATCTCGTCAATGCTCAAACAGTTAATTAACCATATTTACCTCTCTTTCAGCAGGAGAGATACAACAGCGTGGCCGGTGCTTTCAATTGGATGTTAAAACTTCTCTTGCAAGATTTCAAGACCCGAGAAGGCGTCTGCAACTTAAATTCTGCTAGTTTGCTACACCTGACATTTATAAACTTTATTTTCTTTGCATTCATCACATAAGAACATAAGAAATAAGAGCAGGAGGAGGCCAATCGGCCCCTCGAGCCTGCTCCGCAATTCAATAAGATCATGGCTGATCTGATCCGAACTGCAAATCTAAAGAACACAAGAAGTAGGAGCAGGACCCAGCCACTCAGCCCCTGGGCCCGCTCTATCTCTCCCTGTCTTTAGCTTTTCTCTCTCTGTGCTGTCCCCAATGGACTTCTCAGGCTTCCTTGAACGGGGAAGGCTGATCTAACCTGCAACACTAGCAGAGAAGGGTGAAGAAATAAAAGAATGAGACGGTAGGAAAAGTAAAGGGGCAATCCAGCTGATGCAACCAATGTCGACACATTAATGTCTCTTCGCACTCAGAGTGAAACAAAACACTAATTTGATTAAAGTATACCTATGGTAGAGTGTATGTTATCACGATGCGGAGAAATTTACTTGCGAGCATTGGTGCTTGAGGGGTAGAATTCTCGCTTGCAGTAATTCTATTCCTGTAAAACTAGTTCCTGAAGTGTAGGATGGAAAGTATCCTGGCTGAGCGGTCTAAGGCGCTGGTTTAAAGCTCCAGTTAAATCCCACGATTTGTAAATGGATGAAAATCATAGTTTTCGTCTCCAAAACCACAGCCTCCCTCCTGTAAACAAGTAATACTAAACATCTCATCTGCTAATGTAACAGCGTAGGCCGGAGGAACCACATGGCAATTCAAATAAGTAGATGCATTTTGGAACACACCAATTGTACCTTCAACTCCGGTCGAAATGTTCATAAGGAAAAGGATTGTTTGATCTAGATGAGACTCGAATTAAAAACCCCGGCATTTCCCTGGAATCTACGGCATAAAAAGACGGCGCACTGACCGATTGCACCACTAGAGCCCGGTCACTCTGATCACCTGTCCCACTCTGCTGGAAAGAATCTGAACATAAAATGTCCTTACCTGTGGAAACGTGTCCTGTCCCCGTGATGAAAATAATATCTGCACTTTCACTTTCAGCTTCTTTCACATCCTCTGCTCCTTCGCATTCCAATCGGGTTTTCTGTGAACAGGTCAAAATGAACATTGCCAAAAATGTTATCAGTGGTGAAATTTGAACCCAGAAACACCCCAGACATTGGATCCACGCACCTTTGACCACCAGCTCACGCTTCCATAAAACAGCACCACTGGTTAAAGGTCTGTTTAATGCTCAAATAAATGAATTAGAGCAAATTGACCGCATTTGCCGCGTGCTGGGATTGTTCCCTTGGAGCAGAGAAGGTTCAGAGGAGATTTGATAGAAGTTTTCAAAGTCATGAAGGGTTCAGATAAAGTAAATAAAGAGAAGCTGTTCCCATTGGCGGAAGAGTCGGAAACCAGAGGACACAGATTTAAGGTGATAGGCAAAAGAAGCAAAGGCGAAATGATGAAAAACATTTTTACGCAACGAATAATTATAATCTCGAATGCGCTGCCTGAAAGGGTGGTGGAAGCAGATTCAATCGTGGCTTTTAAAAAGGAATTTGATAAATACTTGAAGGGGAAAAAATGCAAGGCTACGGGGAAAGGGCCTAACTGGATTGTTCTTACATAATGCCGGCACGGGTTCGATAGGTCGAATGGCCTCCTTCTGTACTGTGTCCATTCAATGATTCCACAATAATTATTATTTTACAAACAGTGAACAGCCCATCCCAAAAAGACGGTCCCGCTATAAAGCAGAGAGACACTTAATCGCTGTGAAAACGCAATGACCTCGACGTGATTTGAACACGCATCCTTCTAATCTGGAGTCAGACGCGCTACCGTTGCGCCACGAGGTCCACATCCAATAAATGGAGCCGTATCCATAAGGGGGAGATCAGTACCGACCGCCGCAGGGACTTCCAGAGGCGGAAGCAGCAACAGCAACAGTTCCGCTTTCTCATCCAGCCGCTGCCCGGTCCCGGCCTGAGCCCCGTCTGGGAGCCGCCTGCCAGTCTCTCTTCACTGAACGAGATCATTGAAGGCTCCAGCAGCGCTGTCTTGGCGAATAGCAACAGTTCAAAACCGCATTCCAGATGCGACAACAAACCCATCAGTTTTCCGCTGTTCCCCAGCTGCCGGAGTGAGAGAGGCTGCGACAGCAGGATTTATGGAGGACCGAAGAGAGTGAAACTTTATTTGGGCTTTAGTGGGAAATCCAGTGAAAGTGAGTAAGAGCTCCAGGATTTGAACCAGTAAAACTGCCTGAGCGGGAATCAGATCCAAAGATCAACTGGCAACAGAGCCGTGCAGCCAATGTAAAATTTCGCTGTCACGCAGCCGATCAGCCATCCTTCCAGAACACAGTATCCGTCCATTCTCGCTTTCTTCTACAATATATGATGTGCAGCGATATCAGATTCAACACTTATTATTTCAAGTCAACAATATTAACCTCTCTTCACCAAATTCGTTTTGAATGTACGACTTGATTTATAGTGATCTGTTTGCAGAATGAAGTGCTCTGAAGCTACATAAATGTGGAGACATTGGCTACGAACTCATCAGCTGGGTTTTAACTTTACTTTTCCTACCGTCTCAGCCAGCTGGTGTTGCTGGTTAGATCAGTTTTCACCATTCAAGGAAGCCTGAGAATTCTATCAATTGAATTATTTGGATAATAAATTAAACGATTGAATTATTTGTATGATAAATTGAACCCTTTAATTTAATATACAATTATTTTTTTAATTTATTCATAACAATTAAACACGTGAATTATTTATATAATAAATTATACACTTGAATTATTTATATAATAAATAAATCAATTGAATTATTTCGATAATAAATTAAACTAATTCATTATTTATTTAATAAATTAAACTATTGAATTATTTATATAACAAACTATTGAGTTATTTTTATAATAAATTAAACATTTTAATTATTTTGATAATTAAACATTTGAAGTGTTTGTATAAAAACTAAACACTTGAATAAATTATATAATAAATGAAACAATTAAATTTTTTAGACTATAAATTAAACAATTGAATTATTTATATAATAAATTAAACACTTGTCTTTATATAATAAATTAAACAATTGAATTATTGATATGATAAAATAAACTATTGAATTATTTATATATAAAATTAAAGGATTGAACTATTCATATAATAAATTAATCAATTGAATTATTTAGATAACCAATTAAGCTATTGAATTATTTATGTAATAAATTAAACACAAATTATTATAAAAGAAATTAAACAATTGAATTTTATATTAACAAATGAAAGACTTGTGTTCTTTATATAATAAATTAAACATTTGATGATATCACAATTTTTTTAAATGAATTATTTATATGATAAATTAAACACGAAGTTTTTATGCAATCAATTAAACAATGTCATAAAATAATACATTAAACAATTCAATTATTAATATATTAAGTTAAACTATTGAATTATTTATATAAGTTAAACAATTGAATTGTTTAGATAATAAATTAAACACATGAATTATTATATAATAAATTATACACATGAATAATTTATGTAAAAAATTAAACACTTATCGACAAGAGACAGAATCAGTGACAGATACAGAAATGCAAGGAAATAAACAAAGAGTATAAATGCCAGGTTCTGCAATCTAGAAGAATTTAAATTGCTGATTGGGAGATATTCCTTCTCGTGTCTTGAAATCTTGAAAGAAAGCATTGGTCGCCCGCCACGGCGGAATGGCTCTCCAGCTTTGAAAAATGTAAACGCGGTCAATTAGCTCTAGTTTATTCATTTGGACATTGAACAGATCGTTAAACATTAACTCACCGAGTAGAATTCAAACCGGGGCAAGAAAACCCGAGTGGGGTGTGAGTCTAACGCTTCAAACACTGGGCTATTGCAGCTGCACAAAGCAGTTCTTGCACAGCTGTCGGTCAGACTGCGGGGGGTTATCACAGGGCCTCCGTCAGACTACATGTGCTTTCAAACAGGATTCCAAATGGACACATGCAGCAAATGGCCATACGAGGATTGGTGGTATTGGCGTTGAATTCTCGCCTGCTTATCATGCGACCCGGTTTTGATACCTGGCCAATGCAGGATCGTTTTACATTCTGCACCAATGAGGAACACGGGAACAGGAGTCGGCCATTTCGCCCATCGAGCCTGTTCTGCTATTAAGTCCACAAAAAGCAGGACAAATAGAATCCGACCAATTGCCGCACCATCAGTCTGCTCTCAATCATCAGCAAAGTGATGGAAGGTGTCGTCGACAGTGCTATCAAGCGGCACTTACTCACCAATAACCTGCTCACCGATGCTCAGTTTGGGTTCCACCAGGACAAATAGGCTCCAGATTTCATGACAGCCTTGGTCCTACCATGGACAAAAGAGCTGAATTCCAGAGGTGAGGTGAAAGTGACTGCCTTGACAGCAAGGCAGCATTTGACCGAGTGTGACATCAAGAAGCCCGAGTAAATTTGAAGTCAATGGGAATCAGGGAGAAAACTCTCCAGTGGCTGGAGTCATACCGAGCACAAAGGAAGATGGTAGAGTTTGTTGGAGGCCAATCATCTCAGCCCCAGAACATTGCTGCAGGAGTTCCTCAGGGCAGTGTCCGAAGCCCAACCATCTTCAGCTGCTTCATCAATGACCTTCCCTTCATCATAACGTCAGAAATGGGGATGTTCGCTGATGATTGCACAGTGTTCATTTCCATTCGCAACACCTCAGATAATGAAGCCGTCCGAGCCCGCATGCAGCAAGACCTGGACAACATCCAGGCTTGGGCTCATAAGTGGCAAGTAACATTCGCGCCAGACAAGTGCCAGTCAAGAGACTTTCGAACCACCTCGCCTTGACTTTCAACGACATTACCATCGCAGAATCACTCAAATCAACATCCTGGGGGTGACAACTGATCAGAAACTTAACTGGACCAACCACATAAATACTCTGGCGACAAGAGCAGGTCAGCGGCTGGGTATTCTGTGGCGAGTGAATCACCTCCTCATTCTCCAAAGCCTTTCCACCATCGACAAGGCATAAGTCAGGAAGGTGATGGAATAATCTCCACTTGCCTGGATGGGTACAGCTCCAACAACACTCAAGAAGCTCGACACCATCCAGGACAAAGCAGCCCGCTTGATTGGCACCCCATCCACCACACTAAACATTCACTCCCTTCACCACCGGTGCACAGTGGCTGCAGTGTGTACCATAACACAAGGTGGACTGCAGCAACTCGCCAAGGCTTCTTCGACAGCACCTCCCAAACCCACGACCTCTACCACCTGGAAGGAAAAGAGCAGCAGGCACATGGGAACAAAACCGCCTGCACGTTCCTCTGCAATTCACACCCCGTCTCGACTTGGAAATATATCGCCGTTCCTTCGTCGTCACTGGGTAAAAATCCTGGAACTCCCAACCTAACAGCACTGTGGGAGAACCTTCACCACACGGACTTCAGCGGTTGAAGATGACGGCTCACGACCACCTTCCCAAGGGCAGTTATGGATGGACAATAAATGCTGGCCTTGCCAACGACGCCCACATTCCATGACTATTTAAAAAATGTCTGACCTGTGACCTGACTCGCTATAACCGCCTCAGCCCCATATCTCTTCGTAACTTCGGTTAACAAAACCTATCAATCTAAGATTTAAAATTAACAATTGAGGTAGCTTCAACTGCCGTTTGCTGAACCGTGTTCCAAACTTCCACCAACCTTTGCGTGTAGAAGTGTTTCCTAACTTTATTCCTGAAAGTCCTGGCTCTAATTTTTACGCTATGTTCCCTAATCCTAGACTCCCCAACCAGCGGAAATAGTTTCTCTCTATCTACCCCTTCAGTTCCCCTTAATATCTTGAAACTTCGATCAAATCACCCCTTAATCTTCTGAATTCCAGGGAATGCAACATAGGGACAGGAATAGGCCATTCAGCCACTCGTTCCTGCTCTGCCATATGATAAGATCATGGCTGATCTGTGATCTAACTCCATATACCTGGCGATGGCCCATATCCCTTAATACCTTTGGTTGCCAAAAAAAAAACTGTCTATCTCAGATTTAAATTTAGCAATTGAGCTAGTATTAATTGCCGTTTGCGGAAGAGAGTTCCAAACCTCTACAACACTTTGTTAGTAGAAATGTTTTCTAATCTCACTCCTGAAAGGTCTGGCTCTAATTTTTAGACTGTGCCATCTACTCCTAGAATCCCCAATCAGTGGAAATAGTTTCTCTCTATCCACCCTATCTGTTCCCCTAATAAACTTCGATCAGATCACCCCTTAACCTTCGAAACTCTAGAGAATGCAACCCCAATTTGTGTAATCTCTCCTCGTAACTTAACCCTTGAAGTCCGGGTATCATTCTAGTAAACCTACGCTGCACTGCCTCCAAGGCCAATATGTCCTTCCGAAGGTGCGGTGCCCAAAACTGCACACAGTACTCCAGGTTTGGTCTAACCAGGGTTTTGTACGGCTCTGGCATAACTTCTGCCTCCTTGTACTCCAGTCCTCTAGTTATAAAGGCCAGCATTCCATTAGCCTTCTTGATTATTTTCTGCACCTGATCATGACACTTCAATGATCTATGTACCTGAACCCTTAAGTCCCTTTGGACATTCACTGTTTTTAACTTTTTACCATTTAGCAAGTACCCTGTTCGATCCTTTTTTGATCCAAAGTGGATGAACTCACATTTGTCTACATTGAATTCCATTTGCCACAGTTTTGCCCATTCATCTAATCTATCAATATCGCTTTGTAATTTTATGTTTTCATCTACATTGCTTACAATGTCACCAATCTTTATGTCATCGGCAAACTTAGATATGAGACTTTCGATGCCTTCATCTAAGTCTTTAATGCATATTGTAAATAATTGAGGCCCTAAGACAGATCCCTGCGGGACTCCACTGGTCACATCCTGCCAATGTGAGTACCTACCCATCCCTACTCTCTGTCGCCTTTCGCTCAGCCAACTTTCTAACAAAGTCCGTACTTTTCCTTCGATTCCATGGGCTTCTATCTTCGCTAACAATCTCTTATGTGGGACCTTATCAAATGCCTTCTGGAAGTCCATATAAATAACATCCATTGACAGTCCCTTGTCCACTACTTTAGTCACCTCTTCAAAAAATTCAATCAGGTTTGTCAGGCACGACCTACCTTTCACAAATCCATGCTAGCTCTCTCTGATTAACTGAAAATTCTCGAAGTGTTCAGTCACCCTATCCTTAATTATAGACTCCAGCATTTTCCCCACAACAACCTTAGTTTGTGTAATCTCTACTCATAATTTAGCGCTTGGAATCCAGATACCATTCTGGTAAATCTATGCTTCACTCCCTCCAAGGCCAATATATCGCTCCTAAGGTGCGGTGCTCAGAACTGATCACAGTACTCCAGGTTTGGTCCAACCAGAAACTTTGTATAGCTGAAGCATGACTTCTAACCCCTTGTATTCTAACCCTCCAGATATAAAGGCCAACATTCTATTTGACTTTTTGATTATTTCCTGTACCTGTCCATGACAGTTTAATGATGTATGTACATAGACCCCTAAGTCCCTTTGGACCTCAAGAGTTTCGAGCAATTCACCATTTATAAAGTATTCTGATGTAACATTTTTAGGTCCAAAGTGCACGGCCTCACACTTGCCTACATTGAAATCCATTTGCCACAGTTTTGCCCATTCACTTAATCTAGTAATATCTCTCTGTAATCTCATTCTTCCACCAACACTGCTGACAATTCTGTCATCGGCAAACTTGGACATGTGATTCTCGATCCCGTCATCTACTATCAATCAGACCGGTCAAACTCGGGTAAATTCACATTCAGCTTCAATCTCCACATCATCTTGAGACATTTTATTTACTCCGTGTGTGTTGCGCCTTGGAAACTTCTGCACTTTGTCCTCTGGAGCTCAAATATAATTCAATTCGAACAACTGCAAAGATGTCAAAATCCAATTGGTGACTTCTCACACAGAAACAGTGATATAAAAGGGCTCGTCCGGGATTTGAACCCGGGACCTCTCGCATATTCTTGGAGTTGAAACACCCGAAGCGAGAATCATACCCCTAGACCAACGAGCCACTTGACGGCTAACCGTGCAGCCAGTCTAACATTTCACCACCGTCTTCAGCCGATTGGCCATCCTTTCAGCCCTCTTCTGTCCATCCAATCTCGTTTTCTATTCCGATGTGCAGCAATATCAAGTTGTACACTAACTATTTCCAGTCACCAATATTAGTCTCTCTTTACCAAATTCGTTTCCAATGAACGACTTGTTTTATCAAATAAGACTTTTCAGAATTATTTAATCTGAAGCAACATTGCCATCTGTCTCGGCATCGTCATAGAATATAAGTTACCATCAGTGCACTTCACTTAAAACGCGGTTTTCTTTCACTGTGAGGGCGAAGAGACATAAATGTGGAGACATTAGCTCCGAATTTATCAGTTGGGTTGCACCATTACTTTTCCTACCGTCTCGGTCTTTTTTTTCTTTACCTTTCCCTGCTGGTGTTGCAGGTGAGATCAGCCTTTACCGTTCCAGGAAGCCTGAGAAGACCATCAGGGGACAACACATAGAGACAAGAGACAAGGAGAGATAGAGAGATTCATGTAAATAAAGTCGCTTATAAATGGGTGGTTCTGCAAAGTAGAAGAATTTTAGTTGCAGATTGGGCAAGATTCTTTCTTGTGTATTTGAATTTTGCAAGAGTACATTGGGCACCCAATTAAAAGCGCCGGCCACGCTCGAGTATCTCTCATGCTCTGAGAGAGATACATGAAGTGAGTTCGATCCAGTTCATTCATTTCAGCATTGAACGAATCTTTAAACAATAATTCAGCGGGCAGAAATCAAACCTGCGAAGGAAAACTCCATTTGATCTTGAATTTAACGCTTCAACCACTCGGTGATCGCAGCGGCACATGGCAGTACTTGCACTGCTGCAGATCAGACTGAGTTGGGTTGTCACAGGAGCTCTGTCCAACTGCATATTCTTTCAGATAAGATTCCAAAAGGACACATGCATTTACTGATCATGTAAGTATTGGTGGTTCAGGGGTCGAATTCTCGCTCACCACCTGACAGGTTTGATTTCTGACCAATGGGGGATCCTTTTGCCTTCCAACAGCATCCACCGAAAATCGGACGACGTGAAACTTTCTTGGCGCCTCATTGGGCAAATCAGGGTCATTAAATCACAGTTTCGGAGTTTGGATAGCCTCGCGGGTCTGAGGCGTTGCTTTTCGGTCTCCACCTCTCCTGGAGGCATGGGTTGGATTCTGAATTCCGGCATTTAATCCTTTACAAATACGGAGATATTTTTTGTTCCTTTGGCTTTGGTTGATTTTTCCGAGCTGTTGATTTGATCCTTCCAGAAAATCAACCCGATATCCGTCCACGGCAGGTTTCTTTTTAAGTAAACCAGCAGGAAATATCAGAACGGATTGTCCTTCACAGCAGCTGCTTCGCACACGCCTCCAAGCATCTCCACGACCAGCAGAGAAATCTTGCCTTGGGTTGGCCCTCTCCGTGAATACATTAATTACTTTGCTTCAATCAGCTGTGTCGAGCATTAGCAAGTGAACAACAGCAGAACGGGAAACCACAGTCATCATGAATGACGCTGAGAAGAGCCCGAGCCTGTGGAAGACACATCAGGTTACCCCAAAGAAACAGCCGCCCCGAGCTTTCGGAAGCAGGGAGAGTCTGTCTGACTGACTGGGAGAAGATTTTTTGCCTGAAAGTGAGTGCGGTTTGAAGTGTTGCAGCTCGAAGGCACTCCCTGCTGGTGAGGACAGGCAAATGCTCCAGCGAAACAGCCGTGTTCGAGCAGACACAGAAAGCCTGAAGGTTTGAGAAAGGAAAAGAGGCGTCCTGTGCCACAGCGCCAAAATTTTAAGCTGTAAACTTACGAGAGGGGCCTTGAGCAAATTGCTGCTTGATTGCTCCTTTGAGATGGAATTAAACAAACGATCGTAAAGATCTACTCCTTTGAAGTTTTCTGTTCGACCAGCAAAGCTATCGCAGGCAGGAAAAAACAACGTACTTCTCTTTAGTAATTGTTTAGTGAGCACCTTCTGATGCCCTCAGACTCGTGGTGTCCCGTGCTCATGACCGAGGCTGAGTCGGGACCTGTTCATCTCGCAGCGCTGTGAGAGTGTGAGCTGATGCTTGCTTTCTGCAATCTGAGCCAGTGGTGCAGTAAATAACGTATCTTCTAATAGATTTAAAACATTATAGGTTCGACTCTTACTCGGTTTAAAGGCTTCTGAATTTTTTGTATTACTTTATGACTGACAATGTGTAAAATGTTAAAAATTCATCACATGCAAAGAGCAAAAATCTTATTAAAGTTTTGACTGTCTCTTGATCACCATGTCAGTATCTCCTTCAGTCTGATATAAAAAGTTACCTGTTGATTAATGCTGATTCAAACAATGATGCAACGACGAACTGCGATTAATTTGCTTCATGCAGTTAATTCAATAGGTTCTTAATTCTTGTATAACGTTCATTCCCTGACTGGGAATCGAACCACGTGGCGGTGAAAGCACCGAATTCAAACCACCAGCCCACCGGGGAGTTCTCAACATTCCGCACCAAACACTGTGGAACTGATGACATTTATTTCTCTTTCACTCTTTCGTGATTCATTCAGCTCTGTGTTTATTCTCAGGCCTCTGATCTCTCCATTCCTTTCAGCATTTGATTCCGGATATTCTTGCAGTTAAATATGAATAAGATACCATATCTCACAGCCCCGGTATATTTGCTGTTTCTCTCTGCAGTTCTGTGCAAAATCAAACTGTACGCAGATACCGACAGTGTCTCTCTCTCTCTCACTCCCCACAGAAGCAGCATGAGATGCCTCTTTAAACTGCCAGTTGCTTCAAACGATGCCCGACAGACCTGCGTTGTCTTGCAGCTTTCCCAGGAGCTACATTTGATTCGGTGCGTGAATTTTGGGAAATTGAATGATTTTCACCGGCAGCTTGTGGTTGTATATTACCTCACTTTCTATTTCGTGTATATGGCTACTTGCACTTGGTGCTGTCATTGCCTGAACATCACCTTTTGTCCCGATCGTAGTTCGAATAGAAAATGCTATTTTGTGCGAGCAGCTTGCCTGGCCCGAAAATGACAAATGACATTCTTTGCTGCTTGATCGCAGCAAAGAATGTTCAGCGTTACCTTGTGATCTATTGTTTAGCATTGGGCGCTTTCATCGCCACGACAACAGTTCGATTGGTGTCTGTCTCAACATCTGCCGATTATACGCTCTACCAAAAGTATACTGTACTCAAATTGCTGATTTTTTCACTGTGAGGACGAAGAGACATTAGTGGACATTAGTTATGAATTCATCAGCTGGGTTGCACCTTTGCTTCTCCTACCGTCTCAGTCTTCCTTTCTTTACACTTCTCTGCAGATTCAATCATCCTTGGCCGTTTAATAAAGCCTGAGAAGTCCATGAGGTGAAAACACAGAGAGTCAAGCGACAGATTAAAGTATAGAAACAAAGGTCAAGTTCTGCGAACGAGCAAGAATTTAACATGGAGCTCGGGAGAGATTCCTTCAAATGTCTTGTAAGAGACGATTGGACACTCGTCTGCTGAAATATCTGTTTGATGGAGAGAAATGTGGTTGGTTAAATCTGGTTCATATTTATTTGAGCTTCAAACAACATTGAAAAACTGGACCTCGCTCAGAATCAATCGTCAAATATTCCAAAGCGAGAATCACACTCCAAGCCGAACAATCCACCGGTAACAAACCACCGGTAATAAACCACTGCAGCCACTGCACAATTAAGTACCAGGCGCAGCCGATCGGTTATCCTTTAAGATCTCTTCGATCCATCCAATCACGTTTTCTATTCCGATGAAGAGAAATGTCGAGTTGCACACTAACTATTTCCTCCGTTCTCTTTCGCAAACATATCACTGAACAAAACTTCACAAGTCACCTAGGAAAAATGATTCAGTTCAACATCATGAGCTTCCGAAGGATCTGCGAGGACAGACTGACCAAACCTGCGTTCAGTCGTGAAGCTTGTGGGTGTTTTGTCACCCGAAGAGACAGAGACAGGCCTGTGACAAAAGGCGAAGGCAGGAACTCAGAAATGTGGCCATTCAGGGCCATAAATGGGCAGACAGTCACAGTCATTGATTCCGACACACAGCCCGGCAGTTGTTCAGTCAGTCGGGGAGCGAGGCCGGCAGCCAGCAAACAAAAAGCCTGAGAAGAAGACAGAGACCCAATCAAACGGATAAACAGACAGAAAGACAGACAGACATCTGACTCAAACGTCAAAACGCAACGTGATCGAATCACGTTGCGGTGATATCATTTTCACAGCAGGTCAGGGTCCTGCCCACAGGTTTGATAGCGGGGCAGTGTTTTCGGGATCGGCTGTTCATTGTTCGTAAAATAATATTGATCGGAATTTAATTTGTTACATTAAAGTGCTCTTTGTTTGTTAATTTTGATCTACATCCTCGACAGTATATACAGAAACAAGTAACAATGTTTAAGCGATGTGGTTTATTCAATATTCGTTGTAAAACCCTGTCAGCTGGTGTAAAAATAAACACAAACTACCCAACACGCGGGTAAGCCCATAAAGCTAAGATGTCTACATGGCCGGTTAGCTCAGTTGGTTAGAGCGTGGTGCTAATAACGCCAAGGTCGCGGGTTCGATCCCCGTACGGGCCATAAGGTTCCAATTGCAATATTTTGGTAACTTTTAATAGTTTGGCAGACTTGAGAAACAAGCGAATCCACACAAAATGTCATGAGGTCAATTTTTTGGAGTAACATCCATTAATATGTTTTCTGATCTATCTTTTTGAGGTCCAAAGTGGACGGCCTCAAACTTGCTTACGTTGAAATCCATTTGCCGCAGTTTTGCCCATTCACTTAATCTAGTAATATCTCTCTGTAATCTCATTCTTCCATCCACACTGCTTATAATTCTGTCTATCTTTGTGTCATCGGCAAACTTGGATATGTGGTTCTCGATCCCGTCATCTAATATCAATGAGACCGCCGAAATTGGGGTAAATTCACATTCAGCTTCAATCTCCACATCATCTTGAGACATTTTATTTACTCCGTGTGTGTTGCGCCTTGGAAACTTCTGCACTTTGTCCTCTGGAGCTCAAATATAATTCAATTCCAACAACTGCAAAGATGTCAGATTCCAATTGGTGACTTTTCACTAAAGAGCACTGAGATAACAGGGCTCGTCCGGGATTTGAACCCGGGACCTCTCGCATATTCCATTAGAAAAACGCCCAAAGCGAGAATCATACCCCTAGACCAACGAGCCGCTTGCTAGAAAGCCCTGCAGCCGGTCTAAAATTTCACCATAGTCTTCAGCCGATCGGCTATCCTTTCCAACCGCTTCTGTCCACCCAATCTCGTTTTCTATTCCAAAATATAGCAATATCAAGTTGTACACGACCTATTTCCAGTCACCAATATTAGCCTATCTTTACTAAATTCGTTTACAATGTACGACTTGTTTTTTCAAATAATACTTTTCAGAATTAGTGAATCTGAAGCTACGTTGGCATCTGTCTCGGCATCGTCAGAGTGTACAAGCTATCATAAGTATATTTTACTCAGATTGCTGTTTTCTTTCACTGTGAGAGCGAAGAGACAAAAATGTGGAGACATTAGCTACGAATTTATCAGCTGGGTTGCACCTTTACTTTTCCGACCGTCTCAGTCTTTTTTTCCTTTACCTTTCCCTGCTGGTGTTGCAGGTTAGATCAGCCTTTACCGTTCCAGGAAGCCTGAGAAGTCCATCAGGGGACAACATCGAGACAAGAGACAAGGAGAGATAGAGAGATTCATGTAAATAAAGTCGCTTATAAATGGGTGGTTCTGCAAAGTAGCAGAATTTTAGTTGCAGATTGGGCAAGATTCTTTCTTGTGTATTTGAATTTTGCAAGAGTACATTGGGCACCCAATTAAAAGCGCCGGCCACGCTCGAGTATCTCTCATGCTCTGAGGGAGATAAATGAAGTGAGTTAGATCCAGTTCATTCATTTGAGCATTGAACGGATCTTTCAACAATAATTCAGCGAGCAGAAATCAAACCTGCGAAGGAAAACTCGATTTGATCTTGAATTTAACGCTTCAACCACTCGGCGATCGCAGCGGCACATGGCAGTACTTACATGGCTGTAGATGCTACTTTAAACTGCCAGTTGCTTCAAACGATGCCCGATAGACCGGCGTTGTCTTGTAGCTTTCCCAGCAGCTTCATTTGATTCGGTGGGTCAAGTTTGGGAAATTGAATGATTTTCACCGGCAGCTTGTGGTAGTATATTACCTCATTTTCATTACCGGTAATGAACCACTGCAGCCACTGCAGAATTCGGTGCCACCCACAGCCGATCGGCCATCCTTTCAGACCTCTTCGATCCATCCAATCACGTTTTCTATTCCGATGAAGAGAAATGTCGAGTTGCACACTAACTATTTCCTCCGTTCTCTTTCGCAAACATATCACTGAACCAAACTTCACAAGTCACTCAGGAAAAATAATTCAGTTCAAAATCATTAGCTTCCGAAGGACCTGCGAGGACAGACTGTCCAAACCTGCGTTCAGTCGTGAAGCTTGTGGGTGTGTTGTGATCCTAAGGGACAGAGACAGGCCTGCGACACAGAGCGAAGGCAGGAACTCAGAAATGTGGCCATAAATGGGCAGACAGTCAGTCACAGTCATTGATTCTGACACACGGCCCGGTAGTTGTTCAGTCAGTCGGGGAGCGAGGCCTGCAGCCAGCAAACAAAAAGCCTGGCCTGAGAATAAGGCCGAGACCCAATCAGACGGATAAACAGACAGACAGATAGACAGACAGACATCTGACTCAACGTCAAAACGCAGCGTGATCGAATCACGTTGCGGTGATATCATTTTCACAGCAGCTCAGGGTCCTGCCCACAGGTTTTAAAGCGGGGCAGTGTTTTATGGATGGGCTGTTGATTGTTAGTAAAATAATATTGATCGGAATTTAATTTGTTACATTAAAGTGCTCTTTGTTTGTTAATTTTGATCTACATCCTCGACAGTATATACAGAAACAAGTAACAATGTTTAAGGGATGTGGTTTCTTCAATATTCGTTGTAAAACCCTGTCAGCTGGTGTAAAAATAAACACAAACTACCCAACACGCGGGAAAGCCCATAAAGCTAAGATGTCCACATGGCCGGTTAGCTCAGTTGGTTAGAGCGTGGTGCTAATAACGCCAAGGTCGCGGGTTCAATCCCCGTACGGGCCATAAGGTTCCTATTGCAATATTTTGGTAACTTTTAAAAGTTTGGCAGACTTGAGAAACAAGCGAATCCACACAAAATGTCATGAGGTCAATTTTTTGGAGTAACATCCATTAATATGTTTTCTGATCTATCTTTTTGAGGTCCAAAGTGGACGGCCTCAAACTTGCTTACGTTGAAATCCATTTGCCGCAGTTTTGCCCATTCACTTAATCTAGTAATATCTCTCTGTAATCTCATTCTTCCATCCACACTGCTTATAATTCTGTCTATCTTTGTGTCATCGGCAAACTTGGATATGTGGTTCTCGATCCCGTCATCTAATATCAATGAGACCGCCGAAATTGGGGTAAATTCACATTCAGCTTCAATCTCCACATCATCTTGAGACATTTTATTTACTCCGTGTGTGTTGCGCCTTGGAAACTTCTGCACTTTGTCCTCTGGAGCTCAAATATAATTCAATTCGAACAACTGCAAAGATGTCAGAATCCAATTGGTGACTTTTCACTAAAAAGAAGTGAGATAACAGGGCTCGTCCGGGATTTGAACCCGGGACCTCTCACATATTCCATTAGAAAAACGCCCAAAGCGAGAATCATACCCCTAGACCAACGAGCCGCTTGCTAGAAAGCCCTGCAGCCGGTCTAAAATTTCACCATAGTCTTCAGCCGATCGGTTATCCTTTCCAACCGCTTCTGTCCACCCAATCTCGTTTTCTATTCCAAAATATAGCAATATCAAGTTGTACACGACCTATTTCCATTCACCAATATTAGCCTATCTTTACTAAATTCGTTTACAATGTACGACTTGTTTTTTCAAATAATACTTTTCAGAATTAGTTAATCTGAAGCTACGTTGGCATCTGTCTCGGCATCGTCAGAGTGTACAAGCTATCATAAGTATATTTTACTCAGATTGCTGTTTTCTTTCACTGTGAGGGCGAAGAGACAAAAATGTGGAGACATTAGCTACGAATTTATCAGCTGGGTTGCACCTTTACTTTTCCGACCGTCTCAGTCTTTTTTTCCTTTACATTTCCCTGCTGGTGTTGCAGGTTAGATCAGCCTTTACCGTTCCAGGAAGCCTGAGAAGTCCATCAGGGGACAACATCGAGACAAGAGACAAGGAGAGATAGAGAGATTCATGTAAATAAAGTCGCTTATAAATGGGTGGTTCTGCAAAGTAGCAGAATTTTAGTTGCAGATTGGGCAAGATTCTTTCTTGTGTATTTGAATTTTGCAAGAGTACATTGGGCACCCAATTAAAAGCGCCGGCCACGCTCGAGTATCTCTCATGCTCTGAGGGAGATAAATGAAGTGAGTTAGATCCAGTTCATTCATTTGAGCATTGAACGGACCTTTCAACAATAATTCAGCGAGCAGAAATCAAACCTGCGAAGGAAAACTCGATTTGATCTTGAATTTAACGCTTCAACCACTCGGCGATCGCAGCGGCACATGGCAGTACTTACATGGCTGTAGATGCTACTTTAAACTGCCAGATGCTTCAAACGATGCCCGATAGACCGGCGTTGTCTTGTAGCTTTCCCAG
The DNA here is from genome assembly GCF_035084215.1 of Heptranchias perlo. Classification (NCBI taxonomy): domain Eukaryota; kingdom Metazoa; phylum Chordata; class Chondrichthyes; order Hexanchiformes; family Hexanchidae; genus Heptranchias; species Heptranchias perlo. The sequence continues at coordinate 30,305,122 of NC_090344.1, read as the reverse complement.
CAGCTTCATTTGATTCGGTGGGTCAAGTTTGGGAAATTGAATGATTTTCACCGGCAGCTTGTGGTAGTATATTACCTCATTTTCATTACCGGTAATGAACCACTGCAGCCACTGCAGAATTCGCTGCCACCCACAGCCGATCGGCCATCCTTTCAGACCTCTTCTATCCATCGAATCACGTTTTCTATTCCAATGTAGAGAAATGTCGAGTTGCACACTAACTATTTCCTCCGTTCTCTTTCGCAAACATATCACTGAACCAAACTTCACAAGTCACTCAGGAAAAATAATTCAGTTCAAAATCATTAGCTTCCGAAGGACCTGCGAGGACAGACTGTCCAAACCTGCGTTCAGTCGTGAAGCTTGTGGGTGTGTTGTGATCCTAAGGGACAGAGACAGGCCTGCGACACAGAGCGAAGGCAGGAACTCAGAAATGTGGCCATAAATGGGCAGACAGTCAGTCACAGTCATTGATTCTGACACACGGCCCGGTAGTTGTTCAGTCAGTCGGGGAGCGAGGCCTGCAGCCAGCAAACAAAAAGCCTGGCCTGAGAATAAGGCCGAGACCCAATCAGACGGATAAACAGACAGACAGATAGACAGACAGACATCTGACTCAACGTCAAAACGCAGCGTGATCGAATCACGTTGCGGTGATATCATTTTCACAGCAGCTCAGGGTCCTGCCCACAGGTTTTAAAGCGGGGCAGTGTTTTATGGATGGGCTGTTGATTGTTAGTAAAATAATATTGATCGGAATTTAATTTGTTACATTAAAGTGCTCTTTGTTTGTTAATTTTGATCTACATCCTCGACAGTATATACAGAAACAAGTAACAATGTTTAAGGGATGTGGTTTCTTCAATATTCGTTGTAAAACCCTGTCAGCTGGTGTAAAAATAAACACAAACTACCCAACACGCGGGAAAGCCCATAAAGCTAAGATGTCTACATGGCCGGTTAGCTCAGTTGGTTAGAGCGTGGTGCTAATAACGCCAAGGTCGCGGGTTCGATCCCCGTACGGGCCATAAGGTTCCTATTGCAATATTTTGGTAACTTTTAAAAGTTTGGCAGACTTGAGAAACAAGCGAATCCACACAAAATGTCATGAGGTCAATTTTTTGGAGTAACATCCATTAATATGTTTTCTGATCTATCTTTTTGAGGTCCAAAGTGGACGGCCTCAAACTTGCTTACGTTGAAATCCATTTGCCACAGTTTTGCCCATTCACTTAATCGAGTAATATCTCTCTGTAATCTCATTCTTCCATCCACACTGCTTATAATTCTGTCTATCTTTGTGTCATCGGCAAACTTGGATATGTGGTTCTCGATCCCGTCATCTAATATCAATGAGACCGCCGAAATTGGGGTAAATTCACATTCAGCTTCAATCTCCACATCATCTTGAGACATTTTATTTACTCCGTGTGTGTTGCGCCTTGGAAACTTCTGCACTTTGTCCTCTGGAGCTCAAATATAATTCAATTCGAACAACTGCAAAGATGTCAGAATCCAATTGGTGACTTTTCACTCAAAAGCAGTGAGATAACAGGGCTCGTCCGGGATTTGAACCCGGGACCTCTCGCATATTCCATTAGAAAAACGCCCAAAGCGAGAATCATACCCCTAGACCAACGAGCCGCTTGCTAGAAAGCCCTGCAGCCGGTCTAAAATTTCACCATAGTCTTCAGCCGATCGGCTATCCTTTCCAACCGCTTCTGTCCACCCAATCTCGTTTTCGATTCCAAAATATAGCAATATCAAGTTGTACACGACCTATTTCCAGTCACCAATATTAGCCTATCTTTACTAAATTCGTTTACAATGTACGACTTGTTTTTTCAAATAATACTTTTCAGAATTAGTGAATCTGAAGCTACGTTGGCATCTGTCTCGGCATCGTCAGAGTGTACAAGCTATCATAAGTATATTTTACTCAGATTGCTGTTTTCTTTCACTGTGAGGGCGAAGAGACAAAAATGTGGAGACATTAGCTACGAATTTATCAGCTGGGTTGCACCTGTACTTTTCCGACCGTCTCAGTCTTTTTTTCCTTTACCTTTCCCTGCTGGTGTTGCAGGTTAGATCAGCCTTTACCGTTCCAGGAAGCCTGAGAAGTCCATCAGGGGACAACATCGAGACAAGAGACAAGGAGAGATAGAGAGATTCATGTAAATAAAGTCGCTTATAAATGGGTGGTTCTGCAAAGTAGCAGAATTTTAGTTGCAGATTGGGCAAGATTCTTTCTTGTGTATTTGAATTTTGCAAGAGTACATTGGGCACCCAATTAAAAGCGCCGGCCACGCTCGAGTATCTCTCATGCTCTGAGGGAGATAAATGAAGTGAGTTAGATCCAGTTCATTCATTTGAGCATTGAACGGATCTTTCAACAATAATTCAGCGAGCAGAAATCAAACCTGCGAAGGAAAACTCGATTTGATCTTGAATTTAACGCTTCAACCACTCGGCGATCGCAGCGGCACATGGCAGTACTTACATGGCTGTAGATGCTACTTTAAACTGCCAGTTGCTTCAAACGATGCCCGATAGACCGGCGTTGTCTTGTAGCTTTCCCAGCAGCTTCATTTGATTCGGTGGGTCAAGTTTGGGAAATTGAATGATTTTCACCGGCAGCTTGTGGTAGTATATTACCTCATTTTCATTACCGGTAATGAACCACTGCAGCCACTGCAGAATTCGCTGCCACCCACAGCCGATCGGCCATCCTTTCAGACCTCTTCTATCCATCGAATCACGTTTTCTATTCCAATGTAGAGAAATGTCGAGTTGCACACTAACTATTTCCTCCGTTCTCTTTCGCAAACATATCACTGAACCAAACTTCACAAGTCACTCAGGAAAAATAATTCAGTTCAAAATCATTAGCTTCCGAAGGACCTGCGAGGACAGACTGTCCAAACCTGCGTTCAGTCGTGAAGCTTGTGGGTGTGTTGTGATCCTAAGGGACAGAGACAGGCCTGCGACACAGAGCGAAGGCAGGAACTCAGAAATGTGGCCATAAATGGGCAGACAGTCAGTCACAGTCATTGATTCTGACACACGGCCCGGTAGTTGTTCAGTCAGTCGGGGAGCGAGGCCTGCAGCCAGCAAACAAAAAGCCTGGCCTGAGAATAAGGCCGAGACCCAATCAGACGGATAAACAGACAGACAGATAGACAGACAGACATCTGACTCAACGTCAAAACGCAGCGTGATCGAATCACGTTGCGGTGATATCATTTTCACAGCAGCTCAGGGTCCTGCCCACAGGTTTTATAGCGGGGCAGTGTTTTATGGATGGGCTGTTGATTGTTAGTAAAATAATATTGATCGGAATTTAATTTGTTACATTAAAGTGCTCTTTGTTTGTTAATTTTGATCTACATCCTCGACAGTATATACAGAAACAAGTAACAATGTTTAAGGGATGTGGTTTCTTCAATATTCGTTGTAAAACCCTGTCAGCTGGTGTAAAAATAAACACAAACTACCCAACACGCGGGAAAGCCCATAAAGCTAAGACGTCTACATGGCCGGTTAGCTCAGTTGGTTAGAGCGTGGTGCTAATAACGCCAAGGTCGCGGGTTCGATCCCCGTACGGGCCATAAGGTTCCTATTGCAATATTTTGGTAACTTTTAAAAGTTTGGCAGACTTGAGAAACAAGCGAATCCACACAAAATGTCATGAGGTCAATTTTTTGGAGTAACATCCATTAATATGTTTTCTGATCTATCTTTTTGAGGTCCAAAGTGGACGGCCTCAAACTTGCTTACGTTGAAATCCATTTGCCACAGTTTTGCCCATTCACTTAATCGAGTAATATCTCTCTGTAATCTCATTCTTCCATCCACACTGCTTATAATTCTGTCTATCTTTGTGTCATCGGCAAACTTGGATATGTGGTTCTCGATCCCGTCATCTAATATCAATGAGACCGCCTAAATTGGGGTAAATTCACATTCAGCTTCAATCTCCACATCATCTTGAGACATTTTATTTACTCCGTGTGTGTTGCGCCTTGGAAACTTCTGCACTTTGTCCTCTGGAGCTCAAATATAATTCAATTCGAACAACTGCAAAGATGTCAGAATCCAATTGGTGACTTTTCACTCAAAAGCAGTGAGATAACAGGGCTCGTCCGGGATTTGAACCCGGGACCTCTCGCATATTCCATTAGAAAAACGCCCAAAGCGAGAATCATACCCCTAGACCAACGAGCCGCTTGCTAGAAAGCCCTGCAGCCGGTCTAAAATTTAACCATAGTCTTCAGCCGATCGGCTATCCTTTCCAACCGCTTCTGTCCACCCAATCTCGTTTTCGATTCCAAAATATAGCAATATCAAGTTGTACACGACCTATTTCCAGTCACCAATATTAGCCTATCTTTACTAAATTCGTTTACAATGTACGACTTGTTTTTTCAAATAATACTTTTCAGAATTAGTGAATCTGAAGCTACGTTGGCATCTGTCTCGGCATCGTCAGAGTGTACAAGCTATCATAAGTATATTTTACTCAGATTGCTGTTTTCTTTCACTGTGAGGGCGAAGAGACAAAAATGTGGAGACATTAGCTACGAATTTATCAGCTGGGTTGCACCTTTACTTTTCCGACCGTCTCAGTCTTTTTTTCCTTTACCTTTCCCTGCTGGTGTTGCAGGTTAGATCAGCCTTTACCGTTCCAGGAAGCCTGAGAAGTCCATCAGGGGACAACATAGAGTCGCTTATAAATGGGTGGTTCTGCAAAGTAGCAGAATTTTAGTTGCAGATTGGGCAAGATTCTTTCTTGTGTATTTGAATTTTGCAAGAGTACATTGGGAACCCAATTAAAAGCGCCGGCCACGCTCGAGTATCTCTCATGCTCTGAGAGAGATAAATGAAGTGAGTTAGATCCAGTTCATTCATTTGAGCATTGAACGGATCTTTAAACAATAATTCAGCGAGCAGAAATCAAACCTGCGAAGGAAAACTCCGTTTGATCTTGAAATTAACGCTTCAACCACTCGGCGATCGCTGCGGCACATGGCAGTACTTCCATGGCTGTTGATGCTACTTTAAACTGCCAGTTCCTTCAAACGATGCCCGATAGACCGGCGTTGTCTTGTAGCTTTCCCAGCAGCTTCATTTGATTCGGTGGGTCAAGTTTGGGAAATTGATTGATTTTCACCGGCAGCTTGTGGTAGTATATTACCTCATTTTCATTACCGGTAATGAACGACTGCAGCCACTGCAGAATTCGGTGCCACCCACAGCCGATCGGCCATCCTTTCAGACCTCTTATATCCATCCAATCACGTTTTCTATTCCGATGTAGAGAAATGTCGAGTTGCACACTAACTATTTCCTCCGTTCTCTTTCGAAAACATATCACTGAACCAAACTTCACAAGTCACTCAGGAAAAATAATTCAGTTCAAAATCATTAGCTTCCGAAGGACCTGCGAGGACAGACTGTCCAAACCTGCGTTCAGTCGTGAAGCTTGTGGGTGTGTTGTGATCCTAAGGGACAGAGACAGGCCTGCGACACAGAGCGAAGGCAGGAACTCAGAAATGTGGCCATAAATGGGCAGACAGTCAGTCACAGTCATTGATTCTGACACACGGCCCGGTAGTTGTTCAGTCAGTCGGGGAGCGAGGCCTGCAGCCAGCAAACAAAAAGCCTGGCCTGAGAATAAGGCCGAGACCCAATCAGACGGATAAACAGACAGACAGATAGACAGACAGACATCTGACTCAACGTCAAAACGCAGCGTGATCGAATCACGTTGCGGTGATATCATTTTCACAGCAGCTCAGGGTCCTGCCCACAGGTTTTAAAGCGGGGCGGTGTTTTATGGATGGGCTGTTGATTGTTAGTAAAATAATATTGATCGGAATTTAATTTGTTACATTAAAGTGCTCTTTGTTTGTTAATTTTGATCTACATCCTCGACAGTATATACAGAAACAAGTAACAATGTTTAAGGGATGTGGTTTATTCAATATTCGTTGTAAAACCCTGTCAGCCGGTGTAAAAATAAACACAAACTACCCAACACGCGGGTAAGCCCATAAAGCTAAGATGTCTACATGGCCGGTTAGCTCAGTTGGTTAGAGCGTGGTGCTGATAATGCCAAGGTCGGGGGTTCGATCCCCGTACGGGCCATAAGGTTCCAATTGCAATATTTTGTTAACTTTTAAAAGTTTGGCAGACTTGAGAAACAAGCGAATCCACACAAGATGTCATGAGGTCAATTTTTTGGAGTAACATCCATTAATATGTTTTCTGATCTATCTTTTTGAGGTCCAAAGTGGACGGCCTCAAACTTGCTTACGTTGAAATCCATTTACCGCAGTTTTGCCCATTCACTTAATCGAGTAATATCTCTCTGTAATCTCATTCTTCCATCCACACTGCTTATAATTCTGTCTATCTTTGTGTCATCTCTCTCTATGTTGGCGGAATCCATAATGAGGTGTTTTAATCTTGAAATTGGAGACAGACCAATCAGGCAAGAAATCAGGAATTACTTTAGCAAACAAAATACGGCCGAAAGCTGGAACTCTCTCGGCCAAAAGGATGTGGATTGTGGCTCAATTCAAATTTTCAAGACTGATATTGGTCGATCATTTCTCGGTTTGGGTTCCAAGGGATTTGTGTCCAAGGCGGGGAAGGAGAGTTGAGTTGCAGATCACGTCATGATCGAATTGAATGGCACAGCAGGAAGAGGGGCTGAATGGCCCTCTCCTGTTCCGATGTTCCTTTTCAGCTCAGCGTGGTGCTGAATGACGTGCAAAAGGCATCAGACTGACTCCAGAATGAAAATCAGGTGCACAGAAGGAGAAACCCTGAGATTGCAGAACGAACTGAACCCCTGCAGCAAAGCCAACAGCTGTCTCTCTACAATAATAGAATGGGAAAAATTTTAGCAACCAGCCCGGCTAGCTCAGTCGGTCGAGCATGAGACTCTTAATCTCAGGGTCGTGGGTTCGAGCCCCACGTTGGGCGCATTTGTGTTCTATTTTTCACAATGGGTAATAAAATTTTCAAATTGCAACCTCTTTTCTCGAGTTCATGAAATCGAGTTAAAAAACAGACACAACACTGAGCTGTGTGAAATGAAACCTTGAGCGTTGCCAAATATCCAGTCCCTCCCGATTCTACCTTCTCATTCCCTCCAGATGGGACACGGCAGATTATCGGTTCAATCGGCTTCATTTATTGCTGTTATAAAAAATGTTGAAGGTTAGAAATTGTAACATTTAGAAGATGACATCTCTGGATCCATTCGCCTCTCTGATACATCTTGAGCCCCCCTTACCCTCTTTGATTCTCGCTGAGCTCCTTAACTTCTCTGATACACTCTGTCTCTGACCTCAGAGAGTCCATGATCATCTTTGAACCTTGTCAGCGTTCTTTACCTTCTCTCATACCCACTGAGTGCCCCTTACACAGATCTGCCCTGAGCCCCCTTACACTCTCTCAGACTCGGCAGTCCTTCCCCTCTCTCAGTTCTTAATGTACTCTCCGATGCCCTCTGACAGTCCCTTCCCTTCTCTGAGCCCCCTGACACTTTCTGATGACATCTGACTATCCCTTCCCCGCTCTGAGATCCCCTTGCACTCTCTGATACCCTCTGACAGTCCCTTCCCCTCTCTGAGATCCCCTTGCCCCGATGGATCGCCACTAAGAAGCCATTAGGCTCCCTGATACATTCTCAGAAACCATTACCCTCCCTGATATCCAAGTGCGATGTAATTTTACAGGTGGATCGACCGGTCTGTGTTAAGGATGAGATCCAGAATTTGTTCGGTCGCTGCTCCTTCGGACTCTCGGAATCTGAGAGCTCTATCGGCGATCGGTACCGATCTGCTACTATAAACTGGGTGTGGGTGTATGAGCGCGCTGTTGCTTTATAAACCGAATGAGTTTATATATGAGAGCGATGTTTATATGTGAACTGTGGGTGTAAAAATATGAGTGCGATGTTTATATATGAACTGTGGGTGAGTATATATGAATGCGATGTTTACATGTGAACTGTGAGTGAGTATAAATGAGCCACAGCAATGTGGTTGATTCTTAATTGCCCTCTGAAAAGGCCTAGCAAGCCACTCAGTTGTAAAATCTCGCTAATAAAAGTCATAATAAGAATAAAACCGGACGGACCACCCGGCATCGGACCACTAGGCACCGGACACGACAAAGGCAAACCAAGCCCAGTCGACCCTGCAAAGTCCTCCTCACTAACATCTGGGGACTTGTGCCAAAATTGGGAGAGCTGTCCCACTGACTAGGCAAGCAACAGCCTGACATAGCCATACTTACAGAATCATACCTATCAGCCAACGTCCAAGATTCTTCCATCACCATCCCTGTGCATGTCCTGTCCCACCGGCAGGACAGACCGACCAGAGGTGGCGGTGCAGTGATATACAGTCAGGAGGGAGTGGCCCTGGGAGTCCTCAACATTGACTCTGGACCCCAGGAAATCACATGGCATCAGGTCAAACAAGTGCAAGAAAAGCTCCTGCAGATTACCACCAACCGCCCTCCCTCAGCTGATGTATCAATCCTCCTCCATGTTGAACATCACTTGGGGGAAGCACTGAGGGTAGCAAGGGCACAGGATGTACTCCAGATGGAGGACTTCAATGTCCATCACCAAGAGTGGCTCGGTCGTATCACTGCTGACTGAGCTGGCCGAGGCCCGAAGGACATAGCTGCCAGACTGGAACTGCGGCAGATGGTGAGAGAACCAACACGAGGGAAAAAGTTACTTGACCTCGTCGTCACCAATCTACCTGTCGCAAATGCATCTGTCCATGACAGTATTGGTAGGAGTGACCACCGCACCGTCCTCGTGGAGACGAAGTCCCGTCTTCGCAATGAAGATACCATCCAACGTGTGGTGTGGCACTATCAGCGTGCTAAATGGGATAGATTCAGAACAGGTCTAGCAGCTCAAAACTGGGCATCCATGAGGTGTTGCGGGCCATCAACAGCAGCAGAATCGTATTCCAGCATAATCTGTAATATCTTGGCCCGGCATATTACTCACTCTACCATTAATAAACAAGCCAGGGGATCAACCCTGGTTCAATGTGGAGTGCATAAGAGCATGCCAGGAACAGCATCAGGCGTACCTAAAAATTAGGTTCCCACCGAGTGAAGCTACAATTCAGGACTACATGCATGTTAAACAGCGGAAGCAACATGCCATAGACAGAGCTAAGCGAATCCACAACCAACGGATCACATTAAAGCTCTGCAGTCCTGCCACATCCAGTCGTGAATGGTGGTGGACAATTAAACAACTAACGGGAGGAGGAGGCTGTGTAAACATCCCCATCCTCAATGATGGCAGAATCCAGCACGTAAGTGCAAAATACAAGGCTGAAGCGTTTGCAACCATCTTCAGGAAGAAGTGCCGAGTGGATGATCCATCTCAGCTTCCTCCCGATATCTCCACCATCACAGAAGCCAGTCTTCAGCCAATTCGAATCACTCCACGTGATATCAAGAAACGGCTGAGTGCACTGGATGCAGCAAAGGCTGTGGGCCCCGACAACATCCCGGCTGTAGTGTTGAAGACTTGTGCTCCAGAACGAGCTGCGCCTCTAGCCAAACTGTTCCAGTACAGCTACAACACTGGCATCTACCCGACAACGACGAAAATTGCCCAGGTATGTGCTGTCTACAAAAAGCAGGACAAATCCAATCCGGCCAATTACCGCCCCATCAGTCCACTATCAATCATCAGCAAAGTGATGGAAGGTGTCGTCGACAGTGCTATCAAGCGGCACGGACTCACCAATAACCTGCTCACCGATGCTCTGTTTGGGGTCCGCCAGCATCACTCGGCTGCAGACCTCATTCCAGCCTTGGTCCAAACATGGACAAAAGAGCTGAATTCCAGAGGTGAGGTGAGAGTGACTGCCCTTCATTTCAAGGCAGCATTTGACCGAGTGTGGCACCAAGGAGCTCCAGTAAAATTGAAGTCAATGGGAATCAGGGGGTAAACTCTCCAGTGGCTGGTGTCATACTTAGCAAAAAGGAAGATTGTAGTGGTTGTTGGAGGCCAAACATCTCAGCCCCAGGACATTGCTGCAGGAGTTCCTCAGGGCAGTGTTCTCGGCACAACCATCTTCAGCTGCTTCATCAATGACCTCCCCTCCATCATAAGGTCAGAAATGGGGATGTTCGCTGATGATTGCAAAGTGTTCAGTTCCATTCGTAACCCCTCAAATAACGAAGCAGTCCGAGCCGGCATGCAGCAAGACCTGGACAACACCCAGGCTTGGGCTCATCAGTGGCAAGTAACATTGGCGCCAGCCAAGGGCCAGGCAATGACCATCTCCTACAAGCGACAGTCTAACCACCTGCCCTTGACATTCAACGGCATTACCATCGCCGAATCCCCCACCATCAACATCCTGTGGCTCACCATTGACCAGAAACTTAACTGGACCATCCATATAAATACTGCGGCTGCAAGAGCAGGTCAGAGGCTAGATATTCTGCGGCGAGTGACTCACCACCTGACCCCCCAAATCCTTTCTACCATCTGCAAGTCACAAGTCAGGAGTGTGATGGAATACTCTCCACTCGCCTGGATGAGTGCAGCTCAACAACACATAAGCTCGACACCATCCAGGACAAAGCAGCCCGCTTGATTGGCACCCCATCCACCACCCTAAACATTCACTCCCTTCACCACCGGCGCACAGTGGCTGCAGTGTTTACCATCCACAGGATGCAGTGCAGCAACTCGCCAAGGCTTCTTAGACAGCACCTCCCAAACCCGCGACCTCTACCACCTAGAAGGACAAGGGCAGCAGGCACATAGGAACAACACCACCTGCACGTTCCCCGCCAAGTCACACACTATCCCGACTTGGAAATATATCGCCGTTCCTTCATCGTCGCTGGTTCAAAATCCTGGAACTCCCTTCCTAACAGAACTGTGGGAGAAGCTTCTCCGCACGGACTGCAGCAGTTCTGGAAGGCCAATTAGGGATGGGCAATAAATGCTGGCCTCGCCAGCGACGCCCACATCGCATGCACGAATAAAAAAAATGCGATTTTAATATATAAGCTGTGGGTGACTATCAATGAATGCGCTATTTATATATGAGCTGTGGGTGAGTGTATATGAATGCAATGTTTATATATGAACTGTGGGTGTTTGTACATGAGTGTGATGTTTATATATGAAGTGCAGTAATGAACAGTAAGGCGTCGCTGGGGTGATATTTTCTTGCAAGACAATGGCGAAAAGTTGCATTTGCTTTGGTGTCCCAATAGCTCAGTCGGGATTGCATTGGACCGAAAATTTAAAGGTCTTTGGTGTCATCCAGTGTTTGGCTGTTTTTGGTTGTTTAGTTTCTTCTTCTTTGGGTCGATTCTCGCATTTATTTGCAGTGAAATTTTATCCCCGCCACTGAAGAATTGGGGATGGAACAGAGAGACATCAACGATGGGAAATATTTATATCTTCTGCATTTGTTTTTTATTTCTCTGTTACCTTCTGCCTTTTCCTCTTGGGTTTCCTCTCTCGGTGCCGGGTGACCATTTGATTTGATGCATTTGTTCTAAACTGATCCTTTTTCCACATCTCGGGGCGGTCAGACCCGCTCTGTCTTTCTGTTGTTGCTGATGATCATTAATGGGAACAGGCCGCGAGTTAAACGTTTCTCTGCAAACCGGAGAAAGAAAAAGAAAAAGAAAGACTTGTTTCTCCGGCCCATGGGTAAAGTTACAATGGATGTTATTCAATAAAATTGTCCCGTGAATTTGTCTGTGGATCTGATTGTAAAGCTTGGATTTTAAAATTGCGAATACCCAAAACAAAGCCCCTTATCAACCCATACAGGAATCAAACCCGCGATCACGACATTGTGGCATGTTTTACTCGAGCAAGCTGTACAACCAGTCTCCTAAAATGCAGTCTGAAAAGCGTTTCACATACAAAACAAATCATTATTAAACTTGCGACTGTCACTCGGTAACCACGTTTGCGTCTCTTTCAGTCTGCAACAGAATGTTATAGGTTGGTTAATGGTGTTTACAGAAATATTCCTCTTTTCGTCGAGTTTATTTGGTTTCATGTAATTAATTATATAGGTGTGAACGCCGAATCATAACCACGAGCCCACCAGGCACCTGTACGGACAGTTCACCCAATCCGGTTACTTTGATGATCTGCCCTACTCTGCTAGAAAAACTATAGGATGAACAGCCCTTGTCTGTGAAAAGGTGTCCTCTCCCCTTGATCAAACTAATGTGTGCAATTGATGAACTGGAGTGAATTGCGCTCGAAGCAGATCTGGAAAATGCGCAATGTAGCCGCACAGGAATTCCAAATCTACTCTACGTGGAGGAAACGGAGTGACAGAAACAGAAGGAGATGCCACGTGAAAGATTTGGACCCGGACCTGCTGCATGAGACTTTCAATGTTGTCAGCCTTTAACTGCAGCTCACAGTGTCAGAACAGTCATTGTTATCATTTCCCTTTAAGGTATCTTCTTGTACTGCATCTCTTCAATATCCCCGGGTTGTTACAGCACTGCTTTCTTCAAATTAAATCCCATTGTGAAAACATACACGATTTCAAACCAAAGCGAGGTGTGTGAGATTGGAAGGAGAGTGTGAGTGGGGATCATGGGCCCGTGCGTGCGTGCATTTTGGAAATGGGAACAGAGACATCCGCTGCTTGTTGGAGTATTTCACCTCACTTTTCCATTTCACGCGCAGGCCTGCCCGCACTCGGTACTGTCATGGCCTGAACAAGTCTTTCGTGTTCTCACAGAAAATGCCACTTTGTGCGAGCAGTTTGTCCGGCCTGGGCTGCAATGAGGTAGGACACTGGGAGTATTCAATTCATGAAATCAGTACTTCAAACAGAAAACATTCTTCACTCACTCATCCTGATACATTAGGGTCTCCATACTTGAATTATTGTTCCATTCATTGGAACTTGGGAACATGAGTAGGCCATTCAGCCCCTCGAGCGTCCAGGTTAATACATCCTTCCTGAGGTGGGTGCCCGGAACTGAGTGCAATCCTCCAGATGGGGTCTCAGCAGAGCTCTGTGCAGCTGTAACATAACATCCACCCCATGTTTTCCAGCCCTCTTGAGATAAACTGGGAGAGTGAGAGCTCAAGAGAGAAAGCGAGAGTGAGCAAATGGGAGAGAGAGGGAGAGGACGATGCATTGCACAAACCGTCGCTGTGTCGATTTCTCAGGAGCGCTATGAATCCCCACTGAGCTTTTGAACCACTGACTGCACCGCAGCAAAAGTTCCAAAGCAGCATATGGGTAACGTGAAATAACCTAATCGATAGCCGATTTGTGGTGCCATGGGTAGCACGTGGGACTTCTTCTAATCACTGCAAAGGTTGTGTGTCCGAATCTCACCATCGTTGAATTTTAGTTCAGGGTTCGGTGATTTCGGCGCTGGGAAGTGAAATTTTGCAGCAAAACCGCAACAGGATCATTAATGCTCGTCAAGGAAGGGAAATAACCCCCTCCACTTCCTCTGATACAAGTGGCTCCAGTCCCACCCGAATTTATAATGCTTAATCCACTATGAGCTGGATTGGCGAAACACTCTCAAGAAGGAGGCTCATCATCTGCTCACTGCAAAAGTCAATCTGCTGGACTTCCGGCTCTGTCAGACTGCATGTTCCTTCAGTCAGGTTTCCAACTGGACACATTCATCCTGCTGCCTGCGGGCATTGGTGCTTGAGGGGTAGAATTCTTGCTTGCAGTAATTCTATTCCTGTAAAAGTAGCTCCTGAAGATCGCAAGATGGAAAGTATCGTGACTGAGCGGTCGAACGCGCAGGGTTAAAGCTCAAGCTAAATCCCATAATTTGCAGATGGATCAAATTCATGGTTTGCGGCTCCAATACCGCAGCCTCCCTCCTGGAAACTAATAACACTAAATATCTCATCTGATATTGCAACAAGAGGAACCACGTGGCGATACAAATAATTGATGCATTTTGGAACACTCAATTATACGTTCAGCTCCGTTCGAAATGTTCACAAGGAAAAGGATTCGTTGCTCTCGGTGAGACTCGACTAACAACCTCGCCATTTCCCGACCTTGTCCGGTCATATAAGGACCGCGCACTGACTGATTGCGCTGCTAGAGCCCGGTCACTTTGATCACCTCTCCTACTCTGCTGCAAAGAATCTTAAGGTGAGCGGCCCTTACCTGTGGAAACGTGTCCTGTCCCCCTGATGAAAATAATATCTGCACTTTCACTTTCAGCTTCTTTCACATCCTCTGCTCCATCGCACTACAATCGGGTTTTCTGTGAACAGATCAAAATAAACATTGGCAGAAATTCTAACAGCAGTGGGATTCAAACCCACGCCTCCATAGAAATCAAATTTAACAACTTCGACCGCGAGGCCGCGCTACCATAATGTCACAGTAATGTTGAAAGAGCTGTTTAATGCTCAAATAAATGAATTGAAGCTAACTGACCGCATTTACCCCGTGCTCGGGTTGTTCTTAGATCAGAGAACGTTAAGAGGTGATTTGATCGAAGTGTTCAAAATCATGAAGGGTTGGAATAAATAAATAAAGAGAAACTGTTCCCATTGGCGGAAGGGTCGAGAACCAGAGGACACAGATTTAAGGTGATTGGCAAAAGAACCAAAGGCGACATGAGGAAACATTTCTTTCCCCAGCGAGTATTTATAATCTGGAATGCGCTGATTGAAAGGTGGCTTTCAAAAAGGAATTGGATAAATACTTGAAGGGAAATAAATTCAGGGCTAACGGGAAGGAGCGGGGGAATGGGACTATCTTGATTGCTTTAACAACGAGCCGGCACGAGCTCGATGGGACGAATGGCCTCCTTCTCTGCTGTAACCATTTTATGATTCTATGATTCTGTTTATAATCTTTATTTTCTTTGCATGCATTTCTCTATCTCTCCCTGTCTCTGTCTCTTGTGTTGTCCTCTGATGGACTTCTCAGGCTTCCTTAAACGGCGATGCCTGATCGATCCTGCAACACCAGCAGAGAAGGTTAAAGAAAGGTTGAGACGGTAGGAAAAGTAAAGGGACAACCCAGCTGCTGCAGTCAATGTCTAAACATTAAGATCTCTTCGCTCTCACAGTAAAACAAAGCACCAATTTGTTTAAAGTGTTCTTATGGTATAGTGTATATTATCACCATGCCGAGACAGACGGCAATTATATCAAAGAATCATAGAATCATTAAAATTTACGTTAGCGGAGGCCATTCGGCCCATCATGTTTGTACCGGCCGGAAAATAGATATCCAGCATCAACCGACTTACCAGCGTTCAGTCCGTAGTCTTGTAGGTTACGGCTCTTCAAGTGCATATTGATGTGCTTTTTAAACCCGATTAGTGTTTCTGCTTCTCCCAACCTCTCAGGCAGTGAGTTCCAGACCCTCACCACCCGCTGGGTGGAAAAAAAATCCGCTCTGCTCCACTCTAATCCTTCTACCAATTACCTTAAATCTATGACCCTTTTTATTGAACTCTCTGCTACGTGAATCAGGTCCTTCCTATCCACTCTATCGAGGCCCGTGATAATTTTATACACCTCAATTAAATCTCGCCTCAGCCTCGTCGGTTCCAGAGAAAACAACCTCAGCCTATCCAATCTATCCTCATAGCCAAAATTCTCCACTCTTCGCAACATCGTCGTAAATCTCTGTACCATTTCTAGTGTAGTCCCATCTTTCCTGTAATGTGGTGACCAAAACTGTACGCAATACTCCAGCTATGGCCGAACTAGTGTTTTATTCAGTTCCAGAATAACCTCCCTGCTCTTACGTTCTATGCCTCGGCTAATAAAGCAAAGTATCCTTTATACCTTTTTAACCACCTTAACCACCTCTCCTCTTACCTTCAGGGATCTGTGGACATGCACTCCAAGGTCCGTCTTTTTATTGACACCTCTCAGTATCCTCCAAAGCAATGTAGTTTCCGAGCAACTAATTCTGAAACGTCTTGCTTGATAATATAAGTCGTAGAGACGAAACCAATTCAGTGAAGGGAAACTAATATTGGAGACTGGAAATAGCTAGTGTACAACTTGATATTGCTGTATACCGGAATAGAAAACGAGATTGGATGGACAGAAGATGTCTGAAAGGGTAGCCGATCGGCTATGGGAGACAGCGAAACTTTACACTGGCTGCATGTTGTAAGCAACAGCGTCTGGTTGGTTTAGATGTATGATTCTTGTTTCGGGGGCTTTGGTTGATTAATATCCGAGAAGTCCCGGGCTCAAATCCCCGATAAGCTCTTACTGTTCCGCTACGTTGAGTGTAAAGTTCACCAATTAGCTTCTGACATCTTTTCAGTGTTCCTGTTGGTAGGATTAAAGTGCATGTTTGAGCTCCAGAGGAGAGAAAGCTGAAGTTTCCAAAGTGCAACACATGTGAAGTAAATAAAATGTCTCAAGATGATGCAGAGATTGATGCTGAATGTGAATCTCCCCCTCTTCAGGCGGTCTCATTGATTTTAGATGACGGGATAGAGAGCGACATATGGAAGTTTGCCGATGACACCAAAATGGGCAGCCTTATAAGCAGTGCAGATTATATAGGAAGAGGAACACAGGAACAGGAGTAGACCATTCAGCCCCTCGTGCCTGCTCCGCCATTTGATAAGATCATGGCTGATCTGTGATCTAACTCCATATACCTGCCTTTGGCCCATATCCCTTAATACTATCGCGACAGAGGTGATGTTCAGGCAATGACATCACCAAGTGCAAGTCGGCATGCAAATGAAATGGAAAGTGAGGTAAAATACGACCACAAGCTGCTGATGGACATGTTTCCGTTTCCAAAATTCACGCACCGAATGCAGCTCCTGGGAAAGCTGCAATTGCACGCAGGTCCATCGGGAATCATTTGAAGCAACTGACAGTTTAAAGTGGCATCTCCTGCTGCTTCTTTGGGGAGTGAGAGAGAGGCACTGTCGGTATTTGCGTACAGTTTGATTTTGCACAGAACTGCACAGAGAAACAGCAAATATAACGGGGCTGTAAGATGTTCTATATTATTCATATTTAGCCACAGGAATATCCGCGGTCAGAAGCTGAAAAGAAGGAGAGATAAGAGGCCTGAGAATAAACACAGAGCTGAATGAATTATGAAAGAGCGAAAGAAAAAATAATGTCATCAGTTCCACTTTGTCTCGTGCGCAATCATGGGAGCTCCCCAATGGCCTGGTGGTGAGAATTCGGTACTCTCACCGCCGCGAGGTTCGATTCCCAGTGAGGGAATTAACTTTAAAAAGAGTTATGAACTTATTAAATTAATTACATGAAGCTAATTAAATCCTGTTCGTAGTTGAATCCCTGTTTTAATCACCATGAATCAATCGATAACTTTCTATTTCAGACTGAAGGCGATGTTGACGTGGTTACCGAGACACAGTCAAAACTTTAATAAGATTTTTATGCTTTGAATGTGGTGAATTTTTTTCATTTTATAGACTGCATCTTAAGAGTGGGATTAAAAACGCAGTAGAGTCGTTGTTAAATTTAACATTAACTGGCAATTGTCGCTCTTTATCACAGGAACGCCCGAACTGGTTCTCCGATCAAGATGAAAGGAACGCAACGAGGAACATCTGATACAACACGAAAGGCATCGGGCTATGACAAAAATCCCCACCGTTTTGCTTTTCCAAAATAAAGGGTGTGAAATTTATTCCCTGAACATAGGAACAGTCTGGTCTCGCTCACTACAGAAATCTCCATGTCACAGCGAACCAGCTCTCCTGCTGCGAATGCGGCCTCCCTTCGGGCCTTTCGGGGGCTTGTCTGTCAAGGAGAATTGTAATCACCGTGAAGCCAATGTTCCATTCCTTTATATGATTCATGTGCCTGATTCCCGACCGCAGGGTAAATGGTGGAATATCAGCCCTGCTCAGCTGGCAATGATTCCGGTACATTTTCTTGATTCCAAAACATACGTTGAAACCTTGGAACTTTGAGGCGATGAATCCTGAGGATAAAATAAGGGCTCGAACCATCAAACTTTCACGCGAACGGATAACACCGCCGAGAACAGGTGAAGAGGTCACGTGCTAAACCAATAATTCACTGGGCTAAACTTTGAGTTTGTAGCGACCAATATAACAACTGTCTACAGTCAGTGAAAAATGAATGGTTGAAACTTGCAGGGGTGAAAATCCAACAAGCCGGTCTTCACTCTTAAACCAGCAACTATGAAGAAAAACATGCCGCACAAATACTCGATTTCAGTGCGGTGACACTGGGCCAGAGTAAAGCTCAGTTAATATAATTGCCGAGTGGCTGGAGGGTGGATTTGGAACTCCTGACCGATTGCACCACGCATTTTCCAGATCTGCTTGTAGCACCAATCCCTTCACTTCATCACTTACAGGGACAATTCGATTCTAGTTTTCTTTTCGTTGACGATTGATGAAATTTTACAAATTGGAAGCGATCAATATCAAAGCTAAACACGCGACCGACATGCTCACAGATACAAAGCGGCCACACTCTGCTTCAGTGAGATGATCGTCAAGGGCGATTTCATGGTCGAATGTAATGGCTAACAAAATTCATTCAACGAAAGTTCAGGTCGTTGAGGTGCCTTTAAAGTCCTGATTGTTTCCATTGAACTTCTTCCCAAAGCGTTTGAGATTCATGTGGGACGATTTGGGGACGTTATTTCCTTTTATGCAAAAGTTTCAACTGAAGTTCAAGATCACAATTCCTGGGACCACTGCTGTTCACAATTTATCGGTGCTGGGACCACTGTTCACAATTTATAGGTGCTGGGACCACTGCTGTTCACAATTTATCGGTGCTGGGACCACTGTGCACAATTTATCGGTGCTGGGACCACTGCTGTTCACAATTTATCGGTGCTGGGACCACTGTTGTTCAAAATTTACATTCATGATTTGGACACGGGAATCGGAAGTACAATTTCAAAATTTAGGGACGACACCTAATAGCGAGCTGTCGTTAATACAAAGGAAAAATGCGAAAAATAAAGGAAGACATTAGTAAAATTGCAGAAAGTGAGTCTAAATGGCAAATTAATTACAATATTTGTTGTGTACTCCCTTGCCTTTTTGCCCCCCTCCCGACTAAATGCATTAACTCACACTTCTTCAGATTGAATTGCATTTGCCACTTTTCTATCCACCTGTCCGCTCTATGGATATCTTCCTGCAGTCCACAGCTTTCCTCCTCACCATCAACCACAGGACCAATTTTTGTATCATCTGCAAATTTCTTAATCATGCCCCCTACATTTAAGTCTAAATCAATGATCTGTACCACGAAAAGCAGGGACCGAGTACGAAGCCGCATGGAACCCCACTCGAAACAACCTTCCAGTCTCAAAAGCACCCGTCGACCACAACCGCTTGCTTCCTGCCACTCAGCCAATTTTGGATTCAACTTGCCACTGTCCGTTGGATCCGATGGGCTTTTACATTTTTGACCAATCTGCCATGTCGGACTTTGCCAAAAGCCTCGCTAAAATCCATGTAGACTACATCAATCGCGCTACCCTCATCGATCCTCCTTGATAATTCCTCAAATAATTCAATTCAAACGACCTTCCCTTCACAAATCCACGCTGACTGTCCTTGATTAATCCGTGCCTTTCTAAATGACGATTCATACTTTCCGTCAGAATTGTGCTCAATAATTTACCCACCATCGAGTTTTGGTTGACTGGCCTGTATTTACTCGATCTATCCCTTTTTCCCTTTTTAAACAATGGTACAACGTTAGCAATCCTCAAATCCTCCAGCACGACAACTTTTGCCAGGGTGGATTGGAAAATGATGGTAAGAGCCTCCGCTATTTCCTTCCTTGCTTCTGTTACCATCCTGGGATATATTTCATCTGGGCCTGGAGATTCAGGTGGAGCGATTTGAGGACTTATTTTTCCTGTTTGCAAACGTTTGTACCTCAGGTCAAGATCACAAGTCGAGGTCCAAATTTGGACGAGTTCCGACTTTGAACCTCAAATCGTGAATTATACCCCGACCCCAACGAGCCCAGAAACAAGAACGTGTCCTTAAATTAACGTGTGGCAGGTACATTCTATGAGAGGTCTGTCTGGAGAATGAAAGGGCGTTTTTGAACAGTCATCTTGCTATCCGTTTCCTCCTGAAACCTGAAAAAAGACAAACACCACAGTGTTATTTTGTCGCTTCATTCCACAAATTAGGTAAAATAATAAGCTGCACAAGGCACTGCTGGGAGTTGAACCCAGGATTTCCTGTTCACTGGACAGATGCTTTAACCAGCTAAGCCACAGCGCCAAGCGATGATGCAGCAACCCCACCTCCTCTCACTAATATCTATCAGCGACACTTCACTCTTGGGGGTTCAGGCCGTTTTATCTTTGTCTGTTTCGCTTGTCCGTTCACCTGTGCATTCCGACACTGACTGGATTTCTCGCTGTGTTTAACTTTGTGTATCCATCAGTGCGTTGATACACGGATGATTATGTGTGATTGTATTTGTTACATTACATAAATGAGGACTTCAGACAATTCTCGCTCTGACATTGGAGAACTATTGAGCCGAACTTTACAGCGGAGTGTTGTTTATTGTGGTGCTGAAACTAAAACATCGCAAGAGAAGCAAAAAGGGAAAAGGAGAAAAACTTGTGAGGGAAAATGAGGACAACTCTCAACGTTTTTACAAGTATATTAAGAGAGAGAAAGGAGGCTTAGAGTAACTTGGGCCGCTTAAAAACAGATGGAGGTGATATTGTAATTGAAAATCAGGAAATGGCAGTTGCTCAATTTTTACTTTGCATCAGTTGTCACAGAAATGGATGAGGATAACATCCCAGAGACACGAGGAACACTGTTAATAAATCACGGGGATTCGTATAAGTAAAATAACGGCAATGGAGAAAATAATTAGGCTGAAGATAGACAAATCTCCAGGACCTGATGTTTACCATCCCAGGGATTAAAAGGAACAGGTGAGGAAATTGTGCATGCTTTCGTCATGATTGATCAAAACTCTCTTGATTCGGGAATTGTTATTTAACGAAGAGCATCTGGATTGGAGGCTTCTGTTTGAGAAAGATCTCGAAGTGATAATTGAGAGACCGAAAATGAAGCTGTTTGGCAGGAGCGCTGATGCTTTCGGTTGTTCGCTGCTCTCGTTTTGCACAATTGTTAAGCGTGCGTTACTTATTTATAGCAGTATGGGCTCCAGAAATGACCAGGTTGTGAGTTCGAGCGTCTTCTAAAACAATCAAACCTTTTGCTCCGAACATTTTGACCGGAGTTCAAGGTACAACTGGTATGTTCCATAACGCATCTACTTCTTAGTTTTCCCATGTGGGCACTTGGGTTCCTCCGGTCTACCGTCTTGCAATAGGAGGTGCCAGTTTATTTGTTCATAGGGAGAGAGGGGGCTTTTAGCGGCAGCTCATATGGCAAAGGGGCCGTTACGAGATCTTTAAATCTAAAGAACCAAACAAGCAATTCTTCTTTTCGTTAAGCCGATATTCATCGGTTGGAAGTGTCGTGTGGGGAAAATTTGGAAGGGAAATATTCTGCCTGGTGTCATTGTGTAACGGGAGAAATTATTCAGCTTACAGATGTTAATACGCTGAAAGGTCGAGAGGCCTCTTCCAGCTCCCGTGTGGGACAAGTTCAGCTTTTGAGCCGCTGGGTAAAGTGTGATTTTAATTGCTGCGAACGAATGACAAGACATTTGGCACAAACAAGAAGAATTATAAACTCACGAGTTCACTGCCCATGTTTCTTACATCATGTTCAACAGGAACAAGGATTCTCCTCAACACAACACTGAGAATTGTATCAAACGGACCTCACTCTTGCTCGACGGCTGCAGGGATAATTCAGAGACCTCCCATGAATACGTACGATGGGAGCTTATGTAGGAGCTCAGTCGGTAGAGTATCAGACTAAAGTGGGTAGTGAGATGATGGTTCAGCGTTTAACTCCCTATCCAGGTTCCAAATTGCTGAACAGCTGGCAAGCTGTATCTTTGCAGCGGGACCTGCGATGTGTTGTCAAAGCTTCGGTAGTATCTTGTATCCCAGGGATGGGCAGTAATGCGCTGTCTGAGGCGGTTCCCGATCAGGAATTCACCTTTTACAAAATACTTTACTGTATTAGTTCACTGTATTAACTTGTCAAAACTGATTAAACACTGTAAAAAAGACGAATACTTGTTCAAATCGTCATTAATCAACCAGTAACTTTCTGTTTCCGGCTGAAAGAAATGCTAACTTTTTTATGCGCTCATTCACCAGGCCGAAATTAGGGAGTTCAGAGGGGAAGTGAAAAAGGAAATGAGAAGCAAAGAGAAATATGACTATAGACTGACGGCCAACATAAAAGGGAATCCAAAAGTTTTCGACAGGCATGTAAACATTCAACGGGTAGTAAGGAGAGGGGAGAGGCCGAGTAGGCCCGATAAAGGAGATCTACTCATGGAGGCAGAGGGGATGGCCGAGGTACCAAATGAGTACTTTGCATCTGTCTTTACCAAGAAGATGCTGCCAGAGTCTCAGCAAAAGAAGGTATAGTTAAGATACTGGATGGTCTAAAAATTGAAAAAGAAGAGGCACTTGAACGGCTGGCTGTACTTGAAGTGGATAAACCACCAGGTCCGGATGGGATGCATGCTAGGATGCTGAGGGATTTAAAGTTGGAAATTGCGGATGTACTGGCCATAATCTACAAACATCCTTAGATATGTGGGTGGTGCCAGAGGACTGGAGAATTGCAAAGGTTACACCCTTGCCCAAAAAAAGGGTGTACGATTAAATCCAGCAACTATAGGCCAGTCAGTTTAACCTCAGTGGTGGGGAAACGTTTAGAAACGATAACCTGGGACAGAATTAACAGTCACCTGGACGAGGGTGGAATGATTAGGGAAAGCCAGCATGGATTTGTTTAAGGCAAATCGTGGTTAACTAACCTGTAAGAGTTTTTTGATGAGGTAACAGAGAGGATAGATGAGGGCAATTTAGTTGATGTGGTGTATATGGACTTTCAAAAGCTGTTTGATAAAGTGCCGCATGGTCGGCTTATTATCAAGATTGCGGCCCATGGAATAAAGGGGGCAGTAACAACATGAATGCAGAATTGACGAAGAGCAGGAAACAGAGATTACTGGTGAACGGTTGTTTTTCGAACTGGAGAGAGTTGTACAGTGGCGTTCCCCAGGGATCAGTGCTGGGACCACTGCTTTTCTTGATATATATTAATGACTTGGACTTGAGTGCACAGAGCACAATTTAAAATTTGCAGGTGAAACAAACCTTGGAATGGTCGTAAACAGTGATAAGAATAGTGATAGACTTCAAAGGATATAGGTAGGCTGGTGGCATGGGCGGCGACGTGGCAGATGAAATTTAATGCAGAAAAATGAGAAGTCATACATTTCGGTTGGAAGAACGAGGAGAGGCAATATAAACTCCAGGGCACAAATGTAAAAGCGGTACAGGAACAAAGAGGGGTTTATGTGTACAAATCGTTGAATGTGGCAGGGCAGATTGAGAAAGCGGTTAAAAAGCATACGGGATCCTGGGCTTTATAAATAGATGTATAGAGTACAAAAGTATAGTTGTCATGATGAAACTTTATAACACACTGGTTTGAACACAACTGAATTATTGTGTCCGGTTCTGGACATGGCACTTTAGGAAAGATGTGAAGGCCTTAGAGGGGGTGCAGATAAAAACAAATAGCATAATTCCATGGATGAGGGACTTTAGTTACGTGGATAGGCAAGAGAATCTGGGGTTGTTCTCCTTGAAACAGAGACGGTTTTGTCGAGATTTGATAGAGGTATTCAAAATCATCAAGTGTCTGGACAGAGGAGATGGAGAGAAGCTGTACCTATTGGCAGAAGGATCAAGAACCAGAGGACATAGATTTAAGGTGATTGTCAAAATAACCAAAGGTGACATGAGGAAAAACTTTTTTACACAGCGAGAGGTTCGGATCTGGACTGCCCGAGGGTACGATGGAGGCAGATTCAATCATGGCCTTCAAAGGGGAACTGGATAAATACTTGAAAGGAAAAATAATGCAGGGCTTCGGGGATAGGTTCTAGCTGGATTGCTCTTGCAGAGAGCTAGCACTGACTCGATGGCGCGAATGGCCTCTTTCCGTGCTGTAACATTTCTATGATTCAATTCTATGTATAGGATGCAATGCAAAGGGAACAGAGCGTGCCACAAATCGACACGACTCTCAGTATCCTCCCAAGCAATGCAGTTTAAGAGCAGCTAATTCTGAAACGTCTTACTTGATAACTCAAGTCGTGGACTCGAAAGCAATTTGGTAAAGGGAGACTAATATTGGTGAATGGAAATAGTTGGTGTACAATTTGATATTGCTGTGCATCCGAATAGAAAACGAGATTGGATGGACAGAAGTGGTCTGAAAGGATGGCCGATCGGCTGTGAGAAGCAACGAACATTTACACTGGCTGCACAACTAAGCTAACAGCGCCTCGTTGGTCTAGGGGTATGATTCTCGCTTCGGGAGTTTCATTGAGTAATATGCAAGAGGTCCCGGGTTCGAATCCCGGACGAGCCCTCATGTGTTGCTTCTTTGAGTGAAAAGTTACCAATTGGCTTCTCACATCTTTTCAGTTTTGTTGTTGGGAGAACTGAATTGTGGCCAGAGGATGTTTGAGCTCCAGTGGACTGAATGCCGAAGTTTCGTCGGCGCAACGCACATGAAACAAATAAAATGTCTCAGGATGATGAGGAGATTGAAACTGAATTTGGATTTTTCCCAATTCAGGCGGATATTAGATGACGGGATAGAAAGGCACATATCCAAGTTTGCCGATGACACCAAGATGGGCAGTATTGGAAGCAGTGCAGATGAAAGCATAAAATTACAGAGAGGCATTAATATAATAAATGAATGGGCAAAATTGTGGCAAATGGTTCTGAATTTCGTCAAGTGTGAGGTCATCCACTTTGGACCTAAAAGGATAAATCAGAGTACTTTCTCAATGGTGAAAAGCTCGAAACAGTGGAGGTCCAAAAAGACTTAGGGGCCCATGTACATAGATCATTAAAATGTCATGGACAGGTATAAAAATAATCAAAAAGGTTAATGGAATGTTGGTCTTTATAACTAGACGACTAGAATACAAGGAGATAGGCATTATGATACAGCTGTACAAAGATCTGTTTAGACCACACCTGGAGTATTGTCTTCAGTTCTGGGCAACGCACCTTAGGAAGGATATATTGGCTATGAAGGGAGTGCAGCGTCGATTTACTAGAGTGCTACCTGGACTCCAAAGTGTAAATTACGCGGAGAGATTACATAAACTCGGGTTTGCCTCGAAATAAGTACATTAAGTGCTGATTTGATCGAACATTTCAAAATATTAAGGGGAACTGGTGGGGTAAACAGAAAAAATTTTTTTTCGCCCGTTAGCGTGTCTCGGACTCGGGGACAGAGCATAAACATTAGGGTCAGGACTTTCAGGCGTGAAGTTGGGAAACACCTCTGCAAGCAAAGGGAGGCAGAAGTTTGGAACTCTCTTCCGCAAACTGCAGTTGATGCGAGCTCAATTGTCAATTTTAAGACTGAAATTGATAGATTTTTGTTGACCAAAGGCATTAAGGGATATGTGGCTCAGGCGATAATATGCAGTTAGATTACATATCAACCAGGATCTCACTGAATTGCGCAACAGGCTCGAGGGGCGAACTGGTATACTTTTGCTCCTCAGCTCCTCATTGTTCCAGAATGATCCTGCATTGTATTGGGAATCGAACCAAGGTCTCCAGCGTAACAAGTAAGAATTCGACCCCAAGCACCATCAATGCGCGCGTTTGTAACAGCAGCATGTGTCCATTTGGAATCCGATCTGAATGAACATGCCGTTTACAGCTGCGGTGGCCGAGTGTTTAAAGCGTTGGACTCAAAATTCAATTGAGGTTTTCCTGCCCAGGTTTGAATTCTGCTCGCAGAGCTACTGTTTGAAGATCACTTCATTGCTGAAATAGATTAATTGGAGTTAATTGACCGCATTGATCTCTCTCCCAGAATGAGAGATTCTCCAGCGAGGCCTATGATTTTAACTTGTATCCAATCTTCTCTTGCAAGATTTCAAGACCCAAGAAGGAATCTCTCCCAATCTGTAACATAAATTCTGCTAGTTTGCAAAACCTGACATTTATACTCTTTATTTTCTTTGCCTGCATCTCTCCATCTCTCCATGTCTCCGTCTCTTGTCTCTCTGTATTGTCCACAATGGACTTCTCAGGCTTCCTTGAACGGCGATGGCTGATCTAACCTGCAACAATAGCAGAGAAGGGTAAAGAAAAAAAAGATTGAGGAAGTAGGAAAAGGAAAGGTGCAACCCAGCTGATAATTTCGGAGCTAATGTTTCCACATTCGTGGCTCTTCGTTCTCATAGTGAATGAAAGCAGCAATTTGAGTAAAGTGTACTTATGGTGGAGTGTAAACTATGACGATGCCGAGACAGACGACAATGTCGTTTCAGAGTAATTCATTCTGTAAAGTGTTACTTGATAATACAAGTCGTACACTGAAAACAAATTTGATAAAGAGAGACGAATATTGTTGATCTGAAATAATTAGTTTAGAACCTGATATTGCTCTACATCGTATATCGTACAAGAAAGCGAGTTTGGATGGCCATGGTGTTCTGAAAGGATGGCGGATCGGCTGCGTGGCAGCGAAATTTTACAGTGGCTGCACGGCTCTGTTACCAGTTGGACTTTGGATCTGATTCTCGCTCAGGGAGTTTCACTGGTTCAAATCCCGGTATGAGCCCCCTTGCGTCCCCATTTTTCGCCAAAAACCACCAATTGGCTTCTCACATCTTTGAAGCAAGTGCAGAAGGCAGGTTTGACTTATCTCCAGCCGAGCATGTTTGAACACCAGAGGACAGAATGCAGAGGGTATGTCCACGAAAGACACGTAGACGAAATGAAGATAATCTTTCAAGAAGTTGTGCAGATTGAAGCCGGCACATGAATTTATCCCAATTCAGGCGATTTCATGGGTACAGATACAAAAGGTAAAGGAAGCTGCTTTGGCCTGGAACCAAACCCCTGGTTTCCCGTCGGCAGGCGAGGGTTCTACACTCAACCACCAATCCACACACGGCTGCAGGCTGCACGTGCAGCGTTGAATACAAGTCTGGAACATGCAGTCTGGTCGAGTTCCTGTGATGAGCCTGCGCAGTCTACAACCGCGTGCTACCTGTGGTTGACCAAACGAGTGGGTCAAGCATGGTCTTGAAATTCACTGAGATTCGAAATCACTTCACACCGCCACTGTAAAATGGTGAAATAAATAAGAGCTGTAGTTATCAGGCAGTGTTTACTTTTTTCAGAAATAATGTAAGAATCCAGCCCTATGTACACGTCTAATATTTCACGGCATGCGACGAATTTCCTTTAAGCTGCCACCTAAATTCTGCTCAATCACAGAATTGGAGATTTATACTATTTTTCTTTGCATGTATCTATCTATCTCTGTCTGCGTTTCTTCACTTTCGCTGTTGATCCCTAATGGACTTATCAGGCTTCCTTCAACAGCCAGGTCTGCAAACCCGGGATGGGAAAAGGCTGTCGGTTCTTCGTCCAATTGTTGGATTTCGACGGGATGAGATTTGCTATTTTCCGTCTCCGTTTTCGGAAAAAATAAACCCAGATGGGATTCCCCCTCCTCGGGTCCCGTCACCTCCGGTCATGGGAATGAACCCGATCTAGCACTCGATTTAATATCTGTATTCTCCTTGTTTAACAATAAAATTATGGGGATATATTTATTTTGAGGATACATTTTAGAAATGAACACATTACAGACTTATTCGAAAACGAGAAGCACGTGGGATTAAAGGGTCGATGGAAACGTGGGCAAGTAATTGGCTAAAGGATCGGAGGCCGAGATTAGTGGTGAACTGATGTCTTTCTGACTGGAGAGAAATATGCAGTGGGATCCCCCAGGTGTCGGTATTAGGATTATTGCTTCTCTTGTTATATATAAATGACTTGGATGTGGCAATAGGGAACACAATTTCGAAGTTTGCGGATGATACAAAACTTGGTAACGTAGTAAATAGTGAGGAAGATAGCAGCAGACTTCAGGAGGACAACGACAGACTGGTGAAATGGGCAGTCACGTGACAGATTTAACGCCGATCAGTGTGAAGTGATGCACTTTTGGAAGAAGAACATGGAGAGGCAGTATAATCTAAATGGAACTATTTATGGGGGGTTGCAAGAGCAGAGGGACCTGGGGGAGCATATTCAGTAAACAGGGCAAGTTGATAAGGTAGTTAAGAAAGCGTATGGGATACTTGGCTTTGTAAATAGGGGCATTGAATACATTAAAAAGGGAAATCATACTAATCCTTACAAATTATTGGTTAGCCCTCAGCTGAAGTATATTGTACAGATCTGGGCACCACACTTTAGGATGAAAAGGCATTGAAGAGGATTCAGAGCAGGTTGACCTGGATGACACCAGTGATGAGGGACTTCAGTTATGTGGAGAGATTGGAGAAGCTGGGATTGTTCTCCTTGCAACCGAGATGGTTAACGGGGTTTTCAAAGAGCAAGTCGGGAGAAACTGTTTCCTCTGGTAAGTGGGTCGGTAACCGGAGATCACCGATTGAAAATAATTGGCAAAAGAACTGGAGGGCAATTGAGAAGAATTTTTTTCACACAGAGGGTTGTTAAGATCAGGAACGCACTTCATGAAATGGTGGTTGAAGCAGATTCCATAGGATCATTCAAAAGGCAATTGGACATAATTGAAGAGGACTAATTTGCAGTGTTATGGGGAAAAATCTGGGGTGTGGGTCTAATTTGGACAGGTCTTCGAAAAAGCTGACACTGGCACGACGGCCGAATGGCCTCCTTCTGTGCTGTAAGATTCTATGATTCTATGATTACCTTCTGAATCATTGCAATTGAGGCTATTCAGTGTTGAGCAACCAAGAAAATTATAACCGTGATATTCGGCTTCTCCATTCCCTTATGAATATCGCAGCTTACAATGTCCAGGCGGGGGTGGGACTGAATGGGGGATAGAGTGCGGAGATTGGAATGGAAGCCCAGCAAAATGAACTTGGTCTCATCAGTTTTTGTTATTTTTCCTACCAGTTGCCCGAAGCAGGCGGTAAACCTTCTTCTCGAGAGAGGATCGTCATTTCAGTTCAGAAGGGAAAAGGTATCAAGAAAATCGGGTAAAACGCACACAGAATGATCCGGGACTTACAGCACACCCCTTTTAAACAGACACAGATACGGAATAATCCGGGACAAACAGTATGTCCCTTTTTAACGGACACAGACACGGAATGATCCGGTCATAAATCTTCATTGTGGTCCATAAGTTTCTCTTACGTTGACCATAAGATTAACTTTATTTACAATGACACCAATGTACAATCTGATACTTCGCGACCATACAATCTCAACACCTTCCTGGAAGGAACTGCAGCTGATTTCAGCAAACAATGCAATACCCACGGTCTGCCGTTTCGAGAAGGATGGGTCTTCGACCAGATCTTTTGGGTGGACTGAATGAGAGAAACAAAACTTAAACAAAATAACGACGAGGATGGGATTCGAACCCACGCGTGCATAGCACCATAGATTAGCAGTGCATCGCCTTAACCTCTCGGCCACCTCGTCGCATGCTGAAATAAGCGAAAGCTCCTTTATTCAAAATGAAAATACTGGCTATGTTGCCAACCTGAAGTGAAAACTGGAAATGTGTTTATCCTCAGCAGGTCAGGCAGGATCTTTAGACATGGAAACAGAGTTAACGTTTCAGGTCGATGGCTATCACATGAGTATTCAAACTCACTCAACTTGCGCCTTGTAGATGGTTGAACGGCATTAGGGAATTCGAAGGTGAGTGACTTGGCTCAGAATATCCAGCCTCTGATCTGCTCTTGTAACCACAGTATGCATGTGGCTGGTCCAGTTATGTTTCTGGATGTTGATGGTGGGGGTTCAGCGATGTTAATATCAAATCCCCACAGAAGAGATTTACTGCAAAGATTCTAGGGATGAGGGGTATAAGTTTCATGGATAGATTGGAGAAGCTGGGGTTGTTCTGCTTGGAACAGAGACGGTTACGAGGAGATTAGATAGATGTATTCAAAATCATGAAGGATCTGGACAGAGGAGATAGAGAGAAACTGTTGCCATTGGCGGAAGGTTCAAGGAGCAGAGAACATCGATTTAAGGTGTTTGGCAAAAGAACCAAAGGTGACATGAGGAAAAACTTTTCTACACAGCGAGTTTTTAGGATCTGGAATACACCGCCGGAGGGGGTGGTGGAGGCAGATTCAATCATGGTCTTCAATGAGGAACTGAATAAGTATTTGAAACGAAAGAGAATGCAGGGCCACAGGGAAAGGGTGGGGGAGTGGGTCTGTCTGGATTGTACTTGCAGAGAGCCGGCACGGACTCGATGTGCCGAATGGCCTCTTTTCGTGCATTGACCTTTCTTTGATTCCATTCTATTTGTGGGAGGCGATGCGAAGCGACCGGAGCGTGACGTAAATCGACCTGCTCATGTCCATTCCCTGATAATAAATCCTAGTGTGATGCAAAGAAGAAATTCATAATTATGGTGCATATCTTTTATATTATACTGACAATAAGAGGTACTCGGTTCACCAGGGCGCCATTGTGCACATTGATTGATAATTCGCCGAGATCACCCCTGACAGTCCCAACACCTCCATCTGAGAAACAGTTGGGTAGCAATCCAGACTTTGCTGAATTGTGCAAAAATGTGTAAACCAGCAATGCGGAAAAGCACTTCTTATCAAAGATGGGTTTTTGGTGAGGCGGCCAAAATGGAAGGGTGCACAAATTCTGGCAGCAGTGAGATTCGAACCCTCTTAATTCAAAAATGGAAACCAGCATCTGAGACAGCGCAGTTACTCACGCATATGATAAGCCATTCAGATCTGATGATAAAGGTCATAGAGCTGAAACGTTCCCTTTGGTTCATTCACCACAGGTGCTGCCTGACCTGCTCAGCGTTTTCAGCATTTTCTATTTTCATTTTTGTGATTTCACAATGGCTGTTTTCCTGAAAACACCCAATTTGACCCAAGGACGCAGCTCAAACTTCACTTTCCTCACGCGCTTAAAGTCTGCCGTTTCCGAACAAAATCTCCTCCGCGCCGAGCTTTCAAAGGACCTTTCGCTCACGGCCAATCTGTAATCGACACCTTTTCACCATTGCCGCTCTTTTCATTTCTCCTCATTCCTTTTCAATCGGACATTTCCACAGACCTATTAAGATCAAGTGGAACATTTCTGACTTTGCTGCACCGCCCAGATTGCCAATAATGCACCTTCCAGCCGTCATTCGCAGCGATGCAGCGCCGCCCGTCTCTCCCGCACATCAACTGCTCGGGGAAAAGCGCCAACGACCATGAAAACAAAACCCAGTTCTTCAGTTAACATCCCCCGTGTCACAAGATACCCCATGGAAATTTC
Source organism: Heptranchias perlo (assembly GCF_035084215.1). Lineage (NCBI taxonomy): Eukaryota > Metazoa > Chordata > Chondrichthyes > Hexanchiformes > Hexanchidae > Heptranchias > Heptranchias perlo. Next base: position 30,273,599 of record NC_090344.1, on the reverse strand, counting down.
ACGGAAAAGTATGCGCTGTCCTTCCGAATGCCAGCCCTGCTTTCTTCGAGCTTGTCTCTGGAGCAGACAGGCAGATCAAAATGTATCGACTGGTTTCAAGTCACAAATGAACATTGATGTGAACGGGACATGTGCCCCCGAGAAACAGCGGCCGATGGAGAGCAAACTTAAAGGCGTAAGAATGTGAAAGTGAGTGTTAGAGTAGGCAAGGCCGCAGTAAAGTCTCAATGAAATAGACCATGATTGTGGAAGGAAGGAAAAGCTGGAAGAAGCGGCGGGTCTGAATTTTGGATCATCCAACAGAGACACATGTGAGAACAAAAACAGGATACAGACAAATGTGCTGGAGGCAGAAAGACAAAGAAAGAAAGAAGAGGAATGGGAGAGAGGGAGGTGAAAGAAAGAAAGAGAGAAAGAAAGATAGAAGGGAGCGAGAAAATCAAGCGTGCAATACTCACCCCGCAAACGGGCGCTGCTCCCAATCGGCTACACTTCGCCCCACTGACCCTCATCCCATTCACACCATCCGACAATACACTGTCAATGCTGTGCAGAGAGACAGAGAGTACAAAGGCATGAAGACACACACACCATCCTACAATACACTTTCAATACCTGTGCAGAGAGACAGAGAGTTTAAAGATACAGAGATACTTACATACTATCCTACAGTACACATTAAATATCCGTGCAGTGAGTCAGAGAGTTTACAGGTACAGAGACACTCACAGCGTCCCACAATACACTTTAAATCATGTGCAGTGAGTCAGAGCGTTTAAAGATATAGAGAAATTCACCTTTTATTTTCAAAAGTGGCACATCCCAGAATCAAGAGAGAGCGTGGGTCAGTCTCCCTCTCCTGATAGAGCTGAGGCTTGTCAGTCAAGAGTCCCCTCCTCCCTGTTTTGGCCGTGGAGGAAGTGCAGAGTAGATTTAATAGAATACCTTCAGCCTGACGGAGGTTAGGCTGACTGGCCTGTAATTACTTGATCTATCCTATTCTCCCTTTTTGTACAACAGTACAACTTTAGCAGTCCTCCAATCCTTCGGCATATCACCTGTAAACAGGGAGGATTGGAAAATTATGGTCAGAGCCTCCGTTATTTCCTTCCTTGCTTCTGTTAACAGCCTGGGATATAATTCCTCGGGGTCTGGAGATTCAGGTGGAGTGATCTGCGGACTTCATTTTCCTTTTGCAAAGATTGTCACCGCAGGTCAAGATCACAACTTTAGGTCCAAATTAGGACTGCTTCCGGGTTGAACCTCAAATCGTGAATTGTACCCGAACCCCAACGAGCCCAGAAACAAGAACGTGTCTGAAGTTAACCCGTTACAGACACATTCTATGAGAGGTCTGACTGTACAATGAAAGGGCGTTATGGAAGAGCCAATCTGATATCCGTTTCCTCCTCAAACCTGAACAAATACCAATTCCAATGTGCCATTTTGTCACTTAATTCCACAAATCAGGTAAAAATAATTAGTTGGACAAGGCATTGCTGGGAGTTGAACCCAGAATTTTCTGTTTACAAAACAGATGTTTTAACCAACTAAGCCACAGGGCCCATCCATGGTAACTTCGCCCTACCTCCTCTCACTAATATCTATCAGCGATACGTTACTGTCTGTTTGGGGTTCAGACCGTTTCATCTTTGTCTGTTTCGCTTGTCCGTTCACCTGTGCATCCCGATGCTGCCTGCATGTCTCGTTCTGTTTTTCTTTGTGTGTCCATCAGTGCGTTGATACATGGATGATTACGTGCACTTATATTTGTTACATTAAATAAATTCCCGGTTTAGACAATTCTCGCTCTGAAAGTGAAGAACTATTGAGATGAACTTTACAGCAAAGTATTGTTTATTTTGGTGCTGAAAATAAAAAAACCGTAAGAGGTCCAAACAGGGAAAAGGAGAAAAACCTGTTAGGGAAAATGAGGACAAAAGTCAAGATTTTTACCAGTATATTAAGTGAAAGAAGGGAGGCTTAGAGTAATGTGGGCCGCTTAAAGACAGATGGAGGTGATATTGTAATTGAAAATCCTGAAATGTAGAGTTGCTAAATATTTACTTTGCTTTGTTCTTCACAGAAATAAATGAGGCTAACATATCAAAGATATGAGGAAAACTGTAAATAAATCAAGGGGATTCAGTATAAGTAAAATAATGGCAATGGAGAAAATAATTAGATTAAAGATAGACAAATCTCCATGACCTGATGGTTACCATCCCAGGGGACTGAGAGGACTAGGTGAGGAAATTGTACATGCTTTAGTCATGATCGTTCAAACTCTCTTGATTCAGGAATTGTTCCTTTAATGGAAACAATTTCAATGTCACTCCATTATTTTGAATGGGTAGCAGAGATGATGTTGGAAATTATAGACCTATTAGTCTGACATCCGTTGTGGGGAAGTTGCCAGTATCCGATGTTAGGGAAAGAAAGATTGAGCACTTGGATAAACATGAATTGATCAGAGAGAGCCAGCATGCATTTGTAAAGGGTAAGTCAAGTCTAACAAAACTAGTTGAACTTTATGAAGATGTAACTAACGTGGTGGATAATGGAGTGTCCATGGTTGTTAAATGATATTGACTTCCAGAGGTATTCGATGAGGTACCATATAAGAGACTGTTAACGACAATGACAGTGCGTGGAATTTAAGGCAACCTAATGAAATGGGTAGCGAGTTGGTTAGAAGGTGGGAGACAGAGTCCCGGTATATCAATGACATAGACGAAGGAATAGAGAGCCGTGTATCCACGTGTGTCGCTGACACCAAGATAGGTGTCACAGTGAGTCGTGCAGATGGAAGCATAAAGTTACAAAGGGAAATTGATAAATTTAGAGAGTTGGCAAAACTGTGGCAGATGGAGTAACATAGAATTGCATAGAATGTACATCACGGAAACAGGCAATTCGGCCCAACTAGACAATGCCGGTGTTTATGCTGCAAACAAGCCTCCGCCATCCCCATTTAATCTAACCCTATGAGCAAACCCTTATATTCCTTTCTCCTCCATTTGATTTTCCAGCTTCGCCGGAAACGAATCCATGCTATTCGCCTAAACTACTCCTTGTGGGAGCGAATTGAACATTCTAACCACTCTCTGGGTGATTGTGTTCCTCTTGAATGCCATGTTGAATTTAATAGTGACTACCTTATATTCATTGCCCCAATGATTTGGAGTCCCCACCTCCACAAATGCAAACACCTTATCTACGTCTACCCGATCAAACCATTGGACAATCTTAAAGTCCTATATCAGGTCACCCCTCAGCCTTCACTTTTCTATACAGAAGAGGCCCAGTCTGTTCAAACTTTCAATATGGAGAAGTGTGAGTTCATCTACTCTGGACTGAAGTAAGATAGATCAGAGTATTTTCTAAATGGTGAGAAGCTAGGAACTGTGGAGGAGCAGAGAGATTTAGGGGTCCAAGTACAGAAATCGCTAAAAGCCAGTGGAATGGTAGAACAATTAATTTAAATGCCTCATGGGATGTTGGCCTTTATCTCAAGGAAGCTGGTATTCAAAGGGCGGGGGGGGGGAGAATGTTGCAGATAGAAATCTCTGCTGAGACCCCACTTAAAGGACTGCATTCAGCTCTGGGCACCAGATCTCAGGAAGGAAATATTGGCCTTGGAGTGGGTGCAGCGCCGAATGACCAGAATGATACCGGGGCTAAAATGGTTAAAATATGAGGACAGGTTATGCGGAGGTCGGTCCTCATTTTTCTCTTATGGATCCGGCCCCATCCGTTTACTGTGGACGGGAGCGCGTCTGATACTAAGTCAGTCAGAATCGGATGCAAATCACATAACCCGCACAGCGGATCTGGAACTGGCGACTGGTTTTACATTGAGTCTTTTTTATGGGATAGGCTGTACATTGTTTGTATAATAATAATAAGTTGGATACAATGAAGGTTTTTTCATGTATTTCCCATTTCCATCCGCACCAGTTTTACATAGTAAAAGGTAACAATGTTTAAGGGATGTGATGTGCAGTGTTGGTGGAATCAGTGTATTTTAACTTGATACATTGAAGAATCTTTTGTCTATCCCAGGCTCTTACCTCAGGTTTAGATCCTCACCGAGTTTAAAACCAGTCACTCACTGATATAAACAAACCAGTAACAACACCGAAACCTCAGCGGGTATATTTGTTCCGATACTAAGTGACGGTCCCAATTTCCACTGAAATTCTCGATCAGCAAATACCAGAGGCTGTTTTGGGTTTGACAAACTGTGTAACAGATTGTTTTAAAAGCCGGGAAGAGGAAAAAAATGGTGATTGATATGAAGTGTTATATATTAACTCTTTCTGTTTCCGATTTACAATTTATCTTTGTGTGTGACTGACAGGAGCGGCTATAACGGAGCCCAGTGACTGGGTAACGAGCTGCACTGAATTATTGTCCTGTGTTACAGACCGGCTCGTTAGACCTGTTCATTCCGTCTCATCTCATTGTCAGCAAACGGGAAATTACTGAAGTTAAGGCTGGTGAATAACAGCTCGAAATATCAATCCTCTCCACCATTGGGGTCAGAGTCTTCCGAAAAACAGGGATTTTCACTCGTACAAATTTCATCCACATTTTCTGCTCTTCATTTCTCTGATCTGTTTGATGCGCCTTTCCCTTCAATTCACGACCTACAGGAAAAACCCGATTTCATCATCGATTTTCGGATCAAGAGGTATGGTGAGATTTCAAATAATTGAAATCGACCCTTATTAACGCCAATATCGTCACCTACACGTTTGACAAATGCAAAGCGGCTTCACTCACGGTTTTGCTGCACAACTCGTTCAAAGATGCTGTCGGTCATTGGAGGGTCATTGAAGTGATGACACGAACATCACAGTTCGCGCTGCCATTTTCCTCAAGACGCTTCAGATTCATGTGGAATGATTACGGTCTGGCGTTGAAATCTGTTCCCTTTTCACAAATCCCCCTTTGAACCTGTATCCTTCAGTATTTTTGAGAACCGATACCAAATCGGTTTGTCCTGTATTTTACATTACTTTTAAAATATTACAGATAAGCGGAGCACTTGAGCTGTCACAGCTGTGACTTTGACTTTTCTCCCTCTCCTCTAGATCTCCCCGGTAACTGCCACTAACCACAATCTTCTGTCTCACTTCTCCATCAGAAAGTTCCGAGCCTCGGTTTTCAACTGAAATAACGCCCATCTCTTCAATCAACGACAGCCCAGAGAGAGTTTCTTAGTTTCATTTCACACTTTTTCCAAATCCTTCTTAAAGCACCATCAAAAGTTGTCCTTTAGTTAATAATAAGATCAATAAAAGTTCTTATCTTCTGGGGTTTTGTTTCAGATTCCAGGGCTTTTAAAGTTCACTGCGGATATTTATCGAAGCGCATCTTGATTGGACGCTTCTTGGAGAAATCGGAGAAAGATCACAAAGCGATAATTCAGAGACGGAAAATGAAGCTGTTTGACGGGAGCACTGATCGGACCGATTGCGCGCTGCTCTTGTGGCGCAAGCGCTCACCGTGCGGTACTTTTATGAACTCCAGAAATGCCCAGGTTGTGAGTTTGAGCCTCATCTGGAACAATCGAACATTTTGAGTTCAAGGTACAACTGGTATGTTCCATAACGCATCGACTTCTTAGTGTTCACATGTGAGCACTTGGGTTCCTCTGGCCTACCGTCTTGCAATAGTAGGTGTGAATTTACTTGTTTATAGGGGGAGAGGGAGCGATTAGCGGCAGCTGATATGGCAAAGGGGCCGGTACGAGAACTTTCAATCTAAAGAACTAAACATACAATTCTTCTTTTCGTTCAGCGGATATTCATCAGTTGGAAGTTTCGTTTGGGGAAAATCTGGATGGGAAATATTCTCCCTGGTGTCACTGTGCAACGGGAGAAATTATTCAGCTTACAGATGTTAATACGCTGAAAGGTCGAGAGGCCTTTTACAGCTCCCGTGTGGGACAAGTTTAGCTTTTGAGCCACTGGGTAAAGTGTTATTTTAATTGCTGCTAACGAATGACAAGACATTGTTAAATAATAGCTACATCATTAAATAAATTTAAAACAGAAATAGATAGTTTCCTAGAAGTAAAGGGAATTCGGGGTTCCGGGGAGCGGGCAGGAAATTAGACATGAACTTAGATTTGAGGTTAGGATCAGATCAGCCATGATCTTATTGAATGACGGAGCAGGCTCGAGGGGTCGATTGGCCTACTCCTGCTCCCATTTCTTATGTTCTTATGTTCTTATTTGGCACAAACACGAGAATTGTAAACTCACGAGTTCACTGTCCATGTTTCTTACATCATGTTCAACAGGAACAAGGATTCTCCTCAACACGTTGCTGACAATTTTATAACAGGGACCCTCACCCAATTTCGACGTCCACGATGGATAATTCAGAGTCCTACATTGAATATGTACGATAGGAACTTAACAAATTGCGAGCCTGCGTAGCTCAATTGGTGGAGCAACAGACTTTTAAAACGGGTAGTGATCTGAGGATCCAGTGTTCTGGTTGTAAATTTTGAAACAGCTGGCAAGTTCTGTCTTCGCAGCGGAGCAACAACTACGGGACAGACGATGCATGTGATGTGTTGTCAAAGCTTCGTTGTAAACTTCTTTCCCAGGGATGGGCAGTAATGCGCTGTCTGCAAGCGGCAATGGCAGCTTCCCGCCAGCAACGTGTGATTGGAGAGAGCGGGGCCGGACAGGCGGCCTGAATGTTGTTGCTCTCGTGGACTCACTCAATGCGGGAGCTGGGGAACGTCGAACATCGAAAAACTGATCTGTTTGTTGCCGCGGCTGCAATGCTGTTTATAACTGTATTTATAAACAGGTAACACCTGTCTGTCTGCACACAGATTGCCTTGGCAACAGGCGGTTGAAAAACCTGTCTGCTTTCATCAAGCATTGTTCTGTGAATTATATATGCGACTTCATTTCGAGTATTTCATTTCCACATCGTTCACCTGAGGAAGGAGGAAGCCTCCGAAAGCTTGTGAATTTAAAATAAAATTGCTGGACTATAACTTGGTGTTGTAAAATTGTTTACAATTTATAAACAGAGGCAGCGCTGCAGGATCCTTTAATGACCTCTCACAAATCAACTGAAAACAATCGCAATGTGCAGCTTTGAGAGGGGCTTCCGACACAGTCGGGACATGAAACGTGAATGAGGGCGAGATGTGTGTTTCTGTCGTGTTTGAATGTGTATTGAACTATACAGAGAATGGAAAATATATCGGTTCTGTGAGGTGTGGTATTTTATTCACATTTTACCACAGACTGAATTCTTGCTTGTTTTCAGACGAATTGATTTTTAGTGGGTAACATTTTCAAAATGCTTCTGTCTGGTTTTGAACCGGGGACTTTTCGCGTGTTAGGCGAATGTGATAACCACTACACTACAGAAACTCGGCTGCTCACTTTGCTATGGGAAACCCTCAGACGATAGCTGCCGACTGCAAATGCTCTCAGTGTGGGAGGTGGGTCCCTTTCCCGTTCAGGGAATTAAATTCTACAAAATAGTTGACTGTATTAATTTCGCAAAACTCATTAAAATCTGAAAAAAGACGAATAGTTGTTCAAATCGCCATTAATTAACTAATAACTTTTTGTTTCAAGCTGACAGAAATCCTAACTTTTTTTATTCATTCACCAGGCAGAATATAGAAAGTTCAGAGGGGAACTGATAGGGGAAATAAGAGGGGCAAAGACAGGGTATGAGAATAGACTGGCGGCCAACATAAAAGGCAAACCAAAAGTCTTCCACAGGCATGTAAACATTAAACGGGTGGGAAGAACCCGACGCTGATTCGGGATCATAAAGGAGATCGACTCATGGAGGAAGAGTGGGTGGCCCAAAAATATTGCTGCCCGCTTTGAAACCGGGGACTTTTCGTGTGTGGCGAACGTGATAACCACAACACTGCAGAAACTGTGCTGCATATGTTGTTATAGGAAACCTTCAGAACACAGCTGCCGTCTGCAAATGCTCTCAGTGTGGGAGACGGGTCCCTTTCCCATTCAGGGAATTAACTTCTGCAAAATAGTTTACTGTATTAATTTCGCAATACTCATTGAACTCTGAAAAAAGACGAATAGTTGTTCAAGTCGCCATTAATCAACTAATGACTTTCTGTTTCAGGCTGACGGAAATCCTAACCCTTTTCTCATTCAATCACCAGGCAGAATACAGGAAGTGCAGAGGGGAACTGAAAGGGGAAATAAGAGGGGCAAAGAGAGAGTATGAGAATAGACTGGCGGCCAACATAAAAGGGAATCCAAAAGTCTTCCACAGGCATGTAAACATTAAACGGGTCGTAAGAACCCGACTGTGATTCGGGAGCATGAAGGAGATTTGACTCATGGAGGCAGCCCAAAAAATGTTTTGCCTGGTTTTGAACCGGGGACTTTTCGCGTGTTTAGTAGACGTGATAACCACTACACTACAGAAACTCTGCTGCATACGTTGTTTTAGGAAGCGCTCAGAAGACAGCTACCGTCTACCAATGCTCTCAGTGTGGGAGGCGGGTCCCTTTCCCGTTCAGGGAATGAACTGAGGCAAAATCGTTTACTGTATCAATTTCGCAATACTCATTAAACTCTAAAAAAAAGACGAATACTTGTTCGAATCGCCATGAATCAACTAATAATTTTCTGTTTCAGGCTGACGGAAATCCTAACTTTTTTTTATTTATTCACCAGGCAGAATATTGAAAGTTCAGAGAGGAACTGAAAGTGGTAAGAAGAGGGGCAAAGAGAGGGTATGAGAATAGACTGGCGGCCAACATAAAAGGCAAACCAAAAGTCTTCCACAGGCATGTAAACATTAAACGGGTCGTGAGAACCCGACTCTGATTCGGGAGCATCAAGGAGATCGACTCATGGAGGCAGAGGGGATGGCCCAAAAAAGGTTCTGCCCGGTTTTGAACCGAGAACTTTTCGCGTGTTTGGCGAATGTGATAACCACTACACTACAGAGCCTCTGCTCCACACGTTGTTTTAGGAAACCCTCAGAAGATAGCTGCCGTCTGCAAATGCTCTCAGTGTGGGAGACGGGTCCCTTTCCCGTTCAGGGAATTAACTTCGACAAAATAGTTTACTGTATTAATTTCGCAATACTCATTAAACTCTAAAAAAAGACCAATAGTTGTTCAAATCGCCATTAATCAACTAATAACTTTCTGTTTCAGGCTGACGGAAATCTTAACTTTTTTTTTTATTCATTCACCAGGCAGAACACAGAAGGTTCAGAGGGGAACTGAAAGGGGAAATAAGAGGGGCAAAGAGAGGGTATGAGAATAGACTGGCGGCCACCATAAAAGGCAATCCAAAAGTCTTCCACAGGCATGTAAACATTAAACGGGTCGTGAGAACCCGACTCTGATTCGGGACCACAAAGGAGATCGACTCATGGAGGCAGCCCAAAAATGTTTTTGTACGGTTTTGAACCGGGGATCTTTCGCGTGTTCGATGATTGTGATAACCACTACACTACAGAAACGCTGCTGCATACATTCGTTTAGGAAACCCTCAGAAGGTAGCTGCCGTCTGCAAATGCTCTCAGTGTGGGAGGCGGGTCCCTTTCCCGTTCAGGGAATTAACTTCTACAAAATAGTTTACTGTATTAATTTCGCAATACTCATTAAACTCTGAAAAAAGACGAATAGTTGTTCAAATAGCCATTAATCAACTAATAACTTTCTGTTTCAGGCTGACGGAAATCCTAACTTTTTTTTATTCAATCACCAGGCAGAATACAGAAAGTTCAGAGGGGAACTGAAAGGGGAAATAAGAGGGGCAAAGAGAGGGTATGAGAATAGACTGGCGGCCAACATAAAAGGCAATCCAAAAGTCTTCCACAGGCATGTAAACATTAAACAGGGAGTGAGAACCCGACTCTGATTCGGGAGCATCAAGGGGATCGATTCATGGAGGCAGAGGGTTTGGCCCAAAAGACTGTGGAACAAACTCTGGAAAGTGGGTTGAGGCTCGATACATCTTTTTCGGACGGCTCAGACACGAAGGGCCGAATAGCCTCCTTCTGTGGGGTAACTTTCTATGATTTTATGATTCCATGATATGTTTGCCGTCTGTCTCGGAATGGTGTTCATATACAATCTACTATAAGTATACTTTAATCAAATTGGTGCCTCTGTTTCACTGCGACAGAGAAGAGGCATTAATGTGTAGACATTGGCTGCAGCAGCTGGATTGCCCCTTTATTTTTCCTCCTGTCCCAATCTTTCTTTAACCTCCTCTGCTGGTGTTGCAGGTTAGATCAGCCATCACCGTTCAAGGAAGCCTGAGAAGTCCATCAGGGGATAACACAAGAGACAGAGACAGGGATAGATAGAGAAATGCATGCAATGAAAATAAACTGTATAAATAGAATTATACAGTCATTATTTTTTGAGTTCGTTCATGGGATGTGGGCGTCGCTGGCGAGGCCAGCATTTATTGCCCATCCCTCATTGCCCTTGAGGTATGGTTACAGTACAGAAGGAAGTTATTCAGCCAATCGAGCCCGTGCAGGCTCATTGTAAGAGCAATCCAGTGAGTCCCATTCCCCCGCTCCTTCCCGGCAGCCCTGCATTTTTTCCCTTCAAGTACTTATCAAATTCCTTTTTGAAAGCCACGATTGGATCTGCTTCCACCATCCTTTCAGGCTGCGCGTTCCAGATTACAACTACTCGTTGGTAAAGAAGTGTTTCCCCATGTCGCCTTTGGGTCTTTTGCCAATCACCTTCAATCTGTGTCCTCTGCTTTTCGACCCTTCCGCCAATGGGAACAGTTTCTATTTATTTACTTTATCTGAACCCTACATTATTTTGAACACGTCTATGAAATCTCCTCTGCTCCAAGGAGAACAACCCCAGCACGGGGTAAATGCGGTCAAAGTAGCTTCAATTCATTTATTTGAGCATTAAACAGCTCTTTAAACATTACTGTGACATTATGGTAGCGTGCCCTCGCGGTCTCAGATGTTCCATCAAATTTCTACGGAGGCGTGGGTTTGAATCCCACTGCTGTTAGAATTTCTGCCAATGTTCATTTTGGCCGATTCGCAGAAAACCCGATTGTCGTGCGATGGAGCAGAGGATGTGAAAGAAGCTGAAAGTGAAAGTGCAGATATTATTTTCATCGCAATGACTGGACACATTTCCACAGGTAAGGGCCTCTCACCTTAAGGTTCTTTCCAGCTGAGTGGGACAGGTGATCAAAGTGACTGGGCTCGAGCGGTGCAACCAGTCAGTGCGCGGTCCTTTTCTGACAGTCCAGGGCCGGGAAATGGCGAGGTTGTTATTCGAGGCCCACCGAAACCAACCAATCCTTTTCCTTGTGAAAATTTCGGCCGGAGTTGAACGTACAATTGGTGCGTTCCAAAATGCATCTCCTTCTTTGCATCGCCGTGTGGTTCCTCCGGCGTATGCTGTTGCAATAGCAGATGGGAACATTTCGGACTGAGATGAGGAGAAATTTCTTCACTCAGAGCGTGGTGAACCTGTGGAATTCTCTACCACTCAAGACTGTGGAGGCCAAGTCAATGAATATATGTAAGAAGGAGCTGGATAGATTTCTAGTCACAAAAGGCATCAAGGGGTATGGGGAGAGAGCGGGAATATGGTATTGAGGTCCAGGATCAGCCATGATCGTATTGAATGGCGGAGCAGGCTCGAACGGCCGAATGTCCGACTCCTGCTCCAATTTTCTAAGTTTCTATTTACAATTGGTGTGTTTCGTAATGCATCTAGTTATTTGTTCAGCCATGTGGTTCCTCCAGCCTACTCTGTCGCAATCGCAGATGAGATGTTTAGTCTTCTTAGTTTACAGAGGGAGGCTTCGGAATTGGAGCCACAAACTATGATTTTGATCCATCTACAAATTATGGGATTTAGCTTGAGCTTTAAAACAGCGCGTTAGACCGCTCAGCCACAATACTTTCCATCTTGCGATCTTCAGGAGCTAGTTTTACAGGAATAGAATTACTGCAAGCAAGAATTCTACCCCTCAAGCACCAATGCTCGCACCGCAGCAGGATGAATGTGTCCAGTTAGAAACCTGTCTGAAGGAACATCCCGTCTGACAGAGCTGGAAGTCCAGCAGATTGACTTTCGCGGTGAGCAGATGACGAGCCTCCTTCTTGAGAGTGTTTCGCCAATCCAGCTCAGAGTGGATTAAGCATTATAAATTCGGGTGGGACTGGAGCCACTTGTATCAGAGGAAGTGGATGGGGGCTGTTTCCCTTCCTTGACAGATATTAATGATCCTGTTCCGGTTTTGCTGCAAAATTTCACTTCCTAGCTCCGAAATCAACGAACTAAAGTTCAACGGTGGTTCGATGCGAACACACAATTTCTGAGCGAAAAGTCCGATGTGCTCCCCATTGCGCGACTAAACCGGTTATGAATTATATGATTTCACATTACCCATATGCTGCTTATGAACGTTTGATGCGGTAGAGCAAGTGGTTCGAAAGCTCAGTGGGGTTTCAAATGAACTCCTGCGAAAGTTTGTCCAATGCATAGTGCTCTCTCTCCCTCTTTTACTCTCTCTCGCTTTCTCTCTTGAGCTCTCACTCTCCCCGTTTATCGATAGAGGGTTCGAATACAAAGAGGTGGAAGTTATGTTACAGCTGCACAGAGCTCTGGTGAGACGCCATCTGGAGGACTGCATTCAGTTCTGGGCACCCCACCTCAAGTAGTATGTATTAACCTGGAGGCTCGAGGGGCTGAATGGCCTATTCCTGTTCCGATTTTGCAATGAATCAAACAATAATTCAAGAATCGAGACGCTTATGTATCAGGATGAGTGAGTGAAGAATGTTTTCTGATTGAAGTACTGATTTCATGAATTGAATATCCTCAGTGACTCAGCTCAGTGCAGTCCAGTCCAAACACCTGCTCGCACAAAGTGGCATTTTCCTTGAGAACACGAAAGACGTGTTCAGGCCATGACAGTACCGAGTGCGGGTAGGCCTGTGCGTGAAATGGAAAATTGAGGTGAAATACTCCCACAAGCAGCGGATGTCTCTGTTTCCATTTACAAAATGCACGCACGCACAGGCCGAATCGATGCAGCTCCTGGGAAAGCTACGAGGCGAGGCAGGGCTGCCGTGGATCATTTGAAGCAACTGAAACACACAAGATTCGGCCCGTTTCACGTGGCATTTCCTGTTTCTAACTTTTCTTCCCCTCCCGCTTCCTCTACTCCTCCAGCTGCCAGGTGAATTAGATGCTTGATGAAAACACAGGGGAATTCATGAATCCCATCCTGACCTGGACAGCAGGGAGCGAGAGGGAAAGAACGGTACTGGCCATTGAGAAGGGATGGATTTTGCACATGCCGGGAAAAATAGACACAAAGATCTCATCTCCCTGCTTCTTTGGTATGTGGGATATCTTAATGCTCAGGTTATGATATCACTGCCCCCACACCCCGGTCCATGATCTCCACTCGCACTCTCCTTCCAATCTCACACACCTTTGCTCAGGTTTGAAATCGTGTAAGTTTTCACACTGGGATTCAATTTGAAGAAAGCGATGCTGTGATAACCTGGGGCTATTGAGGAGATGCAGTGCAAGAAGGCTAATGATAACAGTGACAGTTCTGACACTATGAGCGACAGTTAAAGGTGGACAACATTTAAAGTCTCATGCAGCAGGTCTGGGTCCAAATCTTTCACGTGGTATCTCCTTCTGCTCATGTCACTCATTTTCCTCCACGTAGAGTTCATTTGAAATTCCTGTGCGGCTGCATTGCGCATTTTCCAGATCTGCTTCGAACAATCGGGACTTTAAATGCACCTCTGTGACCTGCACTTTCTTTAAATGAGTTTTGTTCGCGTTGCATTCGACTGTGAAATCGCTCTCGGTTTTCATCTCAATGAAGCAGACTGTGACCGCATTGTATCTGTCAGCGTGTAAGTGGCGAGGTTGGGGTCAGCACGGGTTGTTTTCAACTTTTGAAATCTCACCAATTAGAAGAGAAAAGAGTCATTGAATCAAACTGTCCCTGTCAGTGATGAATTGAATGAATATCGCTCCAAGCAGATCTGGACAATGCGCAGTGCAGCCGCACAGGAGTTCCAAATCCACCCTCTCGCCACTCGGCAATCGCATTAACTGAACTTTACTCTGACCCAGTATCACCGCGCGGAAATCGAATGTTTGTCGGCCACATTTTTTCTTAACATCATAGTTGCTGGTTTAATGGTGAAAACTGCCGTCCGCTGCACTGTAAGTGCAAGCGACAACTTTGTAGACACCGTGTCGTGCCACAGACCTGCTCGTTGGACCTGCTCATTTCATCTCCTCTCATTTTCACCACACCTGAATATTACTGGAATAGAGAATGGAGAATCACAGCTCGAAAAATCAATCCTCTCTGCCACGATGCGACTAAGACTTCCAACATACAGATGTTTAATGGCAAGGTGAGTTTAATGTTCAGAAATAATAGAGCACAGATTTTCACTCGTGCAAACTTCACACCCTTTATTTTGGAAAAGTAAACTGATAGCAGAGAGAGGTTATATTGATCGCGGCAACCTGAATTTTTAGCTGGTTGAATTAATGGCTCAAAAACAAACCTGTCGTGTCTCTGTGGCGCAATCGGTTAGCGCGTTCGGCTGTTAACTGAAAGGTTGGTGGTTCGAGCCCACCCAGGGACGGTGGGGAAAATTTTACCTTAAGTTTCATGGTCTCGTATTTCCTGGTTTCAAATATATGTTTTGTCTGCAAAAAAATGCACGGTTTCGATGGCCAGCTGAGCACGGCCAATCTTCCACCATTTAACCTGAGATTGCCTTCACGGAAATCAGAATTCTTCTTGACAGACAAGGTCGAAAGATTTCAGGAGAGCCGCTTCACTCTGACATGGATGTTTCTGCAGTGAGCGACACCAGACTGTTTCCACAATAAATGTCAGTCCTTTTATTTCGGAAACGCAAAATTGTTTTCGCATTCCGAAGGGTTTCAGTTCATTTGTGAACTCCACCACTGACACTGCTGAAGGTTGTAGGCTCAGGGAGTGGGACCTCCAGGAGTGGACTGTAAGAAAGCTGGGTTTCGGCATCCTGACAAATATATGCCGAGGAACCAGAGGAAACCTTACGAAGGAACCGTCTGGGGTTTTACCTGTAAGTTTAGGTCTCAGGGTGAATGATTCCTTACTCCCCGAACTGTCTTACATTTAACTCAGGTCAGATCAGGATGAATTCAGTTTACAGGAGGATAGTGTCAAATATCACCCACAATCGAGGGAGACAAAAGCAGCCATTAGACAAGCTACGAGATCATTGGAAAAGCAGATGGTGCACAATTGTGGGAATAAAAGCAAACGCCTTTTCATCTGCGTCAGGAGTCAGAAGACCATTCAAGATAGTTTAGGTCCACTGAAAGGCAGTTCAGGACAGATTCCCAGGCTATGGCAGAGCTGTTAAATGACTATTTCTCATCAGCCTACACTCCTGTGGATGATGCTCAGATTCCAGCTGTGGGATGTGCTGTCGACAATAACATCATTAATATTAAAATAGAAAGGGATGTCATCTTGGATAAAATACGAAATCTCAAAAGAGATTGTGCTCCAGGTCCCGATGATATTCACCCACGGGTGTTTAAAGAGATGAGACGGGTTCTCTGTGAGCCCCTTGCGTGTATCTTCAACAGCTCAGTAGAGTCAGCGATTGTCTCCTGAGATTAGAAAATAGCTTACGTCGTTTCCATTTTCATTAAAGGGGACAAATCAGAGCCAGGGAATGACAGGCCCATCGGTGTGACATCGATCAGAGGGAATATGCTTGAAGGGATCCGAAGAGATGCTGTTTATGACCACGGGGAAGGAGAAGGCGCCATTAGAGATCCTCAACACTGCTTCCGGGAAAGAAGGTCGTGTCTTGCAAACTTGCTTGAGTTTTTTGAAGAAGTTGCTGGGTTAGTGGATGAGGGTAATCCGCTTCAGATTGTCTATCTTAGGCTTGTCAAACTCATTTTGGATGATGAGCCTGATCCGATATTATGGCAATTGGCATGGGACACATTCAGCAAAAGTTATTAAACTAGAAATAGATGAAGATGAACGATATTGGTACTTACTTACGTTTAGATTTTATTTATTGCTACTGCTGCTCCCAATACCTGGAACCTCTTAGCTTGAACCATTGCATCAATATTTGGAGTAAATGACTGGGCTGTGTGATGTCTTGGATAAATACATGAGGCCACTTGTCATGACAGAACTTTGGAAGTGATTTCCACAGTTTCACAACTCCCTGTGTAAAGAAGTTTCTCTTGATCACTGCATTAAAGCAGAAAGTAGGGGTTAAGGTTCGCTACTCAGACTGGTAAAAGGTGGAAAGTGGTGTTCCACAAGGATCGGTGCTGGGACCACTGTTCACAATTTATGATGTGGAGATGCCGGTGATGGACCGAAAGCTTGTGGGATTAAAAATAAAATCGTTGGACTATAACTTGGTGTTGTAAAATTGTTTACAATTGTTAACCCCAGTCCATCACCGGCATCTCCACATCATGGCCACAATTTATATAAACGATTTGGACTCGGGAATCGGATGTACAATATCAAAATTTACGGATGACACCAGTTTGGGGCGGGGTATAGCTGATACTGATGAAGACTACAAGAATATACAAGAAGACATTAATAAACTTGCAGAATGGGGCTGTAATTGGCAAATTAATTTTATTAAAGATGAGGATGAAGTGGAGCATTTTGGTCGCAAGAACAAGGAGGCCACATACTGCTTGTACAATAAGAGTGTCTATGGGGTAGAAATGCAATGGGATCTGGGGACACAGATACACAAATCACTAAAATTAGTGATGCAGGTTAAAAAGGCCATAAAAAAGCAAACCAAGCACTAGGGTTCATTTCTAGAGGGATAGAATTGGAAAGTTATGTTAAACTTGTATAAAACCTTGATTAGACTACACTTGGAGTACTGTGAACAGTTCTGGTCTCCATATTATATGAAGGATATAGAGATACTGGAGAAGGTGCAAAAAGGATGTCACCATATAAGTGGTCGCTGGAGTTGGTGTCTCTGTGCAACTGATCCCTGTATTTGGTGTCCCAATGTAAGTGGTCCCTGGATTTGGTGTCTCTGTGTAAGTGGTCCCTATATTTGGTGTCCCTGTCCACGTGTCCTTGGATTTGGTGTCTCAGTGTCAGTGTTTCGTGGATTTGGTGTCCCAGTGTAAGTGGTCCCTGGATTTGGTGCCCAAGTGTCAGTGGTCCTGGATTTGGTGTCTCAGTGTAAGTTGTTCCCGGATTTGGTGTCCCGTGTCAGTTGCCCTCGATTTGGTGTCACAGTGTTCGTGGTCCCTTGTGTATTGAGGCATCGCTCGTGGAATTTTTCTCCTCTTTTCACTTTTGCAAAAATTGTTGCCAGCTTATTAAAGCCATTAACTGGCTCTCGGGTAGGGCACAGAAAAATTGAGACCTCGTCAGTTTCCCTGAGAATGACAGGTCTGAATTCGAGTTAGAGAACATTTAGCAATTAAACCAGACTGGGCGGGTCGGGCCTGAGTTGCGACTTACGAACGGACAAGTAGCGGCCAGTTTACCTCGCACCATGGTGAAGGGCTGAGCACTCGGGTTTCTGTATAATTTATTTATTATGTTTGTTGCCTCCCTGGCACCAACCTCGATGGGATGACAATGATTAATTTTCTGTTCGGCAATTCCGGCATTCAATGGCGGGGCATTTCCCCACAATCCCCCGCGCCTCAGAATGTGCCCTATCAATGACTACAGGAGAACCGTGCGCAGTGGCAGGACCGGGCCGTGCTCTGAGCATGAGCAGTGCGAGTGGTGGCGAAGGACTGAGGAGGAAGAGGCGAGTCGGAGGCCGGGAGAAGACGGGGGAGGAATGGGACCTGTGGGTAGGCGGAGAAGCTTCACAAGCAGCTGATCGCATCTTGAGGCCACAAATACGAGTCCACAGGCCCGGTGTTTGCACCTCGGTGACAGGCCCGACCAGCAGCCGTCCGAAAAGCAGTGTGACTGGCCGCCATCTTGCGAGCGGAAGTCATGGTAGAATCTTGGCGCATGCGCGGCCATCTTGGCACAGGAACAAAGAGTGGGCGGGGCTTCAGGGTCCCAGTGATCGGGAACAAAGAGTGGGCGGGGCTTCAGGGTCCGAGTGACCTTGAACAAAGAGTGGGCGGGGCTTCAGGGTCCCAGTGCCTCATTTATTTTATTCTCACTCTGCCCACAGCGGGTGTAGAACTGAACCCAATCAGAGGAGAGGGACGAAGAAAACTGGGAGTGGAGGGAAGAAATATTGGAGATGGTGGGATGGGTTTGGATTTCAGCACAGGGAGGAGGGAGAGTGTGTGGGACGGGGTTTTACGGCTTTGGCGGAAAAGAGAGGATGGAAAGTTCCACAGAAACTAGAATTGTCTGTTCCAAATTTCGATCCTTTATTTAGAGTGATGACTTTTGTAAACTTTTACAGGGTATTAGAAGGGGAGGATTTGCAGACGGGAAATTCAAACCAAATATCACATCAAGATCTGACAGAGTCACTCGATTCACCAGGACCTGAATATCAACAACCTTTGAATGTGGAAGGAGAAATGTTTGTCTTTTCTGTCTGTGGGACAAGATTTCAAACATCAGTGTGACTGGAAAAGCACCGAGACACACACCCGAGTGAGAGCGTTCCAATGCACTGACTGTGGAAAGAGCTTTCACCAGTTACACAGTCTGAAAAAACATCGCACCATTCACAGCGGGGAGAAACCGTACACGTGTCCTGCGTGTGGACGAGGCTTCAACTGATCGTCCAACCTGGAGAGACACAAGGACACCCGCACCACGGAGATACCGTGGAAATGTGGGGACTGTGGGAAGGAATTCAATTACCCATCAGAGCTGGAAACTCATCGACGCAGTCACACTGGGCAGATGCCGTTCGCCTGCTCCAAACAAAGCAGGAAAAGCACAGTTTCCGTTCTGGGGTGCGTTTCCTGATCTCACCCGGAGTGGCACTGAGCCCCACAGAGCAGGAATATCCCAGGCCTGTGCTGAGTTTTCTATTGTCAGGCTCGTGGTTTCGAGCCCCACTTCGGGTGGTTTGTGTTTTTATCTTTAGGCTGATTTCACAAGCGATCCTCAGTTCCAAATTCCCCCGGCAGAGAGTTCAAGGAGTATTTGATATAAATTAGATTCAAGGGCAGTATCAGAAATGTCCTCCTTGATTCTGGACCTTGATCTCTCTCCAACCGCTCGCTGCTACTGATTGAAATTTATTTCAATTCACCTGCAGCTCGGGATCAGTGCGGATCAGAGTGTCTGCGGGCCCATCTCTCCCTTCAGAGCCCATCAGTGCCGGGAAAAGAATGGAAATTTTACAGACATTACGTGTTCTGTAACTTCTCATGAAAACTAAAGTGTTTTTCACTCCGTGTCCAAAACTGTGTGGTCTCCCCTGGTGTGTCCACTTTTTGTGTTTATAAACACTTTGGTGTATTTCGTTCCGTGTCCATAACTGTGAAGTGTCCCCTGGTGTATTACCATTTTGTGTTGATAAAGAGTGTAAATTATTGACTGGGGGTTTGTGTGTTGGGGGTTTGAGGGTGAGCTCTGATTCCCGCTACCTGATGGATTCAATGGATGAAAGAATGAATGAGAGAGAGGCGCGATTTGGGAGACGGGATGATAGAAGAATGTGTCCACGAACCTGGTTAAAAGTGGCCCAAACACAAGATAATATTAAGATATCATCAGCAGAACAGTAACATAACCTGAGTTCCGAGATCTGGTCGGGTCCCATTCCCCCGAAGTGAGGAATGAGCGGGAGAGGCAATTCCACCCGGTTCATGTTTGTTTTTTCCAAAGCAACGCCATACACTCTAACTTGGGATGGAGTCGATATAGCTTAGTTGAGAATCCAAACATTTGAAAGTCCCTGGTTGAATCCCGAATTTCAGCAAAATTTGGTTGTTTGGATCTCGTTCTTTGGGTCGAATCTCGCATTAATTTACACAGAAAATTTAACCGGCGCTGGAGGCTTGGGGAAGGAGTAGAGAAGCATCAAGGATGAGAAATATTGATAGCATCTTTATTTCGCTTTATTTCTTTCTGCATTTTTCTCTGTTATTTGCCTCTCTCAGCGCCGGCGAACATGTGATTTGAAGCATTTGATTCCGAAACTGATGCCTTTTCCTCATCTCCGCTCTGTCTGTTTCTAACTGCTTGTGATCATCAAAGGGAACAAGCCCCGAGTTAAACGTTTATCAGCAAACCGACAGAGAGATAACACAGCGGGAATAAAACTCGTTGCTTCACATTGTTAGATACTCAGTGACTCAGATTGTAATGTGTGTCAGTAAACATACCCGGATACTCAGTGACTCAGATTGTAATGTGTGTCAGTAAACACACCCGGATACTGAGTGACACAGTTTGTAATATGTGTCAGTAAACACACCCTGATACTGAGTGACACAGATTGTAATGTGTGTCAGTAAACATACCCGGATACTGAGTGACACAGATTGTAATGTTTTTCAGTAAACATACCCGGATACTGCGTGACACGGATTGTAATGTGTGTCAGTAAACATACCCGGATACTGAGTGACACGGATTGTAATGTGTGTCAGTAAACATACCCGGATACTGAGTGATACAGATTGCAATGTGTGTTAGTAAACATACCCGGACACTGAGTGACACAGGTTATAATGTTTGTCAGAAAGCATACCTGGAAAAATGGTTCCGGAAATGGAAAAAAATGGAGAGATGGGAAAAGAGACCGACGGAAAGAGATGGAGACACGGAAAGGTGAGTGAGAAAAGAAGGATAAATGAAGAATTAACAGAAAGATTTTTTTTCTCCGTCCCAGGGGCAAAGATATATCAAACATTGCAATGAATGCTATTTCAAATACAATTTCCTCTGACTTTTTGCGTGAATTTCCGTGTCACTCAAGTCCGGATTTTCAAAGTCACTAAAGTAATATCATTTATTACTAATGGCCCATACGGGAATCGAACCCGCGACCTTGGCGTTATTTGCACCACGCTCCAACCAACTGACCTAACAGGCCATTTTTATTTTTTACGTCAATCGGTTTGGGGCACGCATTGGGTGGTCTGTGTTTCACTTCTCACACTGCGTTATACGGTTATTGCAGGAACATTGAACACACCACATCCCTTAAACATTGTTACTTGTTTCTGCATAAAACTGGCAAGGGTATAAATAGAAATTAACAGATAAGGAGCACTTTAATGCGACAAATTTAATTCTGGTGATAATTATGTTCTGAACAGTGAAGGGCCCACCCCTGAAACACTGCTCCGCTGTTAAACCAGTGGGCAGGACCCTGAGGTACTGCCAAAATCGTGTGCTGAGGTTTCCGTGGTGTAGTGCTTATCATGTTCGCCTTTTACGTGAAAAAGCTCGATTTCAGTTCCCGCATAAAAACATAGTATTGAGGAACTTGCTTCGGATAAACCCCCAGGCGTCAACTTGTGCTTGGAGAAGGGACAATTCTTGTTCCTTCCTGTTAACTTTAACAACGGCTGTACCAAATTCCAGGTGTCGTAAACTATCAACATTTGAAACCAGACCCTTAAAATGCAGTCTGGAAAGTGGAAAACGGTGAAAGTGCATCACATACAAAGCACAAAAACTTATTTAAAGTTTCATTATCCATGTTAGTATTTCCGTGATTCTGCAGCATAAAGTTATCGGTTACAACAATTATTCAACTTTCACAGAATTTCATTAGTTTCATGAATTAATTTAATAACGTTCACTGGTTACTGCAACCACAAGCTTTCGCTCGGTGAAATATTAATGTTGTTAATCATGCGATGTGATGTTTTTCTCTGGTACAATCATTTAGCGCGTTCGGCTCTTAACCCAAAATTTGGTGGTCCGATGACCCCCAAGGGACGATACAATATCCCCGATTTCAATGCGTGTTTTCATTGTAAGAAAATGCACCATAAATGAATTTGATGAAACGTGACTAATATTGTTGACTTGAAATAGTTAGTGTGCAACTTGACATTGCACCACATCGGAATCCAAATTGAGATTCGGGGCCAGAAAAGCAGATGCATGCACGGAGGCAGAGGGCAAGGCTGAAGTATTAAATGAGTACTTTGCATCTGTCTTCACCAAAGAAGAAGAAGCTGCCAGAGTCAGTAAAAGCGGAGGTCGTGGAGATGCTGGATGGGATAAAAATTGATAAAGAAGAGGTACTAGAAAGGCTGGCTGTACTTAAAGTGGGTAAGTCACACGGTCCGGGGTGTGCCAGACGACTGGAAAATCTCAAATGTTACTCCCTTTTTAAAAAAGTGTGCAAGGATAAACCCAGCAACTACAGGCCAGTCAGTTAAACCTCGGTGGGAGAGAAGCTTTAGGAAACGATAAATACGGGATAAAAATAACAGCCAGTTCGACAAGTGTAGATTAATAAAGGAAAGCCAACACGAATTTGTTAAAGGCAAATCTTGTTTAACGAACTTGATTGAGTTTTTCGATGAAGTAAAGTGCCACATAATAGGCTTGTCAGCAAAATTGAAGCCCATGGAATAAAAGCATGGATATTAAATTGTATAAATGACAGGAAACAGACAGTCGTGGTGAAATGATTTTTTTCGGACTGGAGGAAGGTAGACAGTGTTGTTTTCCATGGGTCTGGACGAGGACCACTGCTTTTTGATATATATTAATGACTTGGCCTTGTCCGTACAGGAACAATTTCAAAATTCACAGATAACACAACACTTGGAATTGTAGTAAACAGTGAAGAGGATAATAATAGTCTTCAAGAGTACACAGACGGGCTGGTGGAATGGGCGGACACATGGCAGATAAAATTTAATGCAGAGAAGTGCGAAGTGATATATTTTGGCAGGAAGAATGAGGAGAGGCAATATAAACTAAATGATACAAATGAGGTGCGGGAATGGAGAGTCCTGGGGGCATATGTGCACACATCTTTGAAGGTGGCAGGACAGGCTGAGAACGTGGTCATGGGCTTTATAAATAGAGGCATAGAATACAAACTCAAGAAAGTTATGTTGAACCTTTATAAACACTGGTTCGGCCACAACCAGAGCATTGTGTCCAATTCTGGGCACCGCATTTTAGGAAGGATGTGAAGGCCTTAGAGAGGGTGCAGAAAAGATTTACTCGAATGGCTCCAGGGATGAGGGACTTCAGTTATGTGGACAGACTGGAGAAGTTGGGATTGTTCTTATAGCAGAGTCGGTTGAAAGGAGATTTGATTGAAGTGTTCAAAATCATGAAGGGTTTAGAAAAAGTAAATAAAGAGAAGCTGTTCCCATTGGCAGAAAGGTCGGGAACCAGACGACATAGATTTAAGGTGATTGGCAAAGAAACCAAACGCGAAATGAGTAAAACTTTTTTTACGCAGAGTTGTTATGATCCAGATGTGCTGTCTCAAACGGTGGAAGCAGATTCAATCGTGGCTTTCAAAAAGGAATTGGATAAATATTTGAAGGGAAAAATTGCAGGGCCACGGGGCAACAGCGGGGGAATGAGACTAACTGGATTGCTCTTACAAAGAGATGGCACGGTCTGGATAGGCCGAATTGACTTCCTTCTGTGCTTTAACCATTCTCTGATTCGATGATTGGATGGACAGAGCGGTCTAAAAGGATAGGCGATCGGTTGTGGGTAGCAGGGAAACTTTGACTGGTTGCACGGCTGTGTTACTGACGGCTCGTTGGTCTCGGATTATGGTTTTCACTTTGGGCGTTTCACTAATTGATATGTGAGAGGTCCGGGGTTCAAATTCCAGGACGAGCCCTCCTGTGTCACTATTTTCAGTGGAAATTCATTCATTTGTTTCCCACATCTTGCCAGCGTTGCAGAATATAGGATTGACTTAATTCTAGAGCATGTTTGACGTTCAGAGGCCAGAACGCAGAGGGTTTGTGGACGCAACACCACACAGGGAAAGGAAAATGTCTCAACGTCGTGTGCAGATTGAAGCTGAATGTGAATGTATCCTTTTTCAGGCGATCTCATCGGTGCAGAATGAAAATGCTCTTGAATCGGCCGGGAATCAATCCCCGTCTCCTCGGGTGGCAGGTGAGAATTTTACCAGTGAAACAGCAACGTCCGGACGGTAGCGGCTGCATGTGTCCAGTTGGAAACCTGTCTGAAAGAACATATAGTCTCACAAATCTCCTGTGACTACCCTGTGCATTCTGATTTACAGCCGTGCATCAAAGGCGTTCGCAGCTGCGGTAGTCGAGTGGTTAAGATGTTCGATCTGAAACCCAATGGGGTATTCCGGCAGAAGTTGGAATCGTGCTATCGGCGCTATTGTGTAAAGTTTTGTTCAATGCTCAAATAAATATGATCTGGAGATAACGGGCTGCAATTCCTTCCCTCAGAGAGATACACCACCGCGGCAGATCATTTTAACTGGGAGCCCAGTGGTCTCTTGCCAAATATCAAGATATGTGAAGGGAACTTCACAATATTCCACAACTGTCCAAAACTGGGCACCGCACTTTATAAAGGATTTGAAGGCCTCAGACAGGGTGCAGAAACATTAACTGGAATGGTTCCAGGGATGAGGTCTTCAGTTACGCGGGTAGACTGGAGAAGCTGAAGTTGTTCCCTTCGAGCAGAGAAGGTTGAGTGGAGATTTGATAGAAGTGTTCAAAATCATGACGGGTTTCGATAAAGTAAATAAAGAGAAACTGCTCCCGTTGGCGGAAGGGTCGAGAACCAGAAAACGCAGATTTACGGTGGTTGACAAAAGAACCAAAGGCGATATGAGGAAAAAAAAATTAAACTAGCGAGTAGATATAATCTGGAATGCATCGGCTGAAAGGGTGGTGGAAGCAGAATTAATCGTGGTTTCTAAAAGGAATTGGATAAGTATTTGAAGGGAAAATATTTGCAAGTATGCGTGGAAAGAACGGGGGAATGGGACGATCTGGATTGCACTGAAAGAGAGCCGGCACAGGCTCGATGGTCCGAATGGCCTCCATCTGTGCAGAGACGCTTCTATGATTCCCAATCTCCATCTTAAATTCTGCTAACTTGATGTTAGGTTTTTTCTATACTTTTATCTCTCTATCTCTCTCTGTCTTTGTCTCTCTGTGTTTCCCCCTGATGGACTTCTCAGGCAGCCTTGAACGGCCATAGCTGATCGAACCTGCGACACCAGCAGAGAAGGGTGAAGATAGAATGACTGAGACGGTAGGAAAAGTAAAAATCTAACCCAGATGATGAATTCGCAGCGAATGTCTACACATTAATGTCTCTTCGTCCTCACAGTGAAAACATCAGTAATTTTATTCCACTATAAAAAGAAAGAAAGTCTTGTATTTATAAAGCGCTTTTCACGACCTCAAGACGTCCCAAAGTGCTTTACAACCAATGAAGTATTTTTGAAGTGTAGTCACTGTTCGACTTGTGGGAGAGTGGATAATCTGCGGATGCCGAGGGAGACAACAATGTAACTTGAGAGCAATTAATTCTGCAAAGTCTCACTTGGCATTACAAGTCGCACATTGAAAACGAATGTGGTAAGGAGAGGCATATATTGTTGATATGAAATAGTTAGTGTACAACTTCACATTGCTGCACATCGGAATCGAAAAAGTGATCGGATGGATTGTCGGATGGCCGATCGGCTGTGGGTGGCACCGAATTCTGCACTGGTTGCACCCTTTTGGTAGCAGTAGCTGTCAAGTCGTTTCACAGCTGCGATGGCCGAGTGGTTAAGGCGTTGGACTTGAAATCCAATGGGGTTTTCCTACGCAGGTTCGAGTCCTGCTCGTAGCGCTATTTCTTAAAGATTTGTTCAATGCTCAAATAAATATGAACTGGAGTTCACGGACCGTGTTCCCTCCCTCAGAGAGATGCTCCAGCGCGGCAAACGCTTCTAATTCGGAGCCCAATGGTCACTTGCAAAGTTGCACGGCACGTGAATGAATCTCTCCCAAGCTCCATCTTAAATTCTGCTCGTTCGCAGAGCTTGATATTTATACTATTTGTTTCTATACTTTAATCTCTCCCTGTCTCTGTCTCTTGACTCTCTGAGTTTTCCCCTGATGGACTTCTCAGGCTTTCTTGAACGGCCAAGGATGATCGAACCTGCAACACCAGCAGAGAAGGGTAAAGATGGAAAGACTGAGACGGGGGGAGAAGCAAAGGTGCAACCCAGCTGATGATTTTTTAGCTAATATACACACATTTATGTCTCTTCGCCCTTACAGTGAAAACATCAGTAATTTGAGTACAGTGCACTTACAGCAGAGTGTTTAAATGCGGATGTCGAGACAGACACCAATCGACCCGTTGCCATGGTGATGACCGAATCTAAACACTGGACCACAAGGAAACGCTGAAAATTCTTTGCTGCGAACAGGCAGACCAACGCGGCCTTTCCTACTTGCCCCTTCGTAATTCAGGTAATTTTCCTGCCAGACAAGCTGCTCGCACAAAATGGCATTTTCTGTTCAAACTACTATCGCGACAGAAGGTGATGTTCAGGCAATGACAGCACCAATTGCAAGTAGGCATGTACATGAAATGGAAAGTGAGGTAAAATACTCCCACAAGCTGCTGATGGACATGTTTCCATTTCCAAAATTCACGCACCGAATGCAGCTCTTGGGAAAACTGCAAGGCCACGCAGGTCCATCATGAATCATTTGAAGCAACTGGCAGTTTAAAGTGGCATCTCCTGCTGCTTCTGTCGGGGGTGAACCGTGCAGTTTGATTTTGTACAGAACTGTACAGAGAAGGAGCACATATACTGGGGCTGTGAGATATTCTATATTATTCATATTTAACCACAAGAATATCCACAGTCAGAAGCTGAAAAGAAGGGAGAGATCAGAGGCCTGAGAATAAACACAGAGTTGAATGAATCACGGGGGGTGCGCGCCCTTGGGAGCTTCCCGATGGGCTGATGGTGAGAATTCAGTGTTCCCAACCACCTCATGAGTTCGATTCCAAGGCAAGGAATTAACTTTAGCAAGAGTTATGAAATTATTAAATTAATGACATGAAACTAATTAAACCCTATTGGTAGATGAATGACTGTTTTATTCACCATTAATCAAACGATAACTTTCTATTTCATACTGAAGGAGATGTTGACGTGGTTACCGAGAGACAGTCAAAACTTTAATCAGATTTTTATGCTTTGCAGATGATCAAATGTCATCATTTTACAGACTGTATCTTAAGGGTATGATTAAAAGCTCATTGCAGCTGTTGTTAAATTTAAAATGAATAGGAAATTGTCGCCTTTTATTACAAGAACGCCCGAACCGGTTCTACGATCAAGATGAAAGTCACGCAACGAGGAACATCTGATACAAAAATCCCCACCGTTTTGCTTTTCCAACATAAAGGGTGTGACATTTATTCTCTGAACATAGGAACAGTCTGGTCTCGCTCACTACAGAAATCTCCATGTCACAGCGAACCAGCTCTCCTGCAGCGAGTGCGGCCTCCCTTCTGGCCTTTCCGGGGCTTGTCTGTCAAGGAGAATTGTGATTTTCTTGCTTCCAAAACATACATTGAAACCCTGGAACTTTGAGGCGAAGAATCCTGAGGAAAAATCAAATCAGAGCTCGAACCATCAAACTTTTTGCGCTGACCGACAGCACCAACTCGACAGGTGAAGAGGTCACCTGCTGAACCAATAATTATTTGGGCTAAACTTTGAGTTTGCAGCGACCAATATAACAACTGCCTACAGTCAGTCCAAAATGAATGGTTGAAGCTTGTAGGAGTGAAAATCCAAACAGCCGGTCTTCACTCTTAAAGCAGCAACTGTGAAGAAAAACATGCCGGAGAAATACTCGATTTCAGCGCGGTGACAACGGACCAGAGTAAAACTCAGTTAATATGATTGGTGAGTGGCTGGAGGGTGGATTTCGAACTCCTGACCGATTGCACTGTGCATTTTCCAGATCTGCTTGGAGCACCAATCCCTTCAATTCATCACTTACAGGGACAATTCGATTCTCGGTTTCTTTTGGCTGACGCTTGGTGAAATTTTACAAATTGGAAGCGATCAGTGTCCAAGCTAACCACGTCACCGACATGCTCACAGATACAAAGCGGCCACACTCTGCTTTAGCAAGATGAAAGCCGAGAGCGATTTCACCTTCAAATATAATGGCGAACAAAACTTATTCAAAGAAAGTGCAGGTCGTTGAGTTGCCTTTAAAGTCCTGATTGTTTGCATTGAACTTCTTCCCAATGCGTTTGAGAGCCACGTGGGGCGATTCGGGGACTTAATTTCCTTTTATGCAAAAGTTTCAAATGCAGTTCAAGTCAAAAGTCCTGGGACCACTGTTGTTCACAATTTATCGGTGCTGGGACCACTGTTGTTCGCAATTTATCTGTGCTGGGACCACTGTTGTTCACAATTTATCTGTGCTGGGACCACTGTTGTTCACAATTTATCTGTGCTGGGACCACTGTTGTTCACAATTTATCTGTGCTGGGACCACTGTTGTTCACAATTTATCGGTGATGGGACCACTGTTGATCACAATTTATCGGTGCTGGGACCACTTGTTCACAATTCATTGGTGCTGGGACCACTGTTGTTCACAATTTATCGGTGCTGGGGCCACTGTTGTTCACAATTTATCGGTGATGGGACCACTGTTGTTCAAAATTTATCGGTGCTGGGACCACTGTTGTTCACAATTTATCGGTGCTGGGACCACTGTTGTTCACAATTTATCGGTGCTGGAGGAACTGTTGTTCACAATTTATCGGTGCTGGGGCCACTGTTGTTCACAATTTATCGGTGCTGGGACCATTGTTGTTCACAATTTATCGGTGCTGGAGGAACTGTTGTTCACAATTTATCGGTGCTGGGGCCACTGTTGTTCACAATTTATCGGTGCTGGAGGAACTGTTGTTCACAATTTATCGGTGCTGGGGCCACTGTTGTTCACAATTTATCGGTGCTGGAGGAACTGTTGTTCACAATTTATCGGTGCTGGGGCCACTGTTGTTCACAATTTATCGGTGATGGGATCACTGTTGTTCACAATTTATCGGTGCCGGGATCACTGTTGTTCACAATTTATCGGTGCTGGAGGAACTGTTGTTCACAATTTATCGGTGCTGGGACCACTGTTGTTCACAATTTATCGGTGCTGGGACCATTGTTGTTCTCAATTTATCGATGCTGGGACCACTGTTGTTCAAAATTTATCGGTGCTGGGGCCACTGTTGTTCACAATTTATCGGTGATGGGATCACTGTTGTTCACAATTTATCGGTGCTGGGACCACTGTTGTTAACAATTTATCGGTGCTGGGATCATTGTTGTTCTCAATTTATCGGTGCTGGGACCACTGTTGTTGACAATTTACATTAATGATTTGGTCACAGGAATCGGAAATACAAATTCGAAATTGACAGACAGCACATAATTGGGAGCTGTCGTTAATACAAAGGAAAAATGCGAAAAATACAGGAAGACATCAGTAAACTTGCAAAATTGGCGTGTAAATGGCAAATTAGTTTCAATATTTATTTTGTATTCCCTTGCCTTGTTTGCCCTCCCTAAATACATTACCTCATTCCCCAGATTGAATTGCATTTGCCACTATTCTATCCACCTGTCCAGTCCACTGATATCTTGCTGCAGTCCACAGCTTCCCTCCTCACCATCAACCACACGACCAATTTTTGTATCTTCTGCAAACTTGTTAATAATACCCCGTACATTTAAATCCAAATCAATGATCTGTACTACGAAAAGCAGCGACCGAGTACGGAGCCCTGTGGAACCCCACTCGAGACAGCCTTGCAGTCACAAAAACACCCGTCGACCATTACCCTTTGCTTCCTGCCACTCAGTCAATTTTGGATCAACTTGTCAATTTCCCTTGGATCCAATGGGCTTTTACATTTTTGACCAATCTGCCATGTAGGAATTTGTCAAAAGCCTCACGAAAATCTATGTCGACGACAAAAAACGCACGACCCTTATCCACCTTCCTTGATACCTCCTCAAAAAATTCAATTCAAACGACCTTCCCTGAACAAATCCATGCTGACTGTCCTTCATTAATCCGTGCCTTTCTAAATGAAGATTAATACTTTCCCCCAGAATTGTGCTCAATATCGAGGTGAGGCTGACTGGCCTGCAATAATTCGATCTGTCCCTTTCTCCCTTTTTAAACAACGGTACAACTTCAGCAGTCCTCCAATCCTCCGGCATCGCACCTGTAATCAGGGAGGATTGGAAAATGATGGTCAGAGCCACCGCTATTTCCTTCCTTGCTTCTGTTAACAGCCTGTGACATATTTCATCCGGGCCTGGCGATTCAGGTGGAGTGATTTGGGGACTTCATTTCCCTCTTTGCAAAAGTTTCCAACGCAGGTCAAGATCACAAGTCCAGGTCCAAATTAGGACTACTTCCGGGTTTGAACCTCAAATCGTGAATTATACCACGACCCCAACGAGCCCAGAAACAAGAACGTTTCTTTCAATTAACGTGTTTCAAACACATTCCATGAGAGGTCTGTCTGGACAATGAAAGGGCGATTTTGAACAGTCTTTCTGGTGTCCGTTTCCTCCTGAACAAATACCACAGTGTTATTTTGTCGCTTAATTGTACAAATAAGGTAAAATAACAAGCTACACAAGGCACTGGTGGGAGTTGAACCCAAGATCTCCTGTTTACTAGACAGATGCTTTAACCAGCTAAGCCACAGCGCCAAGTGATGATCTAACCGGTCCACCTCCTCACATTAATATCTATCAGCGACACTTCACGTTTGGGGGTTCAGGCCGTTTTATCTTTGTCTGTTTCGCTTGTCCGTTCACCTGTGCATTTCGATGTTGCCTGCATTTCTCGCTTTGTTTATCTTTGTGTATCCATCAGTGCGGTGATACACGGATGATTATGTGTGATTGTATTTGTTACATTAAATAAATTAGGGCTTCAGACAATTCTCGCTCTGACATTGGAGAACTATTGAGCCGAACTTTACAGCGAAGTGTTGTTTATCGTGGTGCTGAAACTAAAAAATCGTAAGAGGAGCAAAAAGGGAAAAGGAGAAAAACGTGTGAGGGAAAATGAGGACAACTCTCAAGGTTTTTACAAGTATATTAAGAGAGAGAAGGGAGGCTTAGAGTAGTGTGAGCCCCTTAAAGACAGATGGAGGTGAAATTGTAAGTGAAAATCAGGAAATGGTAGAGTTGCTAAATTTTTACTTTTCATCGGTCGTCACAGAAAAGGATGAGGCTAACATACCAGAGACACGAGGAAAACTGTTAATAAATCAAGGGGTTTCGTACAAGTAAAATAATGGCAATGGAGAAAATAATTAGACTAAAGATAGACAAATCTCCAGGACCTGATTGTTACCACCCCAGGGGATTAAAAGGAACAGGTGAGGAAATTGGACATGCTTCAGTCATGATCGATCAAAACTTTCCTGAGTTAGGAATTTTTATTTAACGAAGCGCATCTTGATTGGAGGCTTCTGTTTCAGTAAGATCTCGAAGTGATAATTGAGAGACCGAAAATGTAGCTGTTTGACAGGAGCGCTGATGCTGTCGGTTGTTCGCTGCTCTCGTGTTGCACAATTGTTAAGCGTGCGTTACTTATTTTCAGCAGTATGGGCTCCAGAAATGACCAGGTTGTGAGTTCGAGCGTCTTCAAAAACAATCAATCCTTTTACTCCGAACATTTTGACCGGAGTTGAAAGTACAACTGGTATGTTCCATAATGCACCTACTTCTTAGTGTTCCCATGTGGGCACTTGTGTTCCTCTGGCCTACCGTCTTTCACTAGCAAGTGCCAGTTTACTTGTTCATCGGGGGAGAGGGGGCTTTTAGCGGCAGCTCATATGGCAAAGGGGCCGGTACGAGATCATTAAATCTACAAAACCAAACAAACAATTCTTATTTTCGTCAAGCCGATATTCATCGGTTGGAAGTGTCGTGTGGGGAAAATTTGGAAGGGAAATATGCTGCCTGGTGTCACTGTGTAACGGAAGAAATTATTCAGCTTACAGATGTTAACACGCTGAAAGTTCGTGAGGCCTGTTCCAGCTCCCGTGTGGGACAAGTTCAGCTTTTGAGCCGCTGGGTAAAGTGTGATTTTAATTGGTGCTAACGAATGACAAGACATTTGGCACAAACAAGAAGAATTGTAAACTCACGAGTTCACTGTCCATGTTTCTTACATCATGTTCAACAGGAACAAGGATTCTCCTCAACACGTTACTGAGAATTTTATCAAACAGACCTCACCCTTATTCGACGGCTGCAGGGAAAACTCAGAGATCTCCCATGAATATGTACGATGGGAGCTTATGTTGTATCGAGCCTGGATAGGTCAGTCGGTAGAGTATCAGACTTTTAAAGTGGGTCGTGAGCTGAAGATCCAGCGTTTAACTCCCTGTCCAGGCTCCAAATTTCGAAACAGCTGGCAAGCTGTGTCTTTTCAGGGGGACCTGCGATGTGTTGTCAAAGTTTCGGTAGTATCTTGTTTCCCAGGGATGGGCAGTAATGCGCTGTCTGAGGCGGTTCCCGATCAGGAATTCAACTTTACTGTATTAGTTCACTGTATTAATTTCGCAAAACTCATTAAACCCTAAAAAAGAGGAATACTTGTTCAAATCGCCATTGATCAACCAGTAACTTTCTGTTTCCGGCTGAAAGAAATTATAACTTTTTTTATGCGCTCATTCACCGGGGCGAATTTAGGGAGTTCAGAGGGGAAGTGAAAAAGGAAATGAGAGGCAAAGAGAAATATTACTATAGACTGACGGCCAACATAAAAGTGAATCCAAATGTCTTCGACAGGCATGTGAACAGTAAACGGGTAGTAAGGGGAGTGGTGAGGCCGATAAAGGAGATCTACTCATGGAGGCAGAGGGGATGGCCTCGGTACCAAATGAGTACTTTGCATCTATCTTTACCAAGGAAGAAGATGCTGCCAGAGTCTCAGCAAAGGAAGTTATAGTTGAGATACTGGATGGTCTAAAAATTGAAAAAGAAGAGGCACTTGAACGGCTGGCTGGACTTAAAGTAGATAAACCACCAGATCCGGATGGGATGCATGCTGGTTTGCTGAGGGAAGTAAGGGTGGAAATTGCGGAGGTACTGGCCATAATCTACCAACATACTTAGATATGTGGGTGGTGCCAGAGGACTGGAGAATTTCAGAGGTTACACCCTTGTTCAAAAAACTGTACGGATAAACCCAGCAATTATAGGCCAGACAGTTTCACCTCAGTGGTGGGGAAACTTTTAGAAACGATAATCCGGGACAGAATTAACAGTCACTTGGACGAGGGTGGACTGATTAGGGAAAGCCAGGACGGATTTGATCAAGGCAAATCGTGGTTCACGAATCTGTAAGTGTTTTTTGATGAGGTAACAGAGCGGATAGATGAGGGCAATTCAGTTGATGTGGTGTATATGGACTTTCAAAAGGTGTTTGATAAAGTGCCGCATGGTAGGCTTATCATCAAGATTGCGGCACATGGAATAAAGGGGGCAGTAACAACATGAATGCAGAATTGACCAAGAGCACGAAACAGAGATTACTGGTGAACTGTTGTTTTGCGAACTGGAGAGAGTTGTACAGTGGTGTTCCCCAGGGATCAGTGCTGGGACCACTGCTTTTCTTGATATATATTAATGACTTGGACCAGAGTGCACAGAGCACAATTTCAAAATGTGCAGATGAAACAAACCTTGGAAGGGCAGTAAACAGTGTTAAGGACAGTGAGAGACTTCAAAGGACATCGACAGGCTGGTGGCATGGGCGGAGACGTGGCAGATGAAATTTAACGCAGAAAAATGCGAAGTGATACATTTCGGTTGGAAGAACGAGGAGAGGCAATATAAACTCCAGGGCACAAATGTGAAAGCGGTACAGGAACAAAGGGGTGTTTATGTGTACAAATAGTTGAATGTGGCAGGGCAGGTTGAGAAAGCGGTTAAAAAGCATTCGGGGTCCTGGGCTTTATAAATAGATGTATAGAGTACAAAAGTATAGAAGTCAGGATGAAACATTATAACACACTGGTTCGAACGCATCTGAAGTATTGTGTCCGGTTCGGGACACCGCACTTCAGGAAAGATGTGAAGGCCTTGGAGGGGGTGCAGAAAAAAATTACCAGCATAATTGCAGGAATGAGGGACTTTAGTTACGAGGATAGACTGGAGAATCGGAGGTTGTTCTCCTTGGAACAGAGACGGTTTTGTCGAGATTTGATAGAGGTCTTCAAAATCATGAAGGATCGAGACACAGAAGATGGAGAGAAACTGTTCCCATTGGCGGAAGGGTCAAGAACCAGAGGACATCGGTTTCAGGTGATTGGCAAAATAACCAAAGGTGACATGAGGAAAAACTTCTTCACACAGCGAGAGGGTCGGATCTGGAATGCACTGCCCGAGGGTGTGATGGAGGCAGATTCAATCATGGCCTTCAAAAGGGGAACTGGATAAGTACTTGAAAGGAAAAAAAATGCAGGGCTTCGGGGAAAGGCGGGGGAGTGTTTCTAGCTGGATTGCTCTTGCAGAGAGCGAGCACGGACTCGATGGGCCGAATGGCCACTTTCCGTGCTGTAGCCTTTCCATGATTCAACTCATTGTGCATGAGGCGATGCAAAGGGAACAGAGCGTGCCGCAAATCGACACACCTCTCAGGATCCTCCCAAGCAATGTAGTTTAAGAGCAAATAATTCTGAAACGTCTCACTTGACAACTCAAGTCGTACACTCGAAACCAATTTGGTAAAGGGAGACTAATATTGGTGATTGGAAATATTTGGTGTGCAACTTGATATTGCTGGACACCGGAGCAGAAAACGAGATTGGATGCACAGACCTGGTCTGAAAGGATGGCCGATCGGCTGTGGGAGGCAACGAACTTTTACACTGGCTGCAAAGCTGAAGTAACAGCGGCTCGTTGGTCTAGGGGTATGATTCTCGCTTAGGGCGGTTCATTGCGTAATATGCGAGAGGTCCCGGGTTCAAATCCCGGACGAGCCCTCCTTTTAGTGAAAAGTCACCAATTGGCTTCTGACATGTTTTCAGTGTTGCTGTTGGTGGAACTGAATTCGATCCAGAGGATGTTTGAGCTCCAGTGGACTCAATGCCGGAGTATCGTCGGCGCAACACACGTGAAGGAAATAAAATGTCTCAAGATGATGAGGAGTTTGAAGCTAAATTTGGATTTTTTCCAATTCAGGCGGATATTAGATGGCGGGATAGAAAGCCACATATCCAAGTTTGCCGATGACACCAAGATGGGCAGCATTTTCAGCAGTGCAGATGGAAACATAAAATTACAGAGAGGTATTAATATAATAAATGAATGGGTAAAATTGTGGCAAATCGATATGAATTTCGTCAAGTGTGAGGTCATCCACTTTGGACCAAAAAGGATAGATCAGAATACTTTGTAAATGGTGAAAAGCTCGAAACAGTGGAGGTCCAAAAAGACTGATGTGTCCATCTACATACATCATTAAAATGTCATTGACAGGTACAAAAAATAATCAAAAATGTTAATGGAATGTTGGTCTTTATATCTAGAGGACGAGAATACAAGGGGATAGGCATTATGCGACAGCTATACAAAGCCCTGCTTGGACCACACCTGAAGAACTGTATTCAGTTCTGGGCAACGCACCTTAGGAAGGATATATCGGCTGTGGAGCGAGTGCAGCTTCGGTTTACTGGAATGTTACCTGGACCCCAAGGGTTAAATTACGCGGAGAGATTACATAAACTCGGGTTTACCTCGAATTTAGTCGATTAAGAGCTGATTTGATCGAACTTTTCGAAATATTAAGGGGAACTGATGGAGTAGATAGAGAAAAACTATTTCCGCCGGTTGGGATGTCTAGGACTCGGGAACATCACCAAAACATTCGGGTCAGGACTTTCAGGAGTGAAGTTGGGAAACACCTCTGCAAGCAAAGGGAGGTAGAAGTTTGGAACTCTCTTCCGCAAACGGCAGTTGATGCGAGCTGAATTGTTAATTTTATACCTGAGATTGATCGATTTTTGTTAACTGAAGTTATTAAGCGATACGGAGCGAAGGCGATTATCTGGAGTTTGGTCACATATCAGCCATGATCTGTTTGAATTGCGGAACAGGCTCGAGGGGTGAAATGGCATACTTATATTCCTCAGCTCCTCATTGGTGAGAATGATTCTGCATTGGCCGGAAATCGAACCAAAGTCTCCCGCACAAGAGGTGAGAATTCGACCCCTGCACAACCAATGCGCGCGTTCTTAATAGCGGCAAGTGTCCATTTGGAATCCGATCTGAATGAACATGCCGTTTACAGCTGCGGTGGCCGAGTGTTTAAAGCGTTGGACTCAAAATTCAATTGAGGTTTTCCTGCCCAGGTTTGAATTCTGCTCGCAGAGCAACTGTTTAAAGATCACTTAAGTGCTGAAATAGATTAATTGGAGTTAATTGATCGCATTTATCTCTCTCCCAGAATGAGAGATTCGACAGCGTGGCCGGTGCTTTTAATTAGTGTCAGATCTTCTCTTGCAAGATTTCAAGACCCGAGAAGGAATCTCTCCCAATCAGGAACTTAAATTCTGCTCGTTTGCAAAACCTGACATTTCCACTCTTCATTTTCTTTGCCTGCATCTCTCTATCTTTCCCTGTCTCTGTCTTTTGTCTCTCTGTGTTGTCCCCGATGGACTTCTCAGGCTTCGTTGAACGGCGAGAGCTGATCTAACCGGCAATAATATCAGAGAATTTGAAAGAAAAAAAAGACGGAGACAGTAGGAAAAGTAAAGGTGCAACCCAGCTGATAAATTCGTAGCTAATGTTTCCACATTCATGGATCTTCGCTCTCATAGTGAATGAAAGCAGCAATTTGAGTAAAGTGTACTTATGGTGGAGTGTAAACTATGACGATGCCGAGACAGACGACAATGTAGTTTCAGAGTAATTCATTCTGTAAAGTGTTACTTGATAATACAAGTCGTACATTCAAAACAAATTTGATATT
Organism: Heptranchias perlo; assembly: GCF_035084215.1. Lineage (NCBI taxonomy): Eukaryota > Metazoa > Chordata > Chondrichthyes > Hexanchiformes > Hexanchidae > Heptranchias > Heptranchias perlo. The sequence continues at coordinate 30,236,572 of NC_090344.1, read as the reverse complement.
GTTGAAATGATATAATTAGTGCAGAACCTGACATTGTTCTACATCGTATATCGTACAAGAAAGCGGAATTGTATGGACAGAGAGCTCTGAAAGGATGGCGGATCGGCTGCGTCGCAGCGAAATTTTACAGTGACTGCACGGCTCTGTTGCGAGTTGATCTTTGGGTCTGATTTTCTCTCAGGGAGTTTCATTGGTTCAAATCCCGGATGAGCCCAGTTGTGTCCCCATTTTTAGTCAAAGATCACCAATTGGCTTCTCATTTCCTTTCAGCGGTGCAGAAGGCAGATTTGACTTATCTCCAGCAGAGCATGTTTGAGCACCAGAGGACAGAATGCAAAGGGTTTGTCCACGAAAGACACGTGGATGAAATGAAGATAATCTTTCAAGAAGTTGTACAGATTGAAGCCGGCACATGAATTTATCCCAATTCAGGCGATTTCATGGGTACAGATACAAAAGGTAAAGGAAGCTGCATTGGACTGCAACCAAACCCCTGGTTTCCCACCGGCAGGCGAGGGTTCTACACTGAACCACCAATGCACGCATGGCTGCAGTTTGCACGTGTCGCGTTGGATAAAAGTCTGGAACATGCAGTCTGGTAGAGTTCCTGTGATAAGCCTGCGCAGTCTGCTCTACAGCCGCGTGCTACCTGTGGGTGACCAAACGAGTGGGTCAAGCATGGTCTTGAAATTGACTGAGATTCGAAATCACTTCACACCGCCACTGTAAAATGGTTAAATAAATAACAGCTGTAGTTTCCAAGCAATGTTTACTTCTCTCAGAAATAAAGTTATAATCCAGCCCTATGTGCATCTCACGACATGAGACGAATTTCCTTTAAGCTGCAGCTTAAATTCTGCTCAATCATAGAATTGGAAATTTAGACTATTTTTCTTTGCATGTATCTCTCTATCTCTGTCTGCGTTTCTTCACTTTCGGTGTTGCTCCCTAATGGACTTATCGGGCTTCCTTCAACGGCCAGGTCTGGAAACCCGGGATGGGAAAAGGCTGTCGGTTCTTCGTCCAATTGTTGGATTTCGATGGGATGAGTTTTGCTATTTTCAGTCTCCGTTTTCGGGAAATATAAACCCAGATGGGTTTTCACCTCCTCGGGTCCCGACACCTTCGGGTAATGGGAATGAACCCGATCTGTCGTTCGGTCTTAATATCTGTATTCTCATTGTTTAACAATAAAATTACGGGGTTACAGTTATTTTCAGGACACATTTTAGAAATTAACACATAACAGACTTATTCAAAAACTAGAAGCACGTGGGATTAAAGGGTCGGTGGTCACGTGGCTGAGGGATAGGAGGCAGAGATTCGTGGTGAACGGATGTTTTTCTGACTGGGGAGAAATATGCAGTGGAATCCCCCAGGGGTCGGTATTAGGGCTATTGCTTTTCTTGTTATATATAAATGACTGGGATTTGGGAATAGGGAGTACAATTTCGAAGTTTGCGGATGATACATAACTTGGCAACGTAGTAAATCGTGAGCAAGTTCATAGCAGACTTCAGGATGAGGTGCACAGACTGGTGAAATTGGCGGTCACGTGACAGATTTAACGCCGATCAGTGTGAAGTGATGCACGTTTGGAAGAAGAACATGGAGAGGCAGTATAATCTAAATGGAACAAATTATGGGGGGTTCCAAGAGCAGAGGGACCTGGGGGTTCATATTCATAAAACAAGGCAAGTTGATGAGGTGGTTAAGAAAGCGTATGGGATACTTGGCTTTGTAAACAGGGGCATTGAATACAAAAAAAAAAGGAAATTATACTAATCCTTACAATCAGTGGTTAGGCCTCAGCTGGAGTATATTGTACAGATCTGGGCACCACACTTTAGGATAAAAAGGCATTGAAGAGGATTCAGAGCAGGTTGACCTGGATGTTACCAGGGATGAGGGACTTCAGTTTTATGGAGAGATTGGAGAAGCTGGGATTATTCTCCTGACAGCAGAGATGATTAACGGGAGACCTAACAGAGATATTCAAAATAATGAGGGGTTTTGAAAGAGCAAGTAGGGAGAAACTGTTTCCTCTGGCAAGTGGGTCGGTAAACAGAGGTCACACATTTAAAATAATTGGCAAAAGAACTAGAGGGGAATTGAGGAGAATTATTTTCACACAGAGGGTTTGATAAGATCAGGAACGCACTTCCTGAAAGGGTGGTGGAAGCCGATTCCATATGATCATTCAAAAGGCAATTGGACATAATTGAAGAGGACGAATTTGCAGGGTTATGGGGAAAAATCTGGGGTGTGAGTTTAATTTGGACAGGTCTTCGAAAAAGCCGACACTGGCACGACGGCCGAATGGCCTCCTTTTGTGCTGTAAGATTCTATGATTCTATGATTACCTTCTGAATCATTGCAATTGAAGTTATTCAGTGTTGAGCAACGAAGAAAATTATAACCGTGATATTCTGCTTCTCCATTCCCTTATGAATATCGCAGATTATAATGTCCAGGCGGGGGTGGGTCTGAATGGGGGATAGAGTGCGGAGATTGGAATTTAATCCGAGCAGAATGAACTTGGTCTCATCAGTTTTTGTTATTTTTCCGACCAGTTGCCCGAAGCAGGTGGTGAACCGTTTTCTCGAGAGAGGATCGTCATTTCAGTTCAGAAGGAAAAAGGTATCAAGAAAATCGGGTAAAACGCACAGAGAATGATCCGGGACTTACAGCACATCCATTTTTAACAGACACAGACACGCAATGATCCGGACATAAATCATAATTATGGTACATACGTTTCTCTTACGATGACCATAAGATTTACTCTTTTTACAATGACACCAATCTTCAATCTGATACTTCGCGACCAAACAATCTCAACACCTTCCTGGAAGGAACTGTAGCTGATTTCAGCAAACAATGCACAACCCTCCGACTGCCGTTTCGAGAAGGATGGGACTTGAACCAGACATTCTTTCACGAATGAGAGGAACAAAACTTAAACACAATAACGACGAAGATGGGATTTGAACCCACGCTTGCAGAGCATTACAGATTGGCAGGTTATCGCCTTAACCTCTCAACCACCTCGTCGCATGGAGAAATGCGTGAAAGCCCCTTTATTCAAAATGAAAATACTGACTCTGTTGCCAACCTGAAACAGAAACTGTAAATGTGCGTATCCTCAGCAGGTCAGGCAGAATCTTTAGACATAGAAACAGAATTAACGTTTCAGGTCGATGACCATCACATGGGTATTCGAACTCACTCAACTTGCGCCTTGTAGATGGTTGAACGGCTTTAGGGAATTCGAAGGTGAGTCACTTGGCGCAGAATATCCAGCCTCTGTGGCTGGTCCAGTTATGTTTCTGGTTCATGGTGACCACCAGTATGTTGATGGTGGGGGATTCGGCGATGTTAATACCGAATCCCCACAGAAGAGATTCACTGTAAAGATTCCAGGGATGAGGGGCATAAGTTTCATGGATAGATTGGAGAAGCTGGGGTTGTTCTGCTTGGAACAGAGACGGTTACGAGGAGATTTAATAGAGGTATTCAAAATCATGAAGGATCCAGACAGAGTCGATCGAGAGAAACTGTTCCTATCAAAAACCAAAGAACATAGATTTAAGGTGTTTGGCAAAAGAACCAAAGGTGACATGAGGAAAAACTTTTCTGCACAGCGAGTGTTTAGGATCTGGAATACACCGCCCGAGGGGGTGGTGGAGGCAGATTCACTCATGGTCTTTAATAAGGAACTGGATAAGTATTTGAAACGAAAGAAAATGCAGGGCTACACGGAGAGGGTGGGGGAGTGGGTCTGTCTGGATTGCACTGGCAGATTGTCGGCACGGATTCGATGTGCCGAATGGCCTCTTTTCGTGCTGTGACCTTTCTATGATTCTATTCTATGTGTCGGGGGCGATGCAAAGCGACCGGAGCGTGACGTAAATCGACCTGCTCATGTCCATTCCCTGATAATAAATCCTAGTGTGATGTAAAGAAGAAATTCATAATTATGTTACATATCTTTGATATTATACTGACTATAAGAGGTACTCGGTTCACCAGGGCGCCATTGTTCACATTGATTGATACTTCACCGAGATCACACCTTACAGTCCGAACACCTCCGTCTAAGAAACAGTTGGGTGGCAATCCAGACTTTGCTGAATTTTACAAACAGGTGTAAACCAGAAATGCGGAAAAACACTTCTTATTAAAGAAGGGTTTTTGGTGTGGCGGCCAAAATGAAAAACTCGACAAATTCTGGCAGCAGTAAGATTCGAACCCATATAATTCAGAGATGGAAGCTGGCATCTTCGACAGCAAAGTTGCTCAAACACATGACAAACCTTTTAGTTCTGATGACAAAGGTCATGCAGCTGGAACGTTCCCTCTGGTTCTTTCTCCACAGGTGCTGCCTGACCTGTTCAGCGTTTTCAGCATTTTCTGTTTTCATTTTTATGCTTTCACAATGGCTGTTTGCCTGAAAACACCCAATTTGACCCAAGAACGCAGCTCGCACTTCACTTTCCTCACGCGCTTAAAGTCTGCCGTTTCCGAACAAAATTCCCCTCTTCGCCAAGCTTTCAAAGGACCTTTCGCTCACGGCGAATCTCCTGCAATCGACACCTTTTCACCATTGCCGCTCTTTTCATTTCTCCTCATTCCTTTTGAATCAGATATTTCCACAGACCTATTAAGATCAAGCGGAACATTTCCGAACTGACTGCACCGCCCAGATTGTCAAAAGTGCACCTTTCAGCCGTCATTCGTAGCTATGTAGCGCCGCCCGTCTCTCCCGCACATCAACTGCTCGGGGAAAAGCTCCAACGACCATGAAAACAAATCCCAGTTCTTCAGTTAACATCCCCCGTGTCACAAGATACCCCATGGAAATTACACGGAAAACTATGCCGCTGTCCTTCGGAATGCCAGACCTGCTTTCTTTGTGCTTGTCTCTGGAACAGTTACGCAGGTGGAAATGTTTCAAGGCACAAATGAACGGGCCATGTGCCCCCGAGGAACAGGGGTCGATATAGAGCAAACATAAAGGCGTAAGAATGTGAAGGTGAATGTTAGAGTAGCAAGGCCGCAGTAAAGTCTCAATGAAATGGACCATTATTGTGGAAGGAAGAAAAAGCTGGAAGAAGCGGCGGGTCTGAATTTTGGATCATCCAGCAGAGACACATGAGGGAATAAAAACAGGATACAGATAAAGGTGCTGGAGGCAGAAAGAAAAAGAACGAAATAAGAGGAATGAAAAGAGAGTGACTTAATTGAGAGCGAAGAGACATTAATGTGTAGACATTGGCTGCGGCAGCTGGGTTGCCCCTTTACTTTTCCTCCTGTCTCAATCTTTCTTTAACTTTCTCTGCTGGTGTTGCAGGATCGATCAGCCAACGCCGTTCAAGGAAGCCTGAGAAGTCCATCAGGGGACAACACAAGAGACAGAGACAGGGAGAGATAGAGAAATACATGCAAAGAAAATAAGGATTATCAATAGAATCATACAATCATAAAATGGTTACAGCATAGGAGGCTATTCGGTCCATCGAGCCCGCGCTGGCTCATTGTAAGACCGATCCAGTTAGTCCTATTCCCCCGCCACTTCCCGGCAGCCCTGCATTTATTTCCCTTCAAGTATTTATCCAATTCCTTTTTGAAAGTCACGACTGAATCTGCTTCCACCACCCTTTCAGGCAGCGCATTCCAGATTATAAATACTCACTGGGTAAAACAAGTGTTTCCTTATGTCGCCTTTGGTTCTTTTGCCAATCACCTTAAATCTGTGTCCTCTGGTTCTCGATCCTTCTGTCAATGGGAACAGTTTCTCTTTATTTACTTTATCTAAACCCTTCATGATTTGAACACTTCTATCAAATCTCCTCTTAACCTTCTCTGCTCGAAGGAGAACAGCCCCAGCACGGGGTAAATGCCGTCAATTAGCTTCAATTCATATATTTGTGCATTAAACAGCTCTTTAAACATTACTGTGACATGATGGTAGCGCGGCCACGCGGTCTAAGGTGTTACATTTAATTTCTATGGAGGCGTGGGTTTGAATCCCAATGCTCTTAGAATTTCTGCCAATGTTTATTTTGACCTGTTCACAGAAAACCCGAATGCAGTGCGATGGAGCAGAGGATGTGAAAGAAGCTGAAAGTGAAAGTGCAGATATTATTTTCATCACGGGGACAGGACACGTTCCCACAGGTGAGGGCCGCTCACCTTAATATTCCTTCCAGCAGAGTGGGACGGGTGATCAAAGTGACCGGGCTCTTGCGGCGCGATCAGTCAGTGGGCGGTCCTTATATGACAGTCCAGGGTCGGGAAATGGCGAGGTTGTTAGTTGACTCTCATCGAGATCAACCAATCCTTTTCTTTGTGAACATTTCGAACGGAGTAGAATGTGCAATTGGTGTGTTACAAAATGCATCTAGTTATTTGTTTAGCCATGTGGTTCCTCCGGCCTACGCTGTTGTAAAAACAGATGAGATGTTTAGTTTTATTAGTTTACAGGAAGGAGGCTGCGGAATTGGAGCCACAAACCATGATTTTGATCCATCTACAAATTATGGGATTTAACTGGAGCTTTAAACCAGCGTGTTAGACCGCTCAGTCACGATTACTTGAATTCTTGCGATTTTCAGGTTATTTCCCTTCTTTGATGAACATTCGTGATCCTGTTGTGGTTTTGCTGCAAAGTTCTAATTCCCACCACCAAAATTGAGCCCTCAACTTCAACGGTAGTCAAATTGGAATCCACAACTTTGGAGCTGGTGATTTGAAGTCCAACGTGCGACCCATTGCGCCACAAATCGGCTGTCGATTATGTGATTTCACATTACCCATTTGCTGCTTATGACTTTTTGCTGCGGTGGAGCAAGTGGTTCGAAAGCTCAGTGGGGATTCACAGCAGCTCCTGAGAAATCTACACAGCGACGGTTTCTCCAATGCCTCGTGATCTGTTTGTCTGTCTGTCTCTCTCTATTCGTCTTGCTCTCTCTCGCTTTCATTCTTGAGCTCTTACTCTCCCCGTTTATTTCAAGAAGGCTGGAATACAAAGGGGTGGAAGCTATGTTACAGCTGCACAGAGCTCTGGTGAGACCTCATCTGGAGGACATCATTCAGTTCTGGGCACTCCACCTCAGGAAGGATGTGTTAACCTGGAGGCTCGAGGGGCTGAATGGCCGATTCCTGTTCCTATGCTCCAATAAAGGAAAACATAATTCAAGTATAGAGACCCTAATGTATAAGGGTATCCGTTCACCACGACTCTCTGCCTCCCATTCCTGAGCCAATTAGGTGCCCACGTTACCACAGGTCCTTTAATTCCACGTGCTTCTAGTTTTCGCATAAGTCTGTTACGTGTTAATTTCTAAAATGCTCCTGAATATAGCTGTAACCCCGTAATTTTATACTTAAGCAATGAGAATACGGATGTTCCGACCGAGCGATAGATTGGGTTCATTCCCATTACCCGGAGGTGACGGGACTGAGGAGGTGAAATCCCATCTGGGTTTATATTTTCCGAAAACGGAGACGGAAAATAGCAAAGCTCATCCCGTCGAAATCCAACAATTGGACTGAAGATCCGACAGTCGTTTCCATCCCCGGTTTCCAGACCTGGCCGTTCAAGGAAGCCTGATAAGAGAGAGAAGAAACGTAGACAGCGATAGAGAGATGCATGCAAAGAAATAAAATAGTATAAATCTCCAAATTCTGTGATTGAGCAGAATTTAAGGTACAGTTTTTTTGAAATTCTGTCTCAAGTCGTGAAATCTTAAAGGTGAACATTGGGCTGGATTATCCCTTAACCTCTGAGAGAAGTAAACACTGCCTGGTAATTACAGCTCTTATTTATTTGACTGTTTCACAATCGTCGTGTAAGCTGGTTTCGAACCCCCAGTGAATTTCACGACCATGCTTAATCTATAAGTTAACACAAAGGCATCGCGCGGCTGTCGAGTCGATTGCGCAGGGTAATCACAGGAACTCTGCCAGAGTGCATGTTCTAGACATGTATCCAAAGCTACACGTGCTGCCTGCAGCCGTGTGTCCATTGGTGGTTCAGTGGTGGAACCCTCGCCTGCTGGTGGGAAACCAGAGGTTTGGTTCCAGGCCAATGCAGCATCCTTTACCTTTTTTGTTCTGTACCCATGAGATTGTCTGAATTGGGATAAATTCATGTGCCGGCTTCAATCTACAACTTCTTGAAAGATGATCTTCATTTCGTCTACTTGTGTTGCATGGACAAACCCTTTGCTTTCTTTCCTCTGGTGCTCAAACATGCTCTGCTGGAGATAAGTCAAAACTGCCTTCCACACCGCTGAAAAGATGTAAGAAGCCAATTGGTGATTTTTGACTAAAAATGGGGACATAACAGGGCTCATTCGGAATTTTGAACGATTCGAACTTCCTGAGCGACATTCAGACCCAAAGACCAACAAGCAACAGAGCCGTGCAGCCGCTGTAAAATTTCGCTGCCATGCAGCCGTTCCGCCATCCTTTCAGAAGGCTCTGTCCATACAATCCCGCTTTCTTCTACGATGCACGATGTAGAGCAATATCAGGTTCCACACTGATCATTTCATATCAACAATATTTCTCGCTCTTTATCAAATTTGCTTTGAATGTAAGACTTGCATTATCAAGTAACACTATGCAAAATGAATTGCTCTGAAACAACATAATCGTCTGTCTCGACATCGTCATAGTTTACATTCTACCATAAGTATAGTTTACTCAAATTGCTGCTTTCAATCACTATGAGAGTAACATAAATGTACATATGCAGTGCGTGTACGTACGAGTATTGGTGGCTCTGGGATAGAATTCTGGCCTCTGACACGGATTCGATTCGCGGACAATGCATGAACGTTTCATGTTTTGCACCAATTAGGAAGATGAGTTTAGCCACTCGAGCCGGTTCCGCAAATCTATCAGTCTCAGGTTTAAAATCAACAATTAAGCTGACACTGTCGCTTGCAGAAGTGAGATCCAAACTTCTACCCCCCTTTGCTTGTCGAAGTGTTAACTAATTTCACTCCTGAAATTCCTGACTCCAATTTTTAGGCCAGGTTCCCGAGTCCTAGACATCCGAACGAGCGGGAAGAGTTTCTCTCCATCAACACCAACAGTTCCCCGTAATATCTTGAAAACTTCAATCAAATCAGCCCTTATTCAACTAAATTCCAGGGAATACAACCCGAGTTTGTGTAATCTCCCCTCGTAATTTAACCCTTGGATTCCAGGTATCAATCTAGCAAAATTACACTGCACTACCTCCACGGCCAAAATATCCTTCCTAAGGTGCGGTGCCCAGAATTGAACACAGTACTCCAGGTGTGGTCTAACCAGAGCTTTGTATAGCTGTAGCATAATGTCTATCACCTTGTATTCTGGTCCTTTAGATATAAACGCTAGTTTTCCATTAGCCTTTTTGATTATTTTCTGCACCTGTCCATGACATTTTAATGATCTATGTATATGGACCGCTAAGTCCCTTTGGAACTCCACGGTTTCGAGCATTTCACCAGTTAGAACGTATTCTGATCAATGCTCTATAGGTCCAAGTTGGATGACCTCACACTTACCTAAATTGAAATCCATTTGCCACAGTTTTGCCCATTCATTTATTATATTAAATACTCTCTGTAATGTTCTGCTTCCATCTACTTTGCTGACAGTGCTGCCCATCTTGGCGTCATCTGCACATGTCGCTCTCTATCCCGTCATCTTATATCAATGAGACCGACTGCACTGGGGTAAATTCACATTCAGCTTCAATCTCCTCATCATATTGAGACATTTATTTTTTCACCTGTGTTGTGCCTTGGAAATTTCCGCACTCTGTCCTCTGGAGCTCAAACATTCTCTGGATATAATTCAATTCCACCAACAGCAACATTGAAAAGATATCGGAAGCTAATTGGTGACTTTTCACTAAAAGCACAGAAAGAGGAGGGGTCATGCGGGATTTGAAGCTGAGATCGCGCGCGTATCACATAACACAACCCTCTAAGCGAAAATCACACCCCTAGACCAACAAACCGCTGATGCTGAAGCCGTGGAGTCAGTTGAAAGGTGCGCTGCCTCCCACAGCCGATCGGCCATTCTTTCAGACCTCTTCTGTCCATCCAATCTCGTTTTCTGTTCCGGTGCACAACAATATCAAGTTGTACATTAACTATTTCCAGTCACCAATATTAGTCTCCGTTTAACAAATTGGTTTCGACTGTACGACTTGAATTATGAAGTAAGACGTTTCAGAATTAGTTGCTCTGAAACTACATTGCTTGGGAGGAGACTGAGAGATGTAGATAAACAGCAAAACATTGGAGTGCATGTCCACAGATCACAGAAGGTAGCAGAACAGCTAGATAAGGTGGTTAAGAAGCCATCAAGAATATTCTCCTTTATTAGCCGAGGCATAGAATATAAGAGCAGGGGAGGTTCTGGTTGAAATTTATCAAACAATAGTTAGGCCACAGCAAGAATACTGCGTACAGTTGTGGTCACCACATTCCAGGAAAGATGTGATTGCACGAGAGATGGTACAGAGAAGATTTAAGACAATGTTGCCAGAACTGGAGAATTTTAGCTATGAGATTAGATTGGATAAGCTGGGGTTGTTTGCTTTGGAACTGAGGAGGCTGTTGGGAGATTTAATTGAGGTGTATAACATTATGACGGGCCTCGATCGAGTGTATAGTAAGGACCTATTTCCCTTCGTAGGGAGGTCAATGATCAGGATACATCAATCTTAGGTAATCGGTAGAATGATTAGAGGGGAGTGATTTTTTTTTCCATCCAGAGGGAGGTGGGTGTGGGGGTCGGAAAATCACTGCCAGAAAGGGTGGGAGAGGCGGAAACCCTCATCGCATTGAAAAATAAAAACTTCAATATGCACGTGAAGATCCGTAACCGACAAGATTCGAGACCAAACGCTGGAAAGTGAGATGAGGTTCGGTACCGATTTTTCGGCCGGCACAGGCACGATGTGCAGAATGGCTTCCTTCTTTGGCATAACTTTCTCGGATTCTATGATATAATTGCCGTCTGTCTCGGCATCGCGATAATATACACTCGACCAGAAGTATACTTTAATCAAATTGATGCTTTGTTTCACTGTGAGAGTGAAGAGACATAAGTGTGTAGACATTAGCTGCAGCAGCTGGGTTGCACCTTTACTTTTCCAACCGTCTCAGTGCCTTTTTTTTACCTTTCTCTGCTGGTGTTGCAGGTGAGATCAGCCTTCGCCGTTCAAGGAAGCCTGAGAAGCCCGTCGGGCACAACAGAGAGAGAAGAGACAGAGACAGGGAAAGATAGAGAGATGCATGCAAAGAAAATAAAGAGTATAAATGTCAGGTTTTGCAAACGACCAGAATTTAAGTTACAGATTGGGAGAGATTCCTTCTCGGGTCTTGAAATCTTGCAAGAGAAGATTGGACTCTCAATTAAAAGCACTGGCCACGTTGAAGTATCTCTGATGCTGGGAGAGAGGTAAATGCGGTCAATTAACTCCAATTAATCTATTTGAGCATTGAAGAGATCTTTAAACAGTTGGGGGTTGCGAGCAGAATTCAAACCTCGGCAGGAAAACCCAAATGGGGTTTTGAGACCAACGCTTGAACCACTCGGCCATCGCAGCTGGAAACGGCATGTTAGTTTAGACAGCATTCCATATAGGAGCATGTAACTTCTATAATAGCAAGCATTGGTGGTTCAGGGGTAGAATTCTCGCCTGCCACGCGGGAGACCCGGGTTCGATTCCCGGCCAATGCAAGATCGTTTTGCATTCTGCACCAATGAGGAACTTCGGAACAGGATTGTGGTGTTTGGTCCGTCGAGCCTGTTCCGGAACTCAACACGATCAAGGCTGAGTTGTGACCGAAATTCCTGTATCCGCCTTAGTCCCATATCTCGAAATATCTTTGGTTAACAAAAATCGATAAATCACGGGTTTGAAATTAACAATTGAGCTCGCATCAACTGCTGTTTATGGAAGAGGAAACACTTCTGCAACACTTTGCTTGCAGAAGTGTTTCCTCACTTCACTCCTGAAAGTCTGACTCTAATGTTTAGCCTATGTCCCCAAGTCCTAGACACCCCAACGAGCGGAAATAGTTTCTATCCATCTACCACATCAGTTCCTCTTAATATCTTGAACATTTCGATCACATCAACCCTTAATCTACTAAATTGAAGGGAATACAACTATAGTTTGTGTAATCTCTCCTCGTAATTTATCGCTTAGAGTCCAGTTATCTTTCTGGTAAATCACACTGCACTCCCTCCAAGGCCAATATATCCTTCCTAAGGTGCGGTGCCCAAAACTGAACACAGTACTCCAGGTGTGGTCCAACCAGAGCTTTGTGTAGCTGTAGCATAATGTCTATTCTCATCCTCTAAACATATAGGCCACCATTCCATTAGCCTTTTTGATTATATTCTGTTCCTGTCCATGACATGTTATTGATCTATGTACATGGACACCGAAGTTCCTTTGGAACTCCACAGTTTCGAATTTTTCACCTTTTATAAAGTATTCTGATCTATCCTTTTGAGGTCCAAAGTGGATGACCTCACACTTGCCTAAATTGAAATCCATTTGCCACAGTTTTGCCCATTCATTCATTATATTAATGTCTCTCTGGAATTTACCAGAATGATACCCGGACTTCAAGGGTTAAGTTACGAAGAGAGATTACACAAATTGGGGTTGCATTCTCCAGAGTTTCGAAGGTTAAGGGGTGATCTGATCGAAGTTTATAAGATATTAAGGGGAACAGATAGGGTGGATAGAGAGAAACTATTTCCGCTGGTTGGGGGTTTTGGAACTAGGGGGCACTGTCTAAAAATTAGAGCCAGACCTTTCAGGAGCGAGATTAGAAAACATTTCGACACACAAAGGGTTGTAGAAGTTTGGAACTCTCTTCCGCAAATGGCAATTGATACTAGCTCAATTTATAAATTTAAATCTGAGATAGATAGCTTTTTGGCAACCAAAGGTATTAAGGGATATGGGCCAAAGGCAGGTATATGGAGTTAGATCACAGATCAGCCATGATCTTATCAAATGGCGGAGCAGGCACGAGGGGCTGAATGGTCTACTCCTGTTCCTGTGTTCCTATTCCTATATAATCTACACTGCTTATAACGCTGCCCATTTTGGTGTCATCGGCAAACTTCCATATGTCGTTCCCTGTCCCGTCATCCAATATCAATGAGACCACCTGAATAGCGGGAGATTCACATTCAGCATCAATCTCTGCATCATCTTGAGACATTTTATTTACTTCACATGTGTTGCACTTTGGAAACTTCAGCACTCTGTCCTCTGGAGCTCAAACATGCACTTTAATCCTACCAACAGGAACACTGAAAAGATGTCAGAAGCCAATTGGTGTATTTTACACTCAACGTAGCTGAACAGCAAGAGCTTATTGGGGATTTTACCCCTGGACTCTCAGATATTAATCAACCAAAGCCCCCGAAACAAGAATCATACATCTAGACCAACCAGACGCTGTTACTTACATCATGCAGCCAGTTTAAAGTTTCGCTGTCTCCCATAGCCGATCGGCTACCCTTTCAGACCTCTTCTGTCCATCCAATCTCGTTTTCTATTCCGGTATACAGCAATATCAAGTTGTACACTAACTATTTCCAGTCACCAATATTAGTTTCCCTTTACTAAATTGGTTTCGTCTCTCCGACTTATATGATCAAGCAAGACGTTTCAGAATTAGTTGCTCGGAAACTACATTGCTTTGGAGGATACTGAGAGGTGTCGTTAAAAAGAGAGACCTTGGAGTGCATGTCCACAGATCCCTGAAGGGAAGAGGAGAGGTGGTTCAGGTGGTTAAAAAGGTATAAAGGATACTTTGCTTTATTAGCCGAGGCATAGAATGTAAGAGCAGGGAGGTTATTCTGGAACTGAAGAAAACACTAGTTCGGCTACAGCTGGAGTATTGCGTACAGTTTTGGTCACCACATTACAGGAAAGATGGGACTACACTCGAAATGGTACAGAGATTTACGACGATGTTGCGAAGAGTGGAGAATTTTGGCTATGAGGATAGATTGGATCGTCTGAGGTTGTTTTCTCTGGAACCGACGAGGCTGAGGCGAGATTTAATTGAGGTGTATAAAATTATCACGGGCCTCGATAGAGTGGATAGGAAGGACCTGATTCACGTAGCAGAGAGTTCAATAAAAAGGGTCATAGATTTAAGGTAATTGGTAGAAGGATTAGATTGGAGCAGAGGGGAATTTTGTTCCACCCAGCGGGTGGTGGGGGTCTGGAACTCACTGCCTGAGAGGGTGAGAGAAGCAGAAACCCTCATCGGATTTAAAAAGGACTTCAATATGCACTTGAAGAGCCGTAACCGACAAGACTACGGACTAAACGCTGGTAAATCGGGTGATGCTGGATATCTCTTTTCCGGCCGGTACAAACATGATGGGCCGAATGGCCTCCGCTAACGTAAATTTTAATGATTCTATGATATGTTTTGCCGTCTGTCTCGGCATGGTGATAACATACACTCTCCCATAAGTATACTTTAATCAAATTTGTGCTTTGTTTTACTGTGAGAGCGAAGAGATCTTAATGTTTAGACATTGACTGCAGCAGCGGGGTTGCACCTTTACTTTTCCTACCGTCTCAACCTTTCTTTAACCTTCTCTGCTGGTGTTGCAGGATCGATCAGCCGTCGCCGTTCACGGAAGCCTGAGAAGTCCATTAGAGGACAACACAAGAGACAGAGACAGGGAGAGATAGAGAAATGCATGCAAAGAAAATAAAGAGTATAAACAGAATCATAGAATCATAAAATGGTTACAGCAGAGAGGGAGGCCATTCGGCCCATCGAGCTCGTGCCGGCTCGTTGTTAAAGCAGTCAAGATAGTCCCGTTCCCCCGCTCCTTCCCGTTAGCTCCGAATTTATTTCCCTTCAAGTATTTATCGAATTGCTTTTTGAAAGCCACCTTTCAATCAGCGCATTCCAGATTATAACTACTCGCTGGGGAAAGAACTGTTTCCTCATATCGCCTTTGGTTCTTTTGCCAATCACCTTAAATCTGTGTCCTCTGGTTCTCGACCCTTCCGCCAATGGGAACAGTTTCTCTTTATTTATTTATCTCAACCCTTCATGATTTTGAACACTTCGATCAAATCTCCTCTTAACGTTCTCTGCTCGAAGGAGAACAACCCCAGCACCGGCTAAATGCGGTCAATTAGCTTCAATTCATTTATTGGAGCATTAAACAGCTCTTTAAACATTACTGTGACATTATGGTAGCGCGGCCTCGCTGTCGAAGGTGTTAAATTTAATTTCTATAGAGGCGTGGGTTTGAATCCCACTGCTCTTAGAATTTCTGCCAGTGTTTCTTTTGACCTGTTCACAGAAAACCCGATTGTAGTGCGATGGAGCAGAGGATGTGAAAGAAGCTGAAAGTGAACGTGCAGATATTATTTTCATCACGGGGACAGGACACGTTTCCACAGGTAAGGGCCTCTCACCTTAATATTCCTTCCAACAGAGTGGGACAGGTGATCAAAGTGACCGGGCTCCAGCAGCGCAATCAGTCAGTGCGCGGTCCTTATATGACCGGACAAGGTCGGGAAATGGCTAGGTTGTTAGTCGAGTCTCACCTAGATCAACAAATCCTTTTCCTTGTGAACATTTCGAACGGAGCTGAACGTATAATTGAGTGTTCCAAAATGCATCAATTATTTGTATCGCCATGTGGTTCCTCTTGTTGCAATATCAGATGAGATATTTAGTGTTATTAGTTTACAGGAGGGAGGCTGCGGTATTGGAGCCGCAAACTATGATTTTGATCCATCTACAAATTATGGAATTTAGCCTGAGCTTTAAACCAGCGCGTTCGACCGCTCAGTCACGATACTTTCCATCTTGCGATCTTCAGGAGCTACTTTCACAGGAATAGAATTACTGCAAGCTCGAATTCTACCCCTCAAGCACCAATGCTCGCAGGCAGCAGGGTGCATGTGTCCAGTTGGAAACCTGACTGAAGGAACATGCAGTCTGACAGAGCCGGAAGTCCAGCAGATTGACTTTTGCGGTGAGCAGATGATGTGCCTCCATCTTGAGAGTGTTTCGCCAATCCAGCTCAGAGAGGATTAAGCATTATAAATTCGGGTGGGACTGGAGCCACTTGTATCAGATGAAGTGCAGGAGGTTGTACCCCTTCCTTTACCAACATGAATGATCCTGTTGCTGTTTTGCTGCAAAATTTCACTTCCCAGCGCCGAAATCACCGAACCCTGAACTAAAATTCAACGATGGTGAGATTCGGACACACAACCTTTGCAGTGATTTGAAGAAGTCCCACGTGCTACCCATGGCACCACAAATCGGCTATCGATTAGGTTATTTCACGTTACCCATATGCTGTTTTGGAACTTTTGCTGCGGTGCAGTAAGTGGTTCAAAAGCTCAGTGGGGATTCATAGCGCTCCTGAGAAATCGACAGAGCGACGGTTTGTGCAATGCATAGTCCTCTCTCTCGCTCCCATTTGCTCACTCTCGCTTTCTCTCTTGAGCTCTCACTCTCCCCGTTTATCTCAAGAGGGCTGGAAAACAAGGGGTGGATGTTATGTTACAGCTGCACAGAGCTCTGGCAAGACCCCAACTGGAGGATTGCATTCAGTTCTGGGCACCCACCTCAGGAAGGATGTATTAACCTGGACGCTCGAGGGGCTGGATGGTCTACTCATGTTCCTAAGTTCCAATGAATGGAACAATAATTCAAGTATCGAGACCCTAATGTATCAGGATGAGTGAGTGAAGAATGTTTTCTGTTTGAAGTACTGATTTCATTAATTGAATACTCCCAGTGTCCTACCTCATTGCAGCCCAGTCCGGACAAACTGCTCGCACAAAGTGGCATTTTCTGTGAGAACACGAAAGACTTGTTCAGGCCATGACAGTACCGAGTGCGGGTAGGTCTGCGCATGAAATGGAAAATGAGGTGAAATACTCCAACAAGCAGCGGATGTCTCTGTTCCCATTTCCAAAATGCACGCACGCACGGGCCCATGATCCCCACTCACACTCTCCTTCCAATCTGAGAGGAGCCGAGCCGAGCGGAGGGAGCGTCCGATAAAAGGCGGAATTTCAGAGCGCTGAGAGGAGCCGAGCCGAGCGGAGGGAGCGTCCGATAAAAGGCGGGATTTCAGAGCGCTGAGAACAGCTGAGAGGAGCCGAGCCGAGCGGAGGGAGCGTCCGATAAAAGGCGGGATTTCAGAGCGCTGAGAGGAGCCGAGCCGAGCGGAGGGAGCGTCCGATAAAAGGCGGGATTTCAGAGCGCTGAGAACAGCTGAGAGGAGCCGAGCCGAGCGGAGGGAGCGTCCGATAAAAGGCGGGATTTCAGAGCGCTGAGAACAGCTGAGAGGAGCCGAGCGGAGCGGAGGGAGCGTCCGATAAAAGGCGGGATTTCAGAGCGCTGAGAACAGCTGAGAGGAGCCGAGCGGAGCGGAGGGAGCGTCCGATAAAAGGCGGGATTTCAGAGCGCTGAGAGGAGCCGAGCGGAGCTGCGACCGAGTTCGAAGTGACGTCAGGAATCAGATCGGGACGCGACACAGGGGAGGCACCTGATTGGTGAGTAGGTTCAGGTGAGTATTTCTACTTATCGACAGTAACTGAAGTAAAAGGAAAGGGAAGGTCTGCAGGTCTTATAGGAAGTAGCGTATATTTTTTAGTGAATCAAGGTCCCTAGTGTAGTTAACATTCTCTAAATTGAGAACAATTTAAAGGAGTAAACTCCTTAAAGGGAGTGGTAAGTAGTTTTTCTTTCCTTTTTTTTCTCTTGACATTGTAGTTGTTCTTAAGCTAATTTAAGGGTTAAGTCATGGCAGGAGATCCCAGCGCCGTGTCATGTTCCTCTTGTGAGATGTGGGAATTCAGGGCTCCTTCCTGTATCCCTGATTCCTTCACCTGCGGGAAGTGTGTCCAGCTGCAGCTATTGTTTGACCGCTTGACGGCTCTGGAGCTGCGGATGGACTCACTTTGGAGCATCCGCGATGCTGAGAAAGTCGTGGATAGCACGTTCAGTGAGTTGGTCACACCGCAGATAAAAATTACTGAGGGAGATAGTGAATGGGTGACCAATAGACAGAGGAAGAGTAGGAAGGCAGTGCAGGGGTCCCCTGCGGTCATCTCCCTCCAAAACAGGTATACCGTTTTGGATACTGTTGGCGGAGATGGCTCACCAGGGGAAGGTGGCAGTGGCCAGGTTCATGGCACCGTGGCTGGCTCTGCTGCACAGGAGGGCAGGAAAAAGAGTGGCAGAGCTATAGTGATAGGGGACTCGATTGTAAGGGGAATAGACAGGCGTTTCTGCGGACGCAACCGAGACTCCAGGATGGTATGTTGCCTCCCTGGTGCAAGGGTCAAGGATGTCTCGGAGCGGCTGCAGGACATTCTGGAGGGGGAGGGTGAACAGCCAGTTGTCGTGGTGCATATAGGCACCAACGATATAGGTAAAAAACAGGATGAGGTCCTACAAGCTGAATTTAGGAAGTTAGGAGTTAAACTAAAGAGTAGGACCTCAAAGGTAGTAATCTCAGGATTGCTACCAGTGCCACGGGCTAGTCAGAGTAGGAATGACAGGATAGCTAAGATGAATACGTGGCTTGAGAGATGGTGCAAGAGGGAGGGATTCAAATTCCTGGGCCATTGGAACCGGTTCTGGGGGAGGTGGGACCAGTACAAATTGGACGGTCTGCATCTGGGCAGGACTGGAACCAATGTCCTAGGGGGAGTGTTTGCTAGTGCTGTTGGGGAGGGTTTAAACTAATGTGGCAGGGGGATGGGAACCGATGCAGGAAGTCAGTGGGAAATAAAGTGGTGACAGAAACAAAAGGCAGTAAGGGAGAGTGTACAGAACATGACCGGACAGATGGTCTGAGAAAGCAGGGCAAAGACCAAGGGAAGTCTAGATTAAACTTCATTTATTTCAATGCAAGAAGTCTGATGGGCAAGGCAGATGAACTCAGGGCATGGATGGGTACATGGGACTGGGATGTTATAGCTATTACTGAAACATGGCTAAGGGAGGGGCAGGACTGGCAGCTCAATGTTCCAGGGTACAGATGCTATAGGAAAGATAGAGCAGGAGGTAAGAGAGGAGGGGGAGTTGCGTTCTTGATTAGGGAGAACATCACGGCAGTAGTGAGAGGGGATATATCCGAGGGTTCGCCCACTGAGTCCATATGCGTAGAACTGAAAAATAAGAAGGGAGAGATCACTTTGATAGGATTGTACTACAGACCCCCAAATAGTCAACGGGAAATTGAGGAGCAAATATGTAAGGAGATTACAGACAGCTGCAAGAAAAATAGGGTGGTAATAGTAGGGGACTTTAACTTTCCCAACATTGACTGGGACAGCCATAGCATTAGGGGCTTGGATGGAGAGAAATTTGTTGAGTGTATTCAGGAGGAATTTCTCATTCAGTATGTGGATGGCCCGACTAGAGAGGGGGCAAAACTTGACCTCCTCTTGGGAAATAAGGAAGGGCAGGTGACAGAAGTGTTAGTGAGGGATCACTTTGGGACCAGTGATCATAATTCCATTAGTTTTAAGATAGCTATGGAGAAGGATAGGTCTGGCCCAAAAGTTAAAATTCTAAATTGGGGAAAGGCCAATTTTGATGGTATTAGACAGGAACTTTCAGAAGTTGATTGGGAGAGTCTGTTGGCAGGCAAAGGGACGTCTGGTAAGTGGGAGGCTTTCAAAAGTGTGTTAACCAGGGTTCAGGGTAAGCACATTCCTTATAAAGTGAAGGGCAAGGCTGGTAGAAGTAGGGAACCTTGGATGACTCGGGAGATTGAGGCACTAGTCAAAAATAAGAAGGAGGCATATGACATGCATAGGCAGCTGGGATCAAGTGGATCCCTTGAAGAGTATAGAGATTGCCGGAGTAGAGTTAAGAGAGAAATCAGGAGGGCAAAAAGGGGATATGAGATTGCTTTGGCAGATCAGGCAAAGGTGAATCCAAAGAGCTTCTACAAATACATAAAGGGCAAAAGGGTAACTAGGGAGAGAGTAGGGCCTCTTAAGGATCAACAAGGTCATCTATGTGCGGAACCACAAGAGATGGGTGAGATCCTGAATGAATATTTCACATCGGTATTTACGGTTGAGAAAGGCATGGATGTTAGGGAACTTGGGGAAATAAATAGTGATGTCTTGAGGAGTGTACATATTACAGAGAGGGAGGTGCTGGAAGTCTTAACGCGCATCAAGGTAGATAAATCTCCGGGACCTGATGAAATGTATCCCAGGACGTTATGGGAGGTTAGGGAGGAAATTGCGGGTCCCCTAGCAGAGATATTTGAATCATCCACCGCTACAGGTGAGGTGCCTGAAGATTGGAGGGTAGCAAATGTTGTGCCTTTGTTTAAGAAGGGCGGCAGGGAAAAGCCTGGGAACTACAGACCAGTGAGCCTGACATCTGTAGTGGGTAAGTTGTTAGAGGGTATTCTGAGGGACAGGATCTACAGGCATTTGGAGAGGCAGGGACTAATTAGGTGCAGTCAGCATGGTTTTGTGAGAGGAAAATCATGTCTCACGAATTTGATTGAGTTTTTTGAAGGGGTAACCAAGAAGATAGATGAGGGCTGTGCAGTAGACGTGGTCTACATGGACTTCAGCAAAGCATTTGACAAGGTACCGCATGGTAGGTTGTTACATAAGGTTAAATCTCATGGGATCCAAGGTGAGGTAGCCAATTGGATACAAAATTGGCTTGACGACAGAAGACAGAGGGTGGTTGTCGAGGGTTGTTTTTCAAACTGGATGCCTGTGTCCAGCGGTGTGCCTCAGGGATCGGTGCTGGGTCCGCTGTTATTTGTTATTTATATTAATGATTTGGATGAGAATTTAGGAGGCATGGTTAGTAAGTTTGCAGATGACACCAAGATTGGTGGCATTGTGGACAGTGAAGAAGGTTATCGAGGATTGCAACGGGATCTTGATAAATTGGGCCAGTGGGCCGATGAATGGCAGATGGAGTTTAATTTAGATAAATGTGAGGTGATGCATTTGGGTAGATCGAATCGGGCCAGGACCTACTCCGTTAATGGTAGGGCGTTGGGGAGAGTTATAGAACAAAGAGATCTAGGAGTACAGATTCATAGCTCCTTGAAAGTGGAGTCACAGGTGGATAGGGTGGTGAAGAAGGCATTCAGCATGCTTGGTTTCATTGGTCAGAACATTGAATGCAGGAGTTGGGATGTCTTGTTGAAGTTGTACAGGGCATTGGTGAGGCCACACTTGGAGTACTGTGTACAGTTCTGGTCACCCTATTATAGAAAGGATATTATTAAACTAGAAAGAGTGCAGAAAAGATTTACTAGGATGCTACCGGGACTTGATGGTTTGACTTACAGGGAGAGGTTAGACAGACTGGGACTTTATTCCCTGGAGAGTAGGAGGTTAAGGGGTGATCTTATAGAAGTCTATAAAATAATGAGGGGCATAGATAAGGTCGATAGTCAAAATCTTTTCCCAAAGGTAGGGGAGTCTATAACGAGGGGGCACAGATTTAAGGTGAGAGGGGAGAGATACAAAAGGATCCAGAGGGGCAATTTTTTCACTCAAAGGGTGGTGAGTGTCTGGAACGAGCTGCCAGAGGCAGTAGTAGAGGCGGGTACAATTTTGTCTTTTAAAAAGCATTTGGACAGTTACATGGGGAAGATGGGTATCGAGGGATATGGGCCAAGTGCAGGCAATTGGGACTAGCTTAGTGGTATAAACTGGGCGACATGGACATGTTGGGCCGAAGGGCCTGTTTCCATGTTGTAACTTCTATGATTCTATGATTCTATGAATCTCACACACCTCGCTTTGGTTTGAAATCGTGTATGTTTTCACAATGGGATTTAATTTGAAGAAAACAGTGCTGTAACAACCCGGGGATATTGAAGAGATGCAGTACAAGAAGATACCTTAAAGGCAAATGATAACAATGACTGTTCTGACACTGTGAGCTGCAGTTAAAGGCTGACAACATTTAAAGTCTCATGCAGCAGGTCCGGGTCCAAATCTTTCACGTGGCATCTCCTTCTGTTTCTGTCACTCCTTTTCCTCCACGTAGAGTGGATTTGGAATTCCTGTGCGGCTGCATTGCGCATTTTCCAGATCTGCTTCGAGCGCAATTCACTCAAGTTTATCAATTGCACACATTAGTTTGATCAATGGGAGAGGAAACCTTTTCACAGACAAGGGCTGTTCATCCTATTGTTTTTCTAGCAGAGTAGGGCAGATGATCAAAGTAACCGGATTGGGTGAACTGTCCGTACAGGTGCCTGGTGGGCTCGTGGTTATGATTCGGCGTTCACACCTCTATAATTAATTACATGAAACCAAATAAACTCGACGAAAAGAGGAATATTTCTGTAAACACCATTAACCAACCGATAACTTTCTGTTGCAGACTGAAAGAGACGCTAACGTGGTTACCGAGTGACAGTCACAAGTTTAATAATGATTTGTTTTGTATGTGAAACGCTTTTCAGACTGCATTTTAGGAGACTGGTTGCACAGCTTGCTGGAGTAAAACATGCCATCATGTCGTGATCGCGGGTTTGATTGTTGTATGGGCTGATAAGGGCCTTTGTTTTGGGTTTTCGTAATTTTAAAATCCAAGCTTTACAATCAGATCCACAGACAAATTCACGGGACAATTTTATTGAATAACATCCATTGTAACTTTACCCCTGGGCCGGAGAAACACGTCTTTCTTTTTCTTTTTCTTTCTCCGGTTTGCAGAGAAACATTCAACTCGCGGCCTGTTCCCATTAATGATCATCAGCAACAACAGAAAGACAGAGCGGGTCTGACCGCCCCGGGATGTGGAAAAGGGATCAGTTTAGAACAAATGCATCAAATCAAATGGTCACCCGGCACCGAGAGAGGAAAAACCAAGAGGAAAAGGCAGAAGGTAACAGAGAAATAAAAACCAAATGCAGACGATATAAATATTTCCCATCGTTGATGTCTCTCTGTTCCATCCCCAATCCTTCAGTGGCGGGGATAAAATTTCACTGCAAATAAATGCGAGAATCGACCCAAAGAAGAAGAAACTAAATAACCAAAAACTGCCAAACACTGGGTTACACCAAAGACCTTTAAGTTTTCAGTCTAATGCAACCGCGACTGAGCTGTTGGGACACCAAAGCAAATGCAATTTTTCGCCATTGTCTTGCAAGAAAATATCACCCCAGCGACGCCTTGCTGTTTCTTACTGCACTTCATATATAAACATCACACTCATATATACACACTCACAGTTCATATATAAACATCACACTCATATATACACACTCACAGTTCATATATAAACATCGCACTCATATATACACACTCACAGTTCATATATAAACACCACACTCATATATTCACATCCACTGTTCAAGATATAAACACCGCACTCATATATACCCAACCACAGTCCATAGATAAACATCACACTCATATATTCACATCCACTGTTCAAGATATAAACACCGCACTCATGCACACAACAACAGTTCATATATAAACATCGAACTTATATATACACACTCACAGTTCATATATAAACATCACACTCATATATGCACACCCATATTTCATATATAAACATCGCACTCATATATACACACCCACAGTTCATATATAAACATCTCACTCATATATACACACCCACAGTTCATATATAAACATCTCACTCATATATACACACCCACAGTTCATAGATAAACATCGCACTCATATATGCACACCCACAGTTCATATGTCAATACTGCACTCATATATACACATCCACTGTTCGGATATAAACATCTCACTCATACACACTCACACACAGTTCATATTTAAACATCGCACACCTATATATACACCGACAGTTCATATATAAACATCGCACCCATATATACAAATCCACAGTCCATATATCAACATCGCACTCATAGAAACATACCCACATTTCATATATAAACATCGCACGCATATATAAACACCCACAGTTCATATATAAACATTGCATTCATATACACTCACCCACAGCTCATATATAAATATCGCATTCATTGATAGTCACCCACAGCTTATATATAAAAATCGCATTTTTTTTATTCGTGCATGCGATGTGGGCGTCGCTGGCGAGGCCAGCATTTATTGCCCATCCCTAATTGGCCTTCCAGAACTGCTGCAGTCCGTGCGGTGAAGCTTCTCCCACAGTGCGGTTAGGAAGGGAGTTCCAGGATTTTGACCCAGCGACGATGAAGGAACGGCGATATATTTCCAAGTCGGGATGATGTGTGACTTGGCGGGGAACGTGCACGTGGTGTTGTTCCCATGTGCCTGCTGCCCTTGTCCTTCTAGGTGGTAGAGGTCGCGGGTTTGGGAGGTGCTGTCGAAGAAGCCTTGGCGAGTTGCTGCACTGCATCCTGTGGATGGTAAACACTGCAGCCACTGTGCGCCGGTGGTGAAGGGAGTGAATGTTTACGGTGGTGGATGGGGTGCCAATCAAGCGGGCTGCTTTGTCCTGGATGGTGTCGAGCTTCTTATGTGTTGTTGGAGCTGCACTCATCCAGGCGAGTGGAGAGTATTCCATCACACTCCTGACTTGTAACTTGTGGATGGTAGAAAGGCTTTGGGGGGTCAGGATGTGAGTAACTCGCCGCAGAATATCTGACCTGCTCTTGCAGCCACAGTATTGATATGGCTGGTCCAGTTAAGTTTCTGGTCAATGGTGAGACCCAGGATGTTGATGGTGGGGGATTCGGCGATGGTAATGCCTTTGAATGTCAAGGGGAGGTGGTTAGACAGTCTCTTATAGGAGATGGTCATTGCCTGGCACTTGTCTGGCGCCAATGTTACTTGCCACTTATGAGCCCAAGCCTGGATGTTGTCCAGGTCTTGCTACATGCCGGCTCAGACTGCTTCGTTATTTGAGGGGTTGCGAATGGAACTGAACACTTTGCAATCATCAGCGAACATCCCCATTTCTGACCTTATGATGGAGGGAAGGTCATTGATGAAGCAGCTGAAGATGGTTGGGCCGAGGACACTGCCCTGAGGAACTCCTGCAGCAATGTCCTGGGGCTGAGATGTTTGGCCTCCAACAACCATTATTATCTTCCTTTTTGCTAAGTATGACTCAAGCCACTGGAGAGTTTTCCCCCTGATTCCCATTGACTTCAATTTTACTGGAGCTCCTTGGTGCCACACTCGCTCAAATGCTGCCTTGTTGTCAGGGGCATTCACTCTCACCTCACCTCTGGAATTCAGCTCTTTTTTCCATGTTTGGACCAAGGCTGTAATGAGGTCTGGAGCCGAGTAGCCCTGGCGGAAACCAAACAGAGCATCGGTGAGCAGGTTATTGGTGAGTAAGTGCCGCTTGATAGCACTGTCGACGACACGTTCCATCACTTTGTTGATGATTGAGAGTAGACTGATGGGGCGGTAATTGGCCGGATTGGATTTGTCCTGCTTTTTGTGGACAGGACATACCTGGGCAATTTTCCTCGTTGTCGGGTAGATGCCAGTGTTGTAGCTGTACTGGAACAGTTTGGCGAGAGGCGCAGCTCGTTCTGGAGCACAAGTCTTCAGCACTACAGCCGGGATGTTGTCGGTGCCCATAGCCTTTGCTGTATCCAGTGCACTCAGCCGTTTCTTGATATCAAGTGGAGTGATTCGAATTGGCTGAAGACTGGCTTCTGTGATGGTGGAGATATCGGGAGGAAGCTGAGATGGATCATCCACTTGGCACTTCTTCCTGAAGGTGGTTGCAAACGCTTCAGCCTTGTCTTTTGCACTCACGTGCTGGATTCTGCCCTCATTGAGAATGGGGATGTTTACACTGCCTCCTCCTCCCGTTAGTTGTTTAATTGTCCACCACCATTCACGACTGGATGTGGCAGGACTGCAGAGCTTTGATCTGATCCGTTGGTTGTGGATTCGCTTAGCTCTGTCTATGGCATGTTGCTTCCGCTGTTTAGCTTTCATGTAGTCCTGAATTGTAGCTTCACGAGGTTGGCACCTAATTTTTAGATCCGCCTGATGCTGTTCCTGGCATGCTCTTCTGCACTCCACATTGAACCAGGGTTGATCCCCTGGCTTGTTTATTAATGGAAGAGTGAGGAATATGCCGGGCCAAGATATTACAGATTATGCTGGAATACAATTCTGCTGCTGCTGATGGCCCACAGCTCCTCATGGATGCCCAGCTTTGAGCTGCTAGACCTGTTCTGAATCTATCCCATTTATCACGCTGATAGTGCCACACAACACGTTGGATTGTGTCCTCAGTGCGAAGACGGGACTTCGTCTCCACGAGGACGGTGCGGTGGTCACTCCTACCAATACTGTCATGGACAGATGCATTTGCGACAGGTAGATTGGTGACGACGAGGTCAAGTAACTTTTTCCCTCGTGTTGGTTCCAGTCTGGCAGCTATGTCCTTCGGGCCTCGGCCAGCTCAGTCAGCAGTGATACGACCGAGCCACTCTTGGTGATGGACATTGAAGTCCTCCATCTAGAGTACATCCTGTGCCCTTGCTACCCTCAGTGCTTCCCCCAAGTGATGTTCAACATGGAGGAGGATTGATACATCAGCTGAGGGAGGGCGGTTGGTGGTAATCTGCAGGAGCTTTTCTTGCACTTGTTTGACCTGATGCCATGAGATTTCATGGGGTCCAGAGTCAATGTTGAGGACTCCCAGGGCCACTCCCTCCCGACTGGATATCACTGCACCGCCACCTCTGGTCGGTCTGTCCTGCCGGTGGGACAGGACATGCATAGGGATGGTGATGGAAGAATCTTGGACGTTGGCTGAAAGGTATGATTCTGTAAGTATGGCTATGTCAGGCTGTTGCTTGACGAGTCAGTGGGACAGCTCTCCCAATTTTGGCACAAGTCCCCAGATGTTAGTGAGGAGGACTTTGCAGGGTCGACTGGGCTTGGTTTGCCTTTGTCGTGTCCGGTGCCTAGTGGTCCGATGCCGGGTGGTCCGTCCGGTTTTATTCTTATTATGACTTTTATTAGCGAGATTTTACAACTGAGTGGCTTGCTAGGCCTTTTCAGAGGGCAATTAAGAATCAACCACATTGCTGTGGCTCATTTATACTCACTCACAGTTCACATATAAACATCGCATTCATATATACTCACCCACAGTTCATATATAAACATCGCACTCATATTTTTACACCCACAGTTCACATATAAACATCGCTCTCATATATAAACTCATTCGGTTTATAAAGCAACAGCGCGCTCATAAACCCACACCCAGTTTATAGTAGCAGATCGGTACCGATCGCCGATAGAGCTCTCAGATTCCGAGAGTCCGAAGTAGCAGCGACCGAACAAATTCTGGATCTCATCCTTAAGACAGACCGGTCGATCCACCTGTAAAATTACATCGCACTTGGATATCAGGGAGGGTAATGGTTTCTGAGAATGTATCAGGGAGCCTAATGGCTTCTTAGTGGCGATCCATCGGGGCAAGGGGATCTCAGAGAGGGGAAGGGACTGTCAGAGGGTATCAGAGAGTGTAAGGGGATCTCAGAGCGGGGAAGGGATAGTCAGATGTCATCAGAAAGTGTCAGGGGGCTCAGAGAAGGGAAGGGACTGTCAGAGGGCATCGGAGAGTACATTAAGAACTGAGAGAGGGGAAGGACTGCCGAGTCTGAGAGAGTGTAAGGGGGCTCAGGGCAGATCTGTGCAAGGGGCACTCAGTGGGTATGAGAGAAGGTAAAGAACGCTGACAAGGTTCAAAGATGATGATGGACTCTCTGAGGTCAGAGACAGAGTGTATCAGAGAAGTTAAGGAGCTCAGCGAGAATCAAAGAGGGTAAGGGGGGCTCAGGAGGTATCAGAGAGGCGAATGGATCCAGAGATATCATCTTCTAAATATTACAATTTCGAACATTCAACATTTTTGATAACAGCAATAAATGAAGCCGATTGAACCGATAATCTGCCGTGTCCCATCTGGAGGGAATGAGAAGGTCGAATCGGGAGGGACTGGATATTTGCCAACGCTCAAGGTTTCATTTCACACAGCTCAGTGTTGTGTCTGTTTTTTAACTGGATTTCATGAACTCGAGAAAAGAGGTTGCAATTTGAAAATTTTATTACCCATTGTGAAAAATAGAACACAAATCGCCCAACGTGGGGCTCGAACCCACGACCCTGAGATTAAGAGTCTCATGCTCTACCGACTGAGCTCGGCGGGCTGGTTGCTAAAATTTTTCCCATTCTATTATTGTAGATAGACAGCTGTTGGCTTTGCTGCAGGGGTTCAGTTCGTTCTGCAATCTCAGGGTTTCTCCTTCTGTGCACCTGATTTTCATTCTGGAGTCAGTTTGATGTCTTTTGCACGTCATTCAGCACCACGCTGAGCTGAAAAGGAACATCGGAACAGGAGAGGGCCATTCAGCCCCTCTTCCTGCTGTGCCATTCAATTCGATCATGATGTGATCTGCAACTCAACTCTCCTTCCCCGCCTTGGACACAAATCCCTTGGAACCCAAACCGAGAAATGATCTATCAATATCAGTCTTGAAAATTTGAATTGAGCCACAATCCACATCATTTTGGCCGAGAGAGTTCCAGCTTTCGGCCGTATTTTGTTTGCTAAAGTAATTCCTGATTTCTTGCCTGATTGGTCTGTCTCCAATTTCAAGATTAAAACCTCTCATTATGGATTCCGCCAACATAGAGAGAGATGACACAAAGATAGACAGAATTATAAGCAGTGCAGATGGAAGTATGAGATCACAGAGAGATATTACTAGATTAAGTGAATGGGCAAAACTGCGGCAAATGGATTTCAACGTAAGCAAGTTTGAGGCCGTCCACTTTGGACCTCAAAAAGATAGATCAGAAAACATATTAATGGATGTTACTCCAAAAAATTTACCTCATGACATTTTGTGTGGATTCGCTTGTTTCTCAAGTCTGCCAAACTTTTAAAAGTGACCAAAATATTGCAATAGGAAACTTATGGCCCGTACGGGTATCGAACCCGCGACCTTGGCGTTATTAGCACCACGCTCTAACCAACTGAGCTAACCGGCCATGTATACAGCTTAGCATTATGGGCTTACCCGCGTGCTGGGTAGTTTGTGTTTATTTTTACACCAGCTGACAGGGTTTTACAACGAATATTGAATAAACCACATCCCTTAAACATTGTTACTTGTTTCTGTATATACTGTCGAGGATGTAGATCAAAATTAACAAACAAAGAGCACTTTAATGTAACAAATTAAATTCCGATCAATATTATTTTACGAACAATCAACAGCCCATCCATAAAACACTGCCCCGCTATCAAACCTGTGGGAAGGATCCTGAGCTACTGTGAAAATGATATCACCGCAACGTGATTCGATCACGCTGCGTTTTGACGTTGAGTCAGATGTCTGTCTGTCTATCTGTCTGTCCGTTTATCCGTCTGATTGGGTCTCGGCCTTATTCTCAGGCCAGGCTTTTTGTTTGCTGGCTGCAGGCCTCGCTCCCCGACTGACTGAACAACGACCGAATCAATGACTGTGACTGACTGTCTGCCCATTTATGGCCACATTTCTGAGTTCCTGCCTTCGCTCTGTGTCGCAGGCCTGTCTCTGTCCCTTAGGATCACAACACACCCACAAGCTTCACGACTGAACGCAGGTTTGGTCAGTCTGTCCTCGCAGGTCCTTCGGAAGCGAATGATTTTGAACTGAATTATTTCTTCCTGAGTGACTTGTGAAGTTTTGTTCAGTGATATGTTTGCGAAAGAGAACGAAGGAAATAGTTAGTGTGCAATTCGACATTTCTCTACATCGGAATAGAAAACGTGTTTGGATGGATAGAAGAGGTCTGAAAGGATGGCCGATCGGCTGTGGGTGGCACCGAATTCTGCAGTGGCTGCAGTGGTTCATTACCGGTAATGAAAATGAGGTAATATACTACCACAAGCTGCCGGTGAAAATCATTCAATTTCCCAAACTTGACCCACCGAATCAAATGAAGCTGCTGGGAAAGCTACAAGACAACGCCGGTCTAGCGGGCATCGTTTGAAGCAACTGGCAGTTTAAAGTAGCATCTGCAGCCATGCAAGTACTGCCATGTGCCGCTGCGATCGCCGAGTGGTTGATGCGTTAAATTCAATATCAAATGGAGTTTTCCTTCGCAGGTTTGATTTCTGCTCGCTGAATTATTGTTTAAAGATCCGTTCAATGCTCAAATGAATGAACTGGATCTAATTCACTTCATTTATCTCTCTCAGAGCATGAGAGCTACTCGAGCGTGGCCGGCGCTTTCAATTGGGTGCCCAATGTACTCTTGCAAAATTCAAATACACAAGAAAGAATCTTGCTCAATCTGCAACTAAAATTCTGCTACTTTGCAGAACCACCCATTTATAAGCGACTTTATTTACATGAATCTCTCTATCTCTCCTTGTCTCTATGTTGTCCCCTGATGGACTTCTCAGGCTTCCTGGAACGGTAAAGGCTGATCTAACCTGCAACACCAGCAGGGAAAGGTAAAGTAAAAAAAGACTGAGACGGTCGGAAAAGTAAAGGTGCAACCCAGCTGATAAATTCGTAGCTAATGTCTCCACATTTTTGTCTCTTCGCCCTCACAGTGAAAGAAACCAGCAATGTGAGTAAAATATACTTCTGGTAGCTTGTATACTCTGACGATGCCGAGACAGATGCCAATGCAGCTTCAGATTAACTAATTCTGAAAAGTATTATTTGAAAAAACAAGTCGTACATTGTAAACGAATTTAGTAAAGAGAGGCTAATATTGGTGACTGGAAATAGGTAGTCTACAACTTGATATTGCTGCAAATAGGAATAGAAAACGAGATTGGGTGGACAGAAGCGGTTGGAAAGGATAGCCGATCGGCTGAAGACTATGGTGAAATTTTAGACCGGATGCAGGGCTTTCTAGCAAGCGGTTCGTTGGTCTCGGGGTATGATTCTCGCTTTGGGCGTTTTTCTAATGAAATATGCGAGAGGTCCCGGGTTCAAATCCCGCACGAGCCCTGTTATCTCATTGCTTTTTAGTGAAAAGTCACCAATTGGATTCTGACATCTTTGCAGTTGTTCGAATTGAATGGCCCTGTTATCTCATTGCTTTTTAGTGAAAAGTCACTAATTGGATTCTGACATCTTTGCAGTTGTTCGAATTGAATGATATTTGAGCTCCAGAGGACAAAGTTAAGAAGTTTCCAAGGCGCAACACACACGGAGCAAATAAAATGTCTCCAGATGATGTGGAGATTGAAGCTGAATGTGAATTTACCCCAATTTAGGCGGTCTCATTGATATTAGATGACGGGATCGGGAACCACATATTCAAGTTTGCCGATGACACAAAGATAGACAGAATTATAAGCAGTGTGGATGGAAGAATGAGATTGCAGAGAGATATTACTAGATTAAGTGAATGGGCAAAACTGCGGCAAATGGATTTCAATGTAAGCAAGTTTGAGGCTGTCCACTTTGGACCTCAAAATGATAGATCAGAAAACATATTAATGGATGTTACTCCAAAAAATTTACCTCATGACATTTTGTGTGGATTCGCTTGTTTGGAAAGTCTGCTGAACTTTTAAAAGTTACCAAAATATTGCAATAGGAACCTTATGGTCCGTACGGGAATCGAACCCGCGACATTGGCGTTATTATCACCAAGCTCTAACCAACTGAGCTAACCAGCCATGTATGCATTTTAGCTTTATGGGCTTACCCACGTGTTGGGCAGTTTGTGTTTATTTTTACACCGGCTGACAGGGTTTTTGGACGAATGTTGATGACACCACATCCCTTGAACATTGTTACTTGTTTCTGTACACATTGTCGAGGATGTAGATCAAAATTAACAAACAAAGAGCACTTTAATGTAACAAATTAAATTCCGATCAATATTATTTTACCAACAATGAACAGCCCATCCATAAAACACTGCCCCGCTATAAAACCTGTGGGCAGGACACTGAGCTACTGTGAAAATGATATCACCGCAACGTGATTCGATCACGCTGCGTTTTGACGTTGAGTCAGATGTCTGTCTGTCTATCTGTCTGTCTGTTTATCCGTCTGATTGGGTCTCTGCCTTATTCTCAGGCCAGGCTTTTTGTTTGCTGGCTGCAGGCCTCGCTCCCCGACTGACTGAACAACTACCGGGCCGTGTGTCAGAATCAATGATTGTGACTGACTGTCTGCCCATTTATGGCCACATTTCTGAGTTCCTGCCTTCGCTCTGTGTCGCAGGCCTGTCTCTGTCCCTTAGGATCACAACACACCCACAAGCTTCACGACTGAACGCAGGTTTGGTCAGTCTGTCCTCGCAGGTCCTTCGGAAGCTAATGATTTTGATCTGAATTATTTTTCCTGAGTGACTTGTGAAGATTGGTTCAGTGATTTGTTTGCGAAAGAGAACGGAGGAAATAGTTAGTGTGCAACTCGACATTTCTCTACATCGGAATAGAAAACGTGATTGGATGGATAGAAGAGGTCTGAAAGGATGGCCGATCGGCCGTGGGTGGCACCGAATTCTGCAGTGGCTGCAGTGGTTCATGACCGGGAATGAAAATGATGTAATATACTACCACAAGCTGCCGGTGCAAATCGTTCCATTTCCCAAACTTGACCCACCGAATCAAATGAAGCTCCTGGGAAAGCTACAAGACAACGCCGGTCTATCGGGCATCGTTTGAAGCAACTGGCAGTGCAAAGTAGCATCTACAGCCATGCAAGTACTGCCATGTGCCGCTGCGATCGCCGAGTGGTTGAAGCGTTAAATTCAAGATCAAATGGAGTTTTCCTTCGCAGGTTTGATTTCTGCTCGCTGAATTATTGTTTAAAGATCCGTTCATTGCTCAAATGAATGAACTGGATCTAACTCACTTCATTTATCTCTCTCAGAGCATGAGAGATACTAGAGCGTGGCCGGCGCTTTTAATTGGGTGCCCAATGTACTCTTGCAAAATTCAAATACACAAGAAAGAATCTTGCCCAATCTGCAACTAAAATTCTGCTACTTTGCAGAACCACCCATTTATAAGCGACTTTATTTCGATGAATCTCTCTATCTCTCCTTGTCCTTGTCTCGATGTTGTCCCCTGATGGACTTCTCAGGCTTCCTGGAACGGTAAAGGCTGATCGAACCTGCAACACCAGCAGGGAAAGGTAAAGGAAAAAAAGACTGAGACGGTCGGAAAAGTAAAGGTGCAACCCAGCTGATAAATTCGTAGCTAATGTCTCCACATTTTTGTCTCTTCGCCCTCACAGAGAAAGAAAACAGCAATCTGAGTAAAATATACTGATGGTAGCTTGTGTACTCTGACGATGCCGAGACAGATGCCAATGTAGCTTCAGATTAACTAATTCTGAAAAGTATTATTTGAAAAAACAAGTCGTACATTGTAAACGAATTTAGTAAAGAGAGGCTAATATTGGTGACTGTAAATAGGTAGTGTACAACTTGATATTGCTCTATATAGGAATAGAAAACGAGATTGGGTGGACAGAAGCGGTTGGAAAGGATAGCCGATCGGCTGAAGACGATGGTGAAATTTTAGACTGGCGCAAAGGCTTTCTCTCAAGCGGCTCGTTGATTTCGGGTTGTGATGCTCGCTTTGGGCGTTTTTCTCATGGAATATGCGAGAGGTCCCGGGTTCAAATCCCGGACGAGCCCTGTTATCTCACTGCTTTTTAGTGAAAAGTCACCAATTGGATTCTGACATCTTTGCAGTTGTTCGAATTGAATTATATTTGAGCTCCAGAGGACAAAGTGCAGAAGTTTCCAAGGCGCAACACACACGGAGTAAATAAAATGTCTCAAGATGATGTGGAGATTGAAGCTGAATGTGAATTTACCCCAATTTAGGCGGTCTCATTGATATTAGATGACGGGATCGAGAACCACATATCCAAGTTTGCCGATGACACAAAGATAGACAGAATTCTTAGCAGTTTGGATGGAAGAATGAGATTACAGAGAGATATCACTAGATGAAGTGAATGGGCAAAACTGCGGCAAATGGATTTCAACGTAAGCAAGTTTGAGGCCGTCCACTTTGGACCTCAAAAAGATAGATCAGAAAACATATTAATGGATGTTACTCCAAAAAATTGACCACATGACATTTTGTGTGGATTCGCTTGTTTCTCAAGTCTGCCAAACTTTTAAAAGTTACCAAAATATTGCAATAGGAACCTTATGGCCCGTACGGGGATCGAACCCGCGACCTTGGTGTTATTAGCACCACGCTCTAACCAACTGAGTTAACCGGCCGTGTATACATCTTAGCTTTATGGGCTTACCCGCGTGTTGGGTAGTTTGTGTTTATTTTTACACCATCTGACAGGGTTTTACAACGAATATTGAATAAATCACATCCCTTAAACATTGTTACTTGTTTCTCTATGTACTGTCGAGGATGTAGATCAAAATTAACAAACAAAGAGCACTTTAATGTAACAAATTAAATTCCGATCAATATTATTTTACCAACAATGAACAGCCCATCCATAAAACACTGCCTCGCTATAAAACCTGTGGGCAGGACCCTGAGCTACTGTGAAAATGATATCACCGCAACGTGATTCCATCACGCTGCGTTTTGACGTTGTGTCAGATGTCTGTCTGTCTATCCGTCTGATTGGGTCTCTGCCTTATTCTCAGGCCAGGCTTTTTGTTTGCTGGCTGCAGGCCTCGCTCCCCGACTGACTGAACAACTGTCAGAATCAATGACTGTGACTGACGGTCTGGCCATTTATGGCCACATTTCTGAGTTCCTGCCATCGCTCTGTGTCGCAGGCCTGTCTCTGTCCCTTCGGATCACAACACACCCACAAGCTTCACGACTGAATGCAGGTTTGGTCAGTCTGTCCTCGCAGGTCCTTCGGAAGCTAATGATTTTGAACTGATTTATTTTTCCTGAGTGACTTGTGAAGTTTTGTTCAGTGATATGTTTGCGAAAGAGAACGGAGGAAATAGTTAGTGTGCAACTCGACATTTCTCTACATCGGAATAGAAAACGTGATTGGATGGATAGAAGAGGTCTGAAAGGATGGCCGATCGGCTGTGGGTGGCACCGAATTCTGCAGTGGCTGCAGTGGTTCATTACCGGTAATGAAAATGAGGTAATATACTACCACAAGCTGCCGCTGAAAATCATTCAATTTCCCAAACTTGACCCACCGAATCAAATGAAGCTCCTGGGAAAGCTACAAGACAACGCCGGTCTATCGGGCATCGTTTGAAGCAACTGGCAGTTTAAAGTGGCATCTACAGCCATGCAAGTACTGCCACGTGCCGCTGCGATCGCCGAGTGGTTGAAGCGTTAAATTCAACATCAAATGGAGTTTTCCTTCGCAGGTTTGATTTCTGCTCGCTGAATTATTGTTTAAAGATCCGTTCAATGCTCAAATGAATGAACTGGATCTAACTCACTTCATTTATCTCTCTCAGAGCATGAGAGATACTCGAACGTGGTCGGCGCTTTTAATTGGGTGCCCAATGTACTCTTGCAAAATTCAAATACACAAGAAAGAATCTTGCCCAATCTGCAACTAAAATTCTGCTACTTTGCAGAACCACCCATTTATAAGCGACTTTATTAAGATGAATCTCACTATCTCTGCTTGTCTCTTGTCTCGATGTTGTCCCCTGATGGACTTCTCAGGCTTCCTGGAACGGTAAAGGCTGATCTAACCTGCAACACCAGCAGGGAAAGTTGAAGGAAAAAAAAGATTGAGACGGTCGGAAAAGTAAAGGTGCAACCCAGCTGATAAATTCGGAGCTAATGTCTCCACATTTTTGTCTCTTCGCCCTCACAGTGAAAGGAAACAGCAATGTGAGTAAAATATACTTATGGTAGCTTGTATCCTCTGACGATGCCGAGACAGATGCCAATGTAGCTTCAGATTAACTAATTCTGAAAAGTATTATTTGAAGAAACAAGTCGTACATTGTAAACGAATTTAGTAAAGAGAGGCTAATATTGGTGACTGGAAATAGGTAGTGTACAACTTGATATTGCTGCAAATAGGAATAGAAAACGAGATTGTGTGGACAGAAGCGGTTGGAAAGGATAGCCGATCGGCTGAAGACTATGGTGAAATTTTAGACCGGCTGCAGGGCTTTCTAGCAAGCGGCTCGTTGGTCTAGTGGTATGATTCTCGCTTAGAGCGTTTTTCTAATGGAATATGCGAGAGGTCCAGGGTTCAAATCCCGGACGAGCCCTGTTATCTCACTGCTTTTTAGTGAAAAGTCACCAATTGGATTCTGACATCTTTGCAGTTGTTGGAATTGAATTATATTTGAGCTCCAGAGGACAAAGTGCAGAAGTTTCCAAGGCGCAACACACACGGAGTAAATAAAATGTCTCAAGATGATGTGGAGATTGAAGCTGAATGTGAATTTACCCCAATTTAGGCGGTCTCATTGATATTAGATGACGGGATCGAGAACCACATATCCAAGTTTGCCGATGACACAAAGATAGACAGAATTCTTAGCAGTTTGGATGGAAGAATGAGATTACAGAGAGATATCACTAGATTAAGTGAATGGGCAAAACAGCGGCAAATGGATTTCAACGTAAGCAAGTTTGAGGCCGTCCACTTTGGACCTCAAAAAGATAGATCAGAAAACATATTAATGGATGTTACTCAAAAAAATTGACCACATGACATTTTGTGTGGATTCGCTTGTTTCTCAAGTCTGCCAAACTTTTAAAAGTTACCAAAATATTGCAATAGAAACCTTATGGCCCGTACGGGGATCGAACCCGCGACCTTGGCGTTATTAGCACCACGCTCTAACCAACTGAGCTAACCGGCCATGTATACATCTTAGCTTTATGGGCTTACCCGCGTGTTGGGTAGTTTGTGTTGATTTTTACTCCATATGACAGGGTTTTACAACGAATATTGAATAAATCACATCCCTTAAACATTGTTACTTGTTTCTGTATATACTGTCGAGGATGTAGATCAAAATTAACAAACAAAGAGCACTTTAATGTAACAAATTAAATTCCGATCAATATTATTTTACCAACAATGAACAGCCCATCCATAAAACACTGCCCCGCTATAAAACCTGTGGGCAGGACCCTGAGCTACTGTGAAAATGATATCACCGCAACGTGATTCCATCACGCTGCGTTTTGACGTTGTGTCAGATGTCTGTCTGTCTATCCGCCTGATTGGGTCTCTGCCTTATTCTCAGGCCAGGCTTTTTGTTTGCTGGCTGCAGGCCTCGCTCCCCGACTGACTGAACAACTACCGGGCCGTGTGTCAGAATCAATGACTGTGACTGACTGTCTGCCCATTTATGGCCACATTTCTGAGTTCCTGCCTTCGCTCTGTGTCGCAGGCCTGTCTCTGTCCCTTCGGATCACAACACACCCACAAGCTTCACGACTGAATGCAGGTTTGGTCAGTCTGTCCTCGCAGGTCCTTCGGAAGCTAATGATTTTGAACTGAATTATTTTTCCTGAGTGACTTGTGAAGTTTTGTTCAGTGATATGTTTGCGAAAGAGAACGGAGGAAATAGTTAGTGTGCAACTCGACATTTCTCTACATCGGAATAGAAAACGTGATTGGATGGATGGAAGAGGTCTGAAAGGATGGCCGATCGGCTGTGGGTGGCACCGAATTCTGCAGTGGCTGCAGTGGTTCATTACCGGTAATGAAAATGAGGTAATATACTACCACAAGCTGCCGCTGAAAATCATTCAATTTCCCAAACTTGACCCACCGAATCAAATGAAGCTCCTGGGAAAGCTACAAGACAACGCCGGTCTATCGGGCATCGTTTGAAGCAACTGGCAGTTTAAAGTGGCATCTACAGCTATGCAAGTACTGCCACGTGCCGCTGCGATCGCCGAGTGGTTGAAGCGTTAAATTCAACATCAAATGGAGTTTTCCTTCGCAGGTTTGATTTCTGCTCGCTGAATTATTGTTTAAAGATCCGTTCAATGCTCAAATGAATGAACTGGATCTAACTCACTTCATTTATCTCTCTCAGAGCATGAGAGATCCTCGAACGTGGTCGGCGCTTTTAATTGGGTGCCCAATGTACTCTTGCAAAATTCAAATACACAAGAAAGAATCTTGCCCAATCTGCAACTAAAATTCTGCTACTTTGCAGAACCACCCATTTATAAGCGACTTTATTTCGATGAATCTCACTATCTCTCCTTGTCTCTTGTCTCGATGTTGTCCCCTGATGGACTTCTCAGGCTTCCTGGAACGGTAAAGGCTGATCTAACCTGCAACACCAGCAGGGAAAGGTGAAGGAAAAAAAAGATTGAGACGGTCGGAAAAGTAAAGGTGCAACCCAGCTGATAAATTCGTAGCTAAAGTCTCCACATTTTTGTCTCTTCGCCCTCACAGTGAAAGGAAACAGCAATGTGAGTAAAATATACTTATGGTAGCTTGTATACTCTGACGATGCCGAGACAGATGCCAATGTAGCTTCAGATTAACTAATTCTGAAAAGTATTATTTGAAGAAACAAGTCGTACATTGTAAACGAATTTAGTAAAGAGAGGCTAATATTGGTGACTGGAAATAGGTAGTGTACAACTTGATATTGCTGCAAATAGGAATAGAAAACGAGATTGGGTGGACAGAAGCGGTTGGAAAGGATAGCCGATCGGCTGAAGACTATGGTGAAATTTTAGACCGGCTGCAGGGCTTTCGAGCAAGCGGCTCGTTGGTCTCGGGGTATGGTTCTCGCTTTGGGCGGTTTTCTAATGGAATATGCGAGAGGTCCCGGGTTCAAATCCCGGACGAGTCATGTTATCGCACTGCTTTTTCGTGAAAAGTCACCAATTGGATTCTGACATCTTTGCAGTTGTTCGAATTGAATTATATTTGAGCTCCAGAGGACAAAGTGCAGAAGTTTCCAAGGCGCAACACACACGGAGTAAATAAAATGTCTCAAGATGATGTGGAGATTGAAGCTGATTGTGAATTTCCCTCAATTGAGGCGGTCTCATTGATATTAGATGACGGGATCGAGAACCACATATTCAAGTTTGCCGATGACACAAAGATAGACAGAATTATAAGCAGTGTGGATGGAAGAATGAGATTACAGAGAGATATTACTCGATTAAGTGAATGGGCAAAACTGCGGCAAATGGATTTCAACGTAAGCAAGTGTGAGACCGTCCACTTTGGACCTCAAAAAGATAGATCAGAAAACATATTAATGGATGTCACTCCAAAAAATTAACCTTCTGACATTTTGTGTGGATTCGCTTGTTTCTGATGTCTGCCAAACTTTTAAAAGTTTCCAAAATATTGCAATAGGAACCTTGTGGCCCGTACCGGGATCGGACCCACGACCCTGGCGTTATTAGCACCACGCTCTAGCTAACTGAGCTAACCAGCCATGCATACATCTTTGCTTCATGGGCTTACCCACGTGTTGGGTAGTTTGTGTTTATTTTTACACCGGCTGACAGGATTTTTGAACGAATGTTGAATAAACCACATCCCTTGAACATTGTTACTTTTTTCTGTATACATTGTCGAGGATGTAGATCAAAATTAACAAACAAAGAGCACTTTAATGTAACAAATTAAATTCTGATCAATATTATTTTACGATCAATGAACATCCGATCCCGAAAACACTGCCCCGCTCTAAAACCTGTGGGCAGGACCCTGAGCTGCTGTGAAAATGATATCACCCCAACGTGATTCGATCATGCTGCGTTTTGACGTTGAGTCAAATGTCTGTCTGTCTATCTGTCTGTCTGTTTATCCGTCTGATTGGGTCTCTGCCTTATTCTCAGGCCAGGCTTCTTGTTTGCTGGCTGCAGGCCTCGCTCCCCGACTGACTGAACAACTACCAGGCTGTGTGTCGGAATCAATGACTGTGACTGACTGTCTGCCCATTTATGGCCCTGAATGGCCACATTTCTGAGTTCCTGCCTTCGCTTTGTGTCGCAGGCCTGTTTCTGTCCCTTAGGATGACAACACACCCACAAGCATCACGACTGAACGCAGGTTTGGTCAGTCTGTCCTCGCAGGTCCTTCGGAAGCTAATGATGTTGAACTGATTTATTTTTCCTGGGTGACTTGTAAAGTTTTGTTCAGTGATATGTTTGCGAAAGAGAACGGAGGTCATAGTTAGTGTGCAACTCGACATTTCTCTTCATCGGATTAGAAAACGTGATTGGATGGATCGAAGAGATCTTAAAGGATAACCGATCGGCTGCGGCTGGTATTTAATTGTGCAGTGGCTGCAGTGGTTTATTACCGGTGGTTTGTTTCCGGTGGCTTGTTCGCTTTAGCGTATGATTCTCGCTTTGGACTATTTGACGATTGATTCTGAGCGAGGTCCAGTTTTTCAATGTTGTTTGAAGCTCAAATAAATATGAACCAGATTTAACCAACCGCATTTCTCTCCTTCAAACAGATATTTCAGCAGACGAGTGTCCAATAGTCTCTTACAAGACATTTGAAGGAATCTCTCCCGAGCTCCATGTTAAATTCTTGCTCGTTCGCAGAACTTGATATTTGTTTCTATACTTTAATCTGTCTCTTGACTCTCTGTGTTTTCACCTCATGGACTTCTCAGGCTTTATTAAACGGCCAAGGATGATCGAAGCTGCAGAGAAGTGTAAAGATAGGAAGGCGGAGACGGTAGGAGAAGCAAAGGTGCAACCCAGCTGATGAATTCAGAACTAATGTCCACCACTGTCTCTTCGCCCTCACAGTGTAAAATCAGCAATTTGAGTACAGTATACTTTTGGTAGAGCGTATAATCGGCAGATGTTGAGACAGACACCAATCGAACTGTTGTCGTGGCGATGAAAGCGCCCAATGCTAAACACTAGATCACAAGGTAACGCTGAACATTCTTTGCTGTGAACAAGCTGACCAACGCGGCCTTTCCCACTTGTCATTTTCGGGCCAGGCAAGCTGCTCGCACAAAACAGCATTTTCTATTCGAACTACGATCGGGACAAAAGGTGATGTTCAGGCAATGACAGCACCAAGTGCAAGTAGCCATATACACGAAATAGAAAGTGAGGTAATATACTACCACAAGCTGCCGGTGAAAATCATTCAATTTCCCAAAATTGACGCACCGAATCAAATGTAGCTCCTGGGAAAGCTGCAAGACAACGCAGGTCTATCGGGCTTCGTTTGAAGCAACTGGCAGTTTAAAGTGGCATCTCCTGCTGCTTCTGTGGGGAGTGAGAGAGAGAGACAGTCGGTGTCTGCGTGCAGTTTGATTTTGTACAGAACTGCAGAGAGAAACAGCAAATATACCGGGGCTGTGAGATATGGTATCTTATTCATATTTAACTACAAGAATATCCGGAATCAAATGCTGAAAGAAATGGAGAGATCAGAGGCCTGAGAATAAACACAGAGCTGAATGAATCACGAAAGAGTGAAAGAGAAATAAATGTCATCAGTTCCACAGTGTTTGGTGCGGAATGTTGAGAACTCCCCGGTGGGCTGGTGGTTCGAATTCGGTGATTTCACCGCCACGTGGTTCGATTCCCAGTCAGGGAATGAACGTTATACAAGAATTAAGAACCTATTGAATTAACTGCATGAAGCAAATTAATCGCAGTTCGTCGTTGCATCATTGTTTGAATCAACAGATAACTTTTTATTTCAGACTGAAGGAGATACTGACAGGGTCATCAAGAGACAGTCAAAACTTTAATAAGATTTTTGCTCTTTGCATGTGATGAATTTTTATCATTTTACACATTGTAAGTCATAAAGTAATGCAAAAAATTCAGAAGCCTTTCAACCGAGTAAGAGTCGAACCTATAATGTTTTAAATTTATTAGAAGATACGTTATTTACTGCACCACTGGCTCAGATTGCAGAAAGCAAGCAGCAGCTCACACTCTCACAGCGCTGTGAGATGAACAGGTCCCGAGTCAGCCTCGGTCATGAGCACGGGACACCACGAGTCTGAGGGCAGCAAAAGGCGCTCACTAAACAATTACCAAAGAGAGGTGCGTTTTTTTTCCGGCCGACGACAGCTTTGCTGGTCGAACAGAACACTTCAAAGGAGTCGATCTTTACGATCGTTGGTTCAATTCCATCTCACAGGAGCGATCAAGCAGCAATTAGCTCAAGGCCGCTCTTGTAAGTTGACAGCTTAACATTTTGGCGCTGTGGCACAGGACGCCTCTTATCCTTTCTCAAACCTCAAGGCTTTCTGTGTCTGCTCAAACACGGCTGTTTTGCTGGAGCATTTGCCACTCCTCACCAGCAGGGAGTGCCTTCGAGCTGCAACACTTCAAACCGCACTCACTTTCAGGCAAAAAATCTTCTCCCAGTCAGTCAGACAGACTCTCCATGCTTCCGAAAGCTCGGGGCGGCTGTTTCTTTCCGGAAACCTGATCTGTCTTCCACAGGCTCGGGCTCATCTCAGCGTCATTCATGATTACTGTGGTTTCCCGTTCTGCTGTTGTTCACTTGCTAATGCTCGACACAGCTGATTGAAGCAAAGTAATTAATGTATTCAGGGAGCGGGCCAACCCAAGGCAAGATTTCTCTGCTGGTCGTGGAGATGCTTGGAGGCGAGTGCGAAGCAGCTGCTGTGAAGGACAATCCGTTCTGATATTTCTTGCTTGTTTACTTAAAAAGAAACCTGCCGTGGACGGATATCGGGTTGATTTTCTGGAAGGATCAAATCAACAGCTCAGAAAAATCAACCAAAGCCAAAGGAACAAAAAATATCTCCGTATTTGTAAAGGATTAAATGCCGGAATTCAGAATCCAACCCATGCCTCCAGGAGAGGTGGAGACCGAAAAGCAACGCCTCAGACCCGCCAGGCTATCCAAACTCCGAAACTGTGATTTACTGACCCTGATTTGCCCAATGAGGCGCCAAGAAAGTTTCACGTCGTCCGATTTTCGGTGGATGCTGTTGGAAGGCAAAAGGATCCCCCATTGGTCAGAAATCAAACCTGTCAGGTGGTGAGCGAGAATTCGACCCCTGAACCTCCAATACTTACATGATCAGTAAATGCATGTGTCCTTTTGGAATCTTACCTGAAAGAATATGCAGTTGGACAGAGCTCCTGTGACAACCCAACTCAGTCTGATCTGCAGCAGTGCAAGTACTGCCATGTGCCGCTGCGATCACCGAGTGGTTGAAGCGTTAAATTCAAGATCAAATGGAGTTTTCCTTCGCAGGTTTGATTTCTGCTCGCTGAATTATTGTTTAAAGATTCGTTCAATGCTGAAATGAATGAACTGGATCGAACTCACTTCATGTATCTCTCTCAGAGCATGAGAGATACTCGAGCGTGGCCGGCGCTTTTAATTGGGTGCCCAATGTACTCTTGCAAAATTCAAATACACAAGAAAGAATCTTGCCCAATCTGCAACTAAAATTCTGCTACTTTGCAGAACCACCCATTTATACTCTACTTTATTTACATGAATCTCTCTATCTCTCCCTGTCTCTTGTCTCTATGTGTTGTCCCCTGATGGACTTCTCAGGCATCCAGGAACGGTAAAGGCTGATCTAACCTGCAACACCAGCAGGGAAAGGTAAAGAAAAAAAAGACCGAGACGGTAGGAAAAGTAATGGTGCAACCCAACTGATAAATTCGGAGCTAATGTCTCCACATTTATGTCTCTTCGCCCTCACAGTGAAAGAAAACCGCGTTATAAGTGAAGTGCACTGATGGTAACTTATATTCTATGACGATGCCGAGACAGATGGCAATGTTGCTTCAGATTAACTAATTCTGAAAAGTCTTATTTGATAAAACAAGTCGTTCATTGGAAACGAATTTGGTAAAGAGAGACTAATATTGGTGACTGGAAATAGTGAGTGTGCAACTTGATATTGCTGCACATCGGAATAGAAAACGAGATTGGATGGACAGAAGAGGTCTGAAAGGATGGCCAATCGGCTGAAGACGGTGGTGAAATGTTAGACTGGCTGCACGGTTAGCCGTCAAGTGGCTCGTTGGTCTAGGGGTATGATTCTCGCTTCGGGTATTTCAACTCCGTGAATATGCGAGAGGTCCCGGGTTCAAATCCCGGACGAGCCCTTTTATATCACTGTGTGAGAAGTCACCAATTGGATTTTGACATCTTTGCAGTTGTTCGAATTGAATTATATTTGAGCTCCAGAGGACAAAGTGCAGAAGTTTCCAAGGCGCAACACACACGGAGTAAATAAAATGTCTCAAAACGATGTGGAGATTGAAGCTGAATGTGAATTTACCCTCGTTTGACCGGTCTGATTGATCGTAGATGACGGGATCGAGAATCACATGTCCAAGTTTGCCGATGACAGAATTGTCAGCAGTGTTGGTGGAAGAATGAGATTACAGAGAGATATTACTAGATTAAGTGAATGGGCAAAACTGTGGCAAATGGATTTCAATGTAGGCAAGTGTGAGGCCGTGCACTTTGGACCTAAAAACGTTACATCAGAATACTTTATAAATGGTGAATTGCTCGAAACTCTTGAGGTCCAAAGGGACTTAGGGGTCTATGTACATACATCATTAAACTGTCATGGACAGGTACAGGAAATAATCAAAAAGTCAAATAGAACGTTGGCCTTTATATCTGGAGGGTTAGAATACAAGGGGTTAGAAGTCATGCTTCAGCTATACAAAGTTTCTGGTTGGACCAAACCTGGAGTACTGTGATCAGTTCTGAGCACCGCACCTTAGGAGCGATATATTGGCCTTGGAGGGAGTGAAGCATAGATTTACCAGAATG
The DNA here is from genome assembly GCF_035084215.1 of Heptranchias perlo. NCBI lineage: Eukaryota > Metazoa > Chordata > Chondrichthyes > Hexanchiformes > Hexanchidae > Heptranchias > Heptranchias perlo. The sequence goes on along the minus strand of NC_090344.1, from coordinate 30,191,821 downwards.
GTATCTGGATTCCAAGCGCTAAATTATGAGTAGAGATCACACAAACTAAGGTTGTTGTGGGGAAAATGCTGGAGTCTATAATTAAGGATAGGGTGACTGAACACCTCGAGAATTTTCAGTTAATCAGAGAGAGCCAGCATGGATTTGTGAAAGGTAGGTCGTGCCTGACAAACCTGATTGAATTTTTTGAAGAGGTGACTAAAGTAGTGGACAAGGGACTGTCAATGGATGTTATTTATATGGACTTCCAGAAAGCATTTGATAAGGTCCCACATAAGAGATTGTTAGCGAAGATAGAAGCCCATGGAATCGAAGGAAAAGTACGGACTTTGTTAGAAAGTTGGCTGAGCGAAAGGCGACAGAGAGTAGGGATGGATAGGTACTCACATTGGCAGGATGTGACCAGTGGAGTCCCGCAGGGATCTGTCTTAGGGCCTCAATTATTTACAATATTCATTAACGACTTAGATGAAGGCATCGAAAGTCTCATATCTAAGTTTGCCGATGACATAAAGATTGGTGACATTGTGAGCAATGTAGATGAAAACATAAAATTACAAAGCGATGTTGATAGATTAGGTGAATGGGCAAAACTGTGGCAAATGGAATTCAATGTAGACAAATGTGAGGTCATCCACTTTGGATCAAAAAAGGATCGAACAGGGTACTTTCTAAATGGTAAAAAGTTAAAAACAGTGAATGTCCAAAGGGACTTAAGGGTTCAGGTACATAGATCATTGAAGTGTCATGATCAGGTGCAGAAAATAATCAAGAAGTCTAATGGAATGCTGGCCTTTATAACTAGAGGACTGGAGTACAAGGAGGCAGAAGTTATGCCAGAGCCGTACAAAACCCTGGTTAGACCACACCTGGAGTACTGTGTGCAGTTTTGGGCACCGCACCTTCGGAAGGACATATTGGCCTTGGAGGCAGTGCAGCGTAGGTTTACTAGAATGATACCCGGACTTCAAGGGTTAAGTTACGAGGAGAGATTACACAAATTGGGGTTGCATTCTCTAGAGTTTCGAAGGTTAAGGGGTGATCTGATCGAAGTTTATTAGGGGAACAGATAGGGTGGATAGAGAGAAACTATTTCCACTGATTGGGGATTCTAGGAGTAGATGGCACAGTCTAAAAATTAGAGCCAGACCTTTCAGGAGTGAGATTAGAAAACATTTCTACTAACAAAGTGTTGTAGAGGTTTGGAACTCTCTTCCGCAAACGGCAATTAATACTCGCTCAATTGCTAAATTTAAATCTGAGATAGACAGTTTTTTTTTTGGCAACCAAAGGTATTAAGGGATATGGGCCATCGGCAGGTATATGGAGTTAGATCACAGATCAGCCATGATCTTATCAAATGGCAGAGCAGGAACGAGGGGCTGAATGGCCTATTCCTGTCCCTATGTTGCATTTCCTGGAATTCAGAAGATTAAGGGGTGATTTGATCGAAGTTTCAAGATATTAAGGGGAACTGAAAGGGTAGATAGAGAGAAACTATTTCCGCTGGTTGGGGAGTCTAGGATTAGGGAACATAGCGTAAAAATAAGAGCCAGGACTTTCAGGAATAAAGTTAGGAAACACTTCTACACGCAAAGGTTGGTAGAAGTTTGGAACACGGTTCAGCAAACGGCAGTTGAAGCTACCTTAATTGTTAATTTTAAATCTTAGATTGATAGGTTTTGTTAACCGAAGTTACGAAGAGATATGGGGCTGAGGCGGTTATAGGGAGTTAGGTCACAGGTCAGACATTTTTTAAATAGTCATGGAATGTGGGCGTCGTTGGCAAGGCCAGCATTTATTGTGCATCCCTAACTGCCCTGGGAAGGTGGTCGTGAGCCGTCATCTTCAACTGCTGAAGTCCGTGTGGTGAAGGTTCTCCCACAGTGCTGTTAGGTTGGGACTTCCAGGATTTTTACCCAGTGACGACGAGGGAACGGCGGTATATTTCCAAGTCGAGACGGGGTGTGAATTGCAGAGGAACGTGCAGGCGGTTTTGTTCCCATGTGCCTGCTGCTCTTTTCCTTCCAGGTGGTAGAGGTCGTGGGTTTGGGAGGTGCTGTCGAAGAAGCCTTGGCGAGTTGCTGCAGTCCACCTTGTGTTATGGTACACACTGCAGCCACTGTGCACCGGTGGTGAAGGGAGTGAATGTTTAGTGTGGTGGATGGGGTGCCAATCAAGCGGGCTGCTTTGTCCTGGATGGTGTCGAGATTCTTGAGTGTTGTTGGAGCTGTACCCATCCAGGCAAGTGGAGATTATTCCATCACCTTCCTGACTTATGCCTTGTCGATGGTGGAAAGGCTTTGGAGAATGAGGAGGTGATTCACTCGCCACAGAATACCCAGCCGCTGACCTGGTCTTGTCGCCAGAGTATTTATGTGGTTGGTCCAGTTAAGTTTCTGATCCGTTGTCACCCCCAGGATGTTGATTTGAGTGATTCTGCGATGGTAATGTCGTTGAAAGTCAAGGCGAGGTGGTTCGAAAGTCTCTTGACTGGCACTTCTCTGGCGCGAATGTTACTTGCCACTTATGAGCCCAAGCCTGGATGTTGTCCAGGTCTTGCTGCATGCGGGCTCGGACGGCTTCATTATCTGAGGGGTTGCGAATGGAAATGAACACTGTGCAATCATCAGCGAACATCCCCATTTCTGACGTTATGATGAAGGGAAGGTCATTGATGAAGCAGCTGAAGATGGTTGGGCTTCGGACACTGCCCTGAGGAACTCCTGCAGCAATGTTCTGGGGCTGAGATGATTGGCCTCCAACAAACTCTACCATCTTCCTTTGTGCTCGGTATGACTGCAGCCACTGGAGAGTTTTCTCCCTGATTCCCATTGACTTCAAATTTACTCGGGCTTCTTGATGTCACACTCGGTCAAATGCTGCCTTGCTGTCAAGGCAGTCACTTTCACCTCACCTCTGGAATTCAGCTCTTTTGTCCATGGTAGGACCAAGGCAGTCATGAGATCTGGAGCCTATTTGTCCTGGTGGAACCCAAACTGAGCGTCGGTGAGCAGGTTATTGGTGAGTAAGTGCCGCTTGATAGCACTGTCGACGACACCTTCCATCACTTTGCTAATGATTGAGAGCAGACTGATGGTGCGGCAATTGGTCGGATTCTATTTGTCCTGCTTTTTGTGGACTTAATAGCAGAACAGGCTCGATGGGCGAAATGGCCGACTCCTGTTCCCGTGTTCCTCATTGGTGCAGAATGTAAAACGATCCTGCATTGGCCAGGGAGCAAAACCGGGTCGCATGATCAGCAGGCGAGAATTCAACGCCAATACCACCAATCCTCGTATGGCCATTTGCTGCATGTGTCCATTTGGAATCCTGTTTGAAAGCACATGTAGTCTGACGGAGGCCCTGTGATAACCCCCCGCAGTCTGACCTACAGCTGTGCAAGAACTGCTTTGTGCAGCTGCAATAGCCCAGTGTTTGAAGCGTTAGACTCACACCCCACTCGGGTTTTCTTGCCCCGGTTTGAATTCTACTCGGTGAGTTACTGTTTAACGATCTGTTCAATGTCCAAATGAATAAACTAGAGCTAATTGACCGCTTTTACATTTTTCAAAGCTGGAGAGCCATTCCGCCGTGGCGGGCGACCAATGCTTTCTTTCAAGATTTCAAGACACGAGAAGGAATATCTCCCAATCAGCAATTTAAATTCTTCTAGATTGCAGAACCTGGCATTTATACTCTTTGTTTATTTCCTTGCATTTCTGTATCTGTCACTGATTCTGTCTCTTGTCGATAAGTGTTTAATTTTTTACATAAATTATTCATGTGTATAATTTATTTTATAATAATTCATGTGTTTAATTTATTATCTAAACAATTCAATTGTTTAACTTATATAAATAATTCAATAGTTTAACTTAATATATCAATAATTGAATTGTTTAATGTATTATATAATGACATTGTTTAATTGATTGCATAAAAACTTCGTGTTTAATTTATCATATAAATAATTCATTTAAAAAATTTGTTATATCATCAAATGTTTAATTTATTATATAAAGAACACAAGTCTTTCATTTGTTAATAAAAAATTCAATTGTTTAATTTCTTTTATAATAATTTGTGTTTAATTTATTACATAAATAATTCAATAGCTTAATTGGTTATCTAAATAATTCAATTGATTAATTTATTATATGAATAGTTCAATCCTTTAATTTTACATATAAATAATTCAATAGTTTATTTTATCATATCAATAATTCAATTGTTTAATTTATTATATAAAGACAAGTGTTTAATTTATTATATAAATAATTCAATTGTTTAATTTATAGTATAAACAATTTAATTGTTTCATTTATTATATAATTTATTCAAGTGTTTATTTTTTATACAAACACTTCAATGTTTAATTATCAAAATAATTAAAATGTTTAATTTATTATAAAAATAACTCAATAGTTTGTTATATAAATAAGTCAATAGTTTAATTTATTAAATAAATAATTAATTAGTTTAATTTATTATCGAAATAATTCAATTGATTTATTTATTATATAAATAATTCAAGTGTATAATTTATTAAATAAATAATTCACGTGTTTAATTGTTATGAATAAATTAAAAAAATAATTGTATAATAAATTAAAGGGTTCAATTTATTATACAAATAATTCAATCGTTTAATTTATTATCCAAATAATTCAATTGATAGAATTCTCAGGCTTCCTTGAATGGTGAAAACTGATCTCACCAGCAACACCAGCAGGCTGAGACGGTAGGAAAAGTAAAGTTAAAACCCAGCTGATGAGTTCGTAGCCAATGTCTCCACATTTATGTAGCTTCAGAGCAATTCATTCTGCAAACAGATCACTATAAAGCAAGTCGTACATTCAAAACGAATTTGGTGAAGAGAGGATAATATTGTTGACTTGAAATAATAAGTGTTGAATCTGATATCGCTGCACATCATATATTATAGAAGAAAGCGAGCATGGACGGATACTGTGTTCTGGAAGGATGGCTGATCGGCTGCGTGACAGCGAAATTTTACATTGGCTGCACGGCTCTGTTGCCAGTTGATCTTTGGATCTGATTCCCGCTAAGGCAGTTTCACTGGTTCAAATCCTGGAGCTCTTACTCACTTTCACTGGATTTCCCACTAAAGCCCAAATAAAGTTTCACTCTCTTCGATCCTCCATAAATCCTGTTGTCGCAGCCTCTCTCACTCCGGCAGCTGGAGAACAGCGGAAAACTGATGGGTTTGTTGTCGCATCTGGAATGCGGTTTGGAACTGTTGTTATTCGCCGAGACAGCGCTGCTGGAGCCTTTAATGATCTCGTTCAGTGAAGAGAGACTGGCAGGCGGCTCCCAGACAGGGCTCAGGCCGGGACCGGGCAGCGGCTGGATGAGAAAGCGGAACTGTTGCTGTTGCTGCTTCCGCCTCTGGAAGTCCCTGCGGCGGTCGGTACTGATCTCCCTCTTATGGATACGGCTCCATTTATTGGATGTGGACCTCGTGGCGCAACGGTAGCGCGTCTGACTCTAGATTAGAAGGATGCGTGTTCAAATCACGTCGAGGTCATTGCGTTTTCACAGCGATTAAGTGTCTCTCTGCTTTATAGCGGGACCGTCTTTTTGGGATGGGCTGTTCACTGTTTGTAAAATAATAATTATTGTGGAATCATTGAATGGACACAGTTCAGAAGGAGGCCATTCGACCTATCGAACCCGTGCCGGCATTATGTAAGAGCAATCCAGTCAGGCCCTTTCCCGGTAGCCCTGCATTTTTTCCCCTTCAAGTATTTATCAAATTCCTTTTTAAAAGCCACGATTGAATCTGCTTCCACCACCCTTTCATGCAGCGCATTCGAGATTATAAGTATTCGCTGCGTAATAAAGTTTTTCCTCATGTCGCCTTTGCTTCTTTTGCCAATCACCTTAAATCCTTGTCCTCTGGTTTACGACTCTTCCGCCATTGGGAACAGCTTCTCTTTATTTACTTTATCTGAACCCTTCATGACTTTGAAAACTTCTATCAAATCTCCTCTGAACCTTCCCTGCTCCAAGGGAACAATCCCAGCACGCGGCAAATGCGGTCAATTGGTTCCAATTCATTTATGTGAGCATTAAACGGACCTTTAAACAGTGGCCATGTTTTATGGAAGCCTGAGCTGGTGGTCAAAAGCGCTTGGATCCAATGTCTGTGTTGTTTCTGCGTTCAAATGTCACCACTAACAGAATTTTTGGCAATGTTCATTTTGACCTGTTCACAGAAAACCCGATTGTAGAGCGATGGAGCAGAGGATGTGAAAGAAGCTGAAAGTGAAAGTGCAGATATTAGTTTCATCACGGGGACAGGACACGTTTCCACAGATAAGGAAATCTCACCTGAAGATTCTTTCTAGCAGAGTGGGACAGGTGATCAGAGTGACCGGGCTCTAGCGGCACAATCGGTCAGTGCGCGGTCTTTTTATACCGTAGATTCTGGGGAAATGCCGAGGTTGTTAATTCGAGTCTCAGCGAGATCAAACAATCCTTTTGCTTGTGAACATTTCGACCGGAGTTGAAGGTACAATTGGTATGTTCGAAAATGTATCAACTTATTTGAATTGCCATGTGGTTCCTCCGGACCACGCTGTTGCAATAGCAGATGAGATGTTTAGTATTACTTGTTTACAGGAGGGAGGCTGCGGTTTTGGAGACGCAAACTATGATTTTCATCTATTTACAAATCGTGGGATTTAACTGGAAATTTAAAGCAGCGCCTTAGACCGCTCAGCCAGGATACTTTCCATCCTAGACTTCTGGAGCTAGTTTTACAGGAATAGAATTACTGCAAGCAAGAATTCTACCCCTCAAACTCCAATGCTCGCACATAAACTTCTCGGCATTGTGATAATATACACTTTACCATAAGTATACTTCAATCAAATTAGTGTTTTGTTTCACTGTGAGAGCGAAGAGACATTGATGTGTAGGCATTGGCTGCAGCAGCTGGCTTGCACCTTTACTTTTCCTACTGTCTCAGACTTTTATTTCTTTACCCTTCTCTGCTGGTGTTGCAGGTTACATCAGCCTTCGCCGTTCAAGGAAACCTGAGAAGTCCATCGGGGACAACGCAGAGAGAGAAGCGCCAGAGACAGGGAGAGATAGAGGGATGAATGCAAAGAAAATAAGGTGTATAAATGTCAGGTTTAGCAAACTAGCAGAATTTAAGTTACAGATTCCGTCTCCGGATCTTGCAAGAGAAGTTTTAACATCCAATTGAAAGCATCGGCCACGCTGTTGTATCTGTCATGCTGGGAGAGAGGTAAATACGGTTAATTAACTCCAATTAATCTGTTTGAGCATTGAAGAGATCTTTAAACAGTAGCGCTCCCAACAGAATTCAAACCTACGCAGGAAACCCCAATTGGAATTTTGAGCCCAACGTTTCAACCATTCGGCCATCGCAGCTGTCAACCCCATGTTCGTGCAGACAGAATTCCAAATGGACACATGCAGGGACTCTGGGTACGAGCATTGGTAGTTCAGGGGTAGAATTCTCGCTTGCTGTGTGGGAAAACCGGGTTCGATTCCCAGCCAATGGAGGAACGTTTTGCATTCTGCACCAATAAGTAACTTCGGAACAGGGTCCAATGGTCACTGTTTCAAGGTCTGTTCAATGCTCAAATAAATGAATTGGAACGAATTGACCGCATTTGCCGCGAGCTGGAGTTGTTCCCCTTCGAGCAGAGAAAATTCAGAGGAGATTTGATCGAAGTGTTCAAAATCATGAAGGGTTCAGATGAAATGAAGAAAGAAGAGCTTTTCTAATTTGCGGAATGGTCTGGAACCACAGGACACAGAATTGAGGTGATTGGCAAAAGAACCAAAGGCAACATGAGGGAAAACTTTTTAAAGCAGCGAATAGTTATAATCTGGGATGCGCTGTCTGTGAGGGTGGTGGAAGCAGATTCAATCGTGGCTTTTAAAAAGGAATGGATAAACACTTGATGGGGAAAATGCAGAGCAACGGGGAAAGTGCCCGGGAATGGGAAGAACTGGATTGCTCTTACAAAAGGCAGGTCCGGGATTGATGGGTCGGACGGTCCATTGTATGATTCCATGATAATTGTTATTTTACAAATAGTGAACACACCATCCGCTGTGAAATAGAGTCAGCGAGACACTGAAACGCCGTGAAAATGTTTATGAGCCCGATGTGATTCGAACACGCATCCTTCTGATCTGGAGTCAGACGCGCTACCGTTGCGCCACGAGGTCCATACAGCACCGTTTGAGCCGGATCCATGGGAGGGAGATCGGTATTGAACGCCACAGGGACTCTCAGAGGCGGAAGCAGCAGCAGCAACAGCGCAAGAGCCCCGCTCTCCAATCCAGCCGCCGCCCGTGGTGAGTTACCGGTCCCGGCCTGAGCCCTGTCTGGGAGCCGCCTGCCGCTCTCTCTTTACAGAACGGTACCGATCCTGTTTCAGCTCACACACAGGATCAGGAATCCCGCTCCTGACAGATTCACTTCTTTAAACCTTAGATTCAATTAATTGGGATTTAATTCAATCCTCATCTGCCCTCCCCTTTGTCAGTTCAGGACTTCATTTAAACCGATACTTGGAGCTCTGTTTTACAGGTTGCCCACTACAAACACATTTTGCTGCTAACTTCTGCTCAATAAAAAGTGCCCAGGAACTCGGGAATTTCTCCTGGATACTGAGTTCGAGTTAAGGAACAATAGAGGTGAGATTACACTGCTGGGTGTATTCAATAGGCCACCAGCTAGTGGGACGGATATCGAGGTGCAAATGTGCAGGGAAATTACAGAGAAGTGCAAAAGCCATAGAGTAGTGATAACGGGGGATTTCAACTATCCTAATATAGACTGGGATAACAATAATATGAGGCGCAAAGAAGGGGAGGAATTTTTGAAATGTGTTCAGGATAACTTTCTCGACCAGTACGTTTCTGGCCCACTGAGGAAGGAGGCATTGCTGGACTTGGTTCAAGGGAATCAGTCGGGCCAATTGGAGCAAGTGTCAGTGGGGAAGCATTTAGGGAGCAGCGATCAGTATCATAAGGATTAGAATAGCTATGGAAATGGACTTTGTCCACTCTTAGTAAAAATACTCAAATGGAGGAGGGCCAATTTCAGTGGGATGAGAACAGATCTGGCCTGGGTAAATTGGAATCCAACATTGTCAGGCAAAACTGTAATTGGACAGTGGTTTGTCATTAAAAAAGATGATTCGGGTATAGAGAAGGTACATTCCAACGAGGGAGAAAGGTAGGGCAACTAAAGCCAGAGCTCCGTGGGTAATAAGAGAGATAGAGAGTAAGATGAAGTGGAAAAAAGAGGCGTATGTCAGGTATCAAGCTGATAACACAAGTACCAAACCGAGATAATATAGAAAGTTCAGAGAGGAAGTGAAAAAACAATAAGGGGGGCAAAGAGAGAGTATAAGAAGAGCAGACAACATACAAGGGAATCCAAAAGTCTTCTACAGACATGTTAACAGTAAACGGGTAGTAACAGGAGGGGCGGGGACGATTAGGGATCATAACGGAGATCTACACATGGAGGCAATTGGCATGGCAGAGGTACTAAATGAGTCCTTCGCATTGTTCTTTAACAAGGAAGAACATGCTGCCAGATTCTCGATAAAGGAAGATATAGTTAAGATACTGGATGGGCTGAAAAATGAGAAAGAAGAAGTACTAGAAAGGCTTGCTGTACTTAAAATAGATAAGTCAACTCGTCTGGATGGGATGCACGCTCGGATGCTGAGGGAAGTAAAGGGGGAAATTGCAGAGTTACTGGCCATAATCTTCCAGACATCCTTAGATATGGGGATGGTGCCAGAGGACTGGAGAATTGCAAAGGTTACAACCTTGTTCAAAAATGAGTGTAAAGATAAACCCAGCAACTATAGGTCAGTCAGTTTAACCTCGGTGATGGGAAAAGTTTTGGAAACGATAATCCGGGAGTGAATTAACAGTCACTTGGACGAGTATGGATTGATTAGGGAATGCCAGCACAGATTTATTAAAGGCAAATCGTGTTTACCCAACTTGATAGAATTGTTTGATGAGGTAACAGAGAGGATAGATGAGGTCAATGCAGTTGACGTGGTGTATATCGATTTTCAAAAAGCGTTTGATAAAGTGCCACGTGGTAGGCTTGCGCTCAAGATTGCGGCCCGTGGAACACAGGGAGCAATAGCAACATGGTAACAAAACTGGCTAAATGACAGGAAACAGAGAGTTGTGGTGAATGGTTGTTTTTCGGACTGGAGGGAGGTGTACAGTGGTGTTCCACAGGGGTCGATGCTGGGACCACTGTTTTTCTTGATAGATATTAATGACTTGGACTTGGGAGTAAAGGGTACAATATCAAAATTTGCAGATGACACAAAACTTGGAAGGGTAGTGAACAGTGAGGTGGATAGGCTTCAAGAGGATATGGACACGTCGGTGGCATGGACGGACACGTGGCAGATGAAGTTTAACACGGCAAAATGCGAGGTGATGCATTTCGGTGGGAAAATGAGGAGAGGCAATATAAACTGGAGGGCACAATTCTAAAAGGGTTAGAGGAACAGAGGGATCTGGGGGTATATATGCACAAATCGTTGAAAGTGGCAGGGCAGTTTGAAAAAGCGGCTTAAAAAGCAGACTGGATCCTGGGGTTATAGAGAGGGGCGTCGAGTAGAAAAACAAGGAAGTCATGATGAACCTTTATAAAACAAATCGAATATTGTATCCAGCGCATTTTTGGAAGGATGTGAAGGCCTTGAGAGGGTGCAGAGGAGATTTACTGGAGTGATTCCAGGGATGAGGGACTTAAATTACATGGATAGACTGGAGAAGCTGGGATTGTTCTCCTTGGAACTGAGAAGGTTCAGAGGAGATTTGATAGAGATATTCAAAATCATGAAAGGCCTAGACAGAGTAGATAGAGAGAAACTGTTCCCATTGGCGGAAGGGACATGAACCAAAGGGCATACATTTAAGGTGATTGGCAAAAGGACCAAAGGTGACATGAGCAAAACTTCTTTACACAGCGAGTGGTTGGAATCGTTGATTTTTGTGCTTTGCATGTGATGAAATTTCACCATTTTAAAGACTGTACCGTAAGAGTGCGATGAAAAGTTCAGTGCTTCTGACACCAGGAATCTGCTGCAGCCGTTGTTAAATTTATCAATAACAGGCAATTGTCCCCGTTTATCACAGAAACGCCCTAACCGAATATGCGATCAAGATGAAAGTAACGCAACGAGAAGCATCTGATTTAACACAAAGGCATCGGGCGATGACAAACATCCCCACCCGTTTTGCTTTTCCAACATAAAGAGTGTGACATTTATTCTCTGAACATAGAAACAGTCTGGTCTCGCTCACTACAGAAATCTCCATGTCACAGCGAATTAGCCTTTCGGGACCTTGTCTGTCAAGATGAATTGTGATTTCCGTGAAACCAATGTTCCATTCCTTTATAAGTTTCATGTGCCTGCTCTCCGATCACAAGGTTTTTGTTTAGTCCACGGGGTAAATGTTGGACTAACAGCCCTGCTCAGCCGGCAATGATCACGGTACATTTTCTTGCAGACAAAACACACATTGAAACCCTGGAACTTTGAGGCGATGAATCCTGAGGAAAAATAAAATAGGTGCTCGAATCAATCTAATCAATAGCACCATCGAGACAAGTGAAGAGGTCACCTGCTAAACCAGTAATTCACTGAGCGAAAGCTTGAGGTTGCAGCGACCAATATAACAGCTGTCTGTCTACTGAGAGGTTACTTTTCTAAAATGAATGGTTGAAGCTTGCAGGACTGAAAATCCAACGAGCCGGTCTTCACTCTCAAACCAGCAACTGTGAAGTTAAGAGGTACGTGCCGGAGAAATACTCAATTTCAGCGCGGTGACATTGGGCCAGAGTAAAGTTCAGTTATATGATTACCGAGTGGCGAGAGGATGGATTTGGAACTCCTGATCGACCGCACTGTGCATTTTCCAGATCTGCTTGAAGCATCAATCCCTTCAATTCATCACTTACAGAGACAATTCGATTCTCGTTTTTCTTCCCCTGAGATTGGCGAGATCTTCAAAATTGAAAGCGACCCATATCAGAGCGAACCTCGTCACCGACATGCTCACAGATACAAAGCGGCCAAACTTAGTTTCAGTGAGATGAAAGCCCAGAGCGGTTTCAAGGTGAAAGGCAACTGCAAATAAAGCTCGTTCAATGAAAGTGCAGGTCATTGAGATGCCTTTAAGTTCCTGATTGTTTGAATTGAACTTCTTCCGAAAGCGCTTGAGATTCAGGTGGAGTGATTTGGGGACTTCTTTTCCCACTTTGCAAAAGTTTGTACCGCAGCTCAAGAACAAAAGTCCAGGGCTAAATTAGGGCTTCTCCGGGGTATGAACCTCGAATCGAGAATTATACCCCTACCTGATCGAGCCCAGAAATAAATCAGTCTAAGTAAAATAACGGTATTGGAGAAAATAATTCGACTAAAGATAGAGAAATCTCCACCCCAGGGAACTAAGAGGAATAGGTGAGGAAATTTTACATCCTTAAGTCATGATCGTTCAAAACTCTCTTGTTTCAGGAATTGTTCCATGGATTGAAAAATTTCCAAAGTCACTTCATTATTCAGGAAGGGGAGGAGAGATAAAGTAGAAAATTACAGACCTATTAGTATAACGTCTGTTGTGGGGAATTTACCAGTATCTGTTATTAGGGAAAGAATGACTGAGCAAACCCTAATATTCCTTTCTCCTCCATGTGTTTATCTCGCTTCCCTGTAAATGCATCGATGCTTTTCGCCTTAACTACTCCTTGTGGTAGCGAGTTGCACATTCTGGCGAGTCTCATTGTAAATATGGTTCTCTTGAATGCCATATTGGATTAAATGTGATTATCTTATATATATGGCCCCAATTTTGTTCTCCTCCCCACAAAATTGCAAACACTTCTGAACTATCAAACCCTTGCATAATCTTAAAGTCCTATTTCAGGTCACCCTCAGCCTTCTATTTTCCATGGAAATGAGCCGAAGACTGTTCAATCTTTCAATATGGGGAAGTGTGAGGTCATCCACTTTGGACCGAAGCAAGATAGATGAGAATATTTTCTAACTGGTGAGAAGCTCGGAACTGTGGGGAAGGAAAGATGTTCACGGGTCCAAGTGCAGAAATCATGAAAAGTCAGTGGGCAGTTCCAAAAAATAATTTAAAAGGCTAATGGAACTTTGGCCTTTATCTTAAGGGAGCTGGAATTCAAAGGGGTGGAAGTTATGTTACAGTTATATAAACTCTGCTGAGACCACATTTAAAGTACTGCATTCAGTTCTAGGCACCACACCTCAGGGAGGATAGATTGGCCTTGGAGGGGGTGCAGCGCGGATTCACCAGAATTATACCGGGGCTAAAATGTTTAAATTATGCGGACAAGTTGCAGAGAAAAGGTTTGTTTTTCATTGTGTATAGAAGATTAAGTGATGATGTAATCGAGTTGTTGAAGGTGATTAAATGAGCCAATGGTGTGTGTGTGAGCTGTGAAACACCTTGAAATCCCAATCCTCTCCACCACTGGGGACTGAGTCTTCCAACATACAGGGATTTTCACTCGTGCAAGTTTCATCCACATTTTCTGCTCTTCATTTCTCCGACCTGCTTGTTGCGCCTTTTCCTTCAATTCAGGACTTACAGGAAAAACTCGATTCTGCGATCAATCTTCGGGTCACGTGGTGAGATTTCAAATAATTGAAATCGACCCTTATCAACCCCAGGATGAAGCTGTTTGATGCGAGCACTGGTGACACAGACCGTGCACGGCTGCAGTGGCGCAATTGGTCAGCGCGCGTTACTTCCACAATAATTATACGCTCGATTCATGCTGGAGTTGTGAGCTCCAGCGCCGTCGAAGGTAGTTGAAACTTCTCAACATTTTGACTGGAGTTCAAGGTAAAACCGGTTCCATAACGCATCGACTTCTTCATGTCCCCATGTGGGCACTGAGGCTCCTCTGGCCAACCGTCTTGCAATAGCAGGTGAGAGTTTATTTGTTAAAAGGAGGGAGAGTGGGCAATTGGCGACAACTGAAATGGTAAAGCGGCCGGCACGACATCTTTAAATCGAAAGAAACAAAAACACAATTCTTCTTTCCGTGAAGCAGGTATTCATCGGTTTGAAGTGTCGTGTCGGGAAAATTCGGGAGGCAAATCTGCTGCCTGGTGTCACGGTGTGACGGGTGAAATTATTCAGCTTTCAATTGTTGATCGGCTGAAAGGTCGAGAGGCATTTTCCAGCTCCCGTGTGGAACAAGTTTAGCTTTTGAGCCATTGGGTAAAGTGTTGTTTTTAATTGCTGCTAACGAATGACAAGACATTTTGTACAAACAAGAAGAGTTGCAAAATCACGAGTTCGCTGTCCATGTTTCATACATCATGTTCAACAGAAACAATGATTCTCCTCAACACGATGCTGGAAATTGTATAAAAGTGATACTCCCCCAAATTCGAAATCGACAGGTATAATTCAGAGTCCTACCATGAATCTGTATGTTGGAAAACAACCCAACAGCGAGCCTGGATAGCTCAGTCGGTAGAGCATCAGACTTTTAACACAGGTAGTGATCTGAGGGTCCAGGGTTCAAGTCCCTGTTCAGGCTCAAAATTTTAAAACAGCTGGCAACTTCTGCTTTTCCAGCGGACCAACAGAAGCGAAAGGAGCAAGAGTTGGCCATGCAGTGGCCTGCTCCGACATTTGATAGCGTCATCGCTGATCTTCGATCTCAACTCCATTTTCCCGACCTCGCTCCATCTCCCTTGAGTTCCTTGGTGTCCAAAAATCTACCAATCTCAGTTTTGAATCTATTCAATGGCTCAGCATCCACAGCTTTCTGGGGCAGAGAATTCCAATGGTTCACAACCCTCTCAGTGAAGAAATTATTCCTCAACACTGTTCTACATGGCCGGCCCCTTATGTTGAGATTATAACCATTAGTTCCAGACTCTCCAGCTAGGGGAAACAGCGTCCCAGCATCTACCCTCTAAGAATTTTATATGTTTCAATGAGATCACCTCATTATTGTAAACTCCAGAGAATATAGGCTCATTCTACTCAATCTCTCCTCACAGGACAACCCTCGCATCCCAGGAATCAATCGAGTGAACCTTTGTTACAGCCACTCTAAGGCAAGTATATCGTTCCGCAGGTAAGGAGATCAGAACTGTACACAGTACTCCAGATGCGGTCTCACCAAAGTCCTATATAATTACAGCAAGAATTCCTTATCTTTGTACTCCAACCACCTCGCAATAAAGACCAACATACCATTTGCTTTCCTAATTGCTTGCTGCACCTGCATGTTAACCTTCTGTAATCCGTGTGCAAAGGACACACAAATCTCTCTGACTATGAACATTTCGTAGTCTATCACCTTTTAAAAGATATTGTGCTTTTCTAATCTTCCTACCAAAGTGAATAACCTCACATTTCCACACTTTATACTTCATTTGCCACCTTCTAGCCCACTCACTTAACATGTCCACTTCACTTTGCTCCCGATAAATCCCACATTTTGTAGATGGATCAAAATCAAAGCCGATGGCTCCAAAACCGCAGCCTCCCACCAGTGAACAAGTAATGCTGAAGCGCTGCTTTCAACCTCTCATCTGGGATTGGAAGACGATAGGCCGGAGGAACCACATGGCAACACCAATAAGGAGATGCCGTTTGAAGAACACCAATTGTTCCTTCAACTCCGTTCGAATTGTTCACAAGCAAAACGATTGTTTGTTCCAAATGGGAATCGAACTCACAATCTCGGCATTCCCCGAGCCTTTTTTGGTATCCGAATACCGCCTATTTACCTGTCCCACTCAGCTGGAAAAGATACGGACATGAGCCGCACTTACCAATGAAAACGTGTCTTGTCCCCTTGTTGAAACGAATCCTGGATTAGGCCTAAAGTCTCTCTGGGTATATGGTATGGCATCGCACCGCTGCAAAAAATTGATAGCGGCACGGACACAATGGGCCAAATGGTCCACCATTGTGCAGGAACTCTCCATGATCCTCATTTCTGTACTTTTCGCTTCTTTTGCATTCTCCGCTGGACGACACTGCGCCATGATTTTCTGTGAATTCGTCAAAATAAACATTGCTACTAACCCTGACAGCAGTGGGATTCGAACCCACGTCCCCGCAGAGACTGGAACCTAAATCCAGCGCCTTAGACCGCTCGGCCATGCTGTCACGAAATAAGCCGATCATTAATGAAACATGAGGCTAGTGATTGAAATCCGGCTTTCTTGCTCTTTATCATCTGGGTCCAGTGCTTTTGAATTGTGCAAGAAGGAATTTAAAGGGCTTTCTGAGCCCTTCCTGCATTTAACACTTGATCAAAAAACTTATCATCGAGCCCGACGTTGATAAATTTCGAAAATTGGGGACAGGAGAAGACTATTCAGCCCCTCGAACCTGCTGCGCCATTTAATTCGATCAGGGGTGATCTGTGCATCAACTCTATTTCCCCGACTGTGACACATATCCCTTGATACACTTTCGGGGAAAATTCCATCGATCTCAGTCTTCAAAATGTGAATTGACCCAGCATCTACAGCCTTTTGTTGAAAAGAGTTCCAGATTTCTACGTTACTTTATGTGATAAAGTGCTTCCTGATTGATCAGCTGAATGGTTTTGCTCTACTTTTCAGATTAAGCCCCCTCATTCTGGATTCTCCCAACAGAGAAAACTGCCGAAACCCGAGATTGGACTATAAACCTGTAAATCTTCTGAGAAGGTATCAGGGAGTTTAATGGCTTCTTCGTGGTGATCCCGTAGGGCAAGGGGATCTGAGATCGGGGAACGGATTGTCAGAGGGTGTCAGAAAATGTAAGGGGTCTCCGGGCATATCAGTGTGGAGGGGGCATTCAGGGTATCAGAGAACGTAAAGGGCGCTGACAAGGTATCAAAAAGGATCATGGACTCTCTGAGGAGATCGGAGAAGGTAAGAGACAGAGCGTATCAGAGAAGACAATGAGCTCAGATTGAATTAAATAGGGAAACGGGCGTTCAGGAGGTATCAGAGAAGCTCATGGATCCAGAGTTGTCATCTTCTAAACATTACATTTCTTAATATTTAATAACAGCAAAAAATGAAGCCGAATTGAACAGATAATCTGCCGTGTCCCACGTGCAGGGAATGAAAAGGTAGAATCGGGACGGCACTGGATATTTGCCAGTGCTCACGGTTTTCTTTCACACAGCTCTTTGTTGTTCCGTTTCAAAAACTGGATTTCATTAATTGAAGATAACAGGTTGCACCTGGAACTCTTTGTGAGCAATAAATGTGAACCACCCAACGTGGGGCTCGAACCCACGACCCTGAAATTAAGAGTCCAACGCGCGAAATCGCTGGGCCCACTGGCAACATTTGTTGCCTCTTCTGGCAGGAAGGGAGCAATTGGTATTGCTTCATTGGGTCAATTTGTCCAACAATTCCAGGAGTGTTCCTTCTGAACACCCGATTTTTCAATCTGGAGACTGTCTGTGTTTTTTCACCTGTCATACAGCCCCGCGTTGAGCAGTACGGGAACATCGCCACAGGAGAAATACATTCAGCCCCTCCGAACCTGCTGAGCTGTTCAATTTGATCATGGGTGATCTGGACCTCAACTCCGCCCTGTGATATTGTGTTGGTTAAATTCACAAAGTACCAAATATCACGAAGGAAGCAAAAAGGCACTGCTGGAAATCGACCCCAAGATCTACCTATTTACTAGATAGTGTAGATAATGTGCTTTGAAGAGCTAAACCACGGCGCCAAATCACAATACTAAAATACCACATCTCACTGATATCCGTCAGCTTCCTTTGAGCAGAGAAGGTGAGTTTGAGGAGTGTGGGGCCATTTTGTACTCATCCATTTCTTGTGTCTGTTTCTCTGTGTTTCCCGATACTGTCTGTGTCTCTCGCTGTGTTTTTCTTTGTTTGTCCATCTGTGAGTTGATTCTGATTTAATGCATGTCCTTGTGTTTGTGTTTGTTTCTTACGTGATATAGATGAGGAAATCAGACAATTCTCCCTTTGACACTGGGGAACCAAGCAGCCAAACTTAATGGCAAGATACTGTTTATTTTTAAGCATTATAAAGCTTCCATCTTGAATGATTTAGGTTCAGTTCTGTTCAAAAAGAAACTGTGACCACAACGTGTTTCAAACACATCGTTTTATAAGTTGTTGCCAGACACGTTCCGATTGCACCTCAAGGTGTTTCTCGGCAGGAAATGTTTCACTAGTTTACTATTATTCAATTTGCATGAAATCGGAAATAATCGCAGCGACCATTACAATGGTATAAACCCTCCAATATTAACGGTGACAGAAGATGCTGAGAACAGTCTCGAATATTCTGCAGGATAATGAATATAAACAGAAGGAATAGTCGCTAATAGATTGGTTAGAATGTGGAACGCGCTACCACAAGGAATAGTTGAGGCAAATAGTCGAGATACATTGAAGAGGAAGCCAGATAAGCCCATGAGGGAGAAAGTAATAGAAGGGTATCCTGATAGGGTGAGATAAAGTAGGGAGGGTGGATGCTCGGGTGGAGCTTAAACGCCGGCAGAGACCAGTTGGGCCGAATGGCCTGTTTCTGTGCTGTAGTTTCGATGTAATTCGATGAATATTATTTGGTGTTCAGCTCCCACGTGACACAGATCAGCCTCAGCCTCGACTTCCTTCCCACCGACTGCAGAAACCTTGGGCGGGAGGTTCCACCGTTGGACTCGACACTCACTGCGGTTTTCCCCGCTCAGGTTCCCTTCTTGTTTGCAGCGCATTCTCTCAACAATCTAAGTGTCTCCTGTGAATTTGAATCCTCTCCCCGTGAAGAACAGGAGACAAAAAACGGCTAGAATTCATTTTACTTCGTTTCGTAAAAATCTCTCATTTATATTTTGATGCAACGCTTGTTGCTGTTTGTTGCAATCATGAATAATATTTCAGCGTAAATCAGATGTTGTTGCAGTTATTAATTCAAAATATTTCTGTTTTCTTCAACGTTGATATGAATTGGAGATTTTTGAGTGAAGATGCCCACTTTATCCGGGACTTTGACCATTGACTTATCGCATTTCAATCAGTGCAAGTCCCTGAACAAGCGACTCATGCTACTTTATTAGAATCATTAAATTATTGGGATTGGAGCCCACGCCTCCAGGGAAGATTGCGACCTGAACCCAGCACCTTACACCCGTTAGGCCATTTTGACCCCTGGAGCTGTTACACTAAAGTCCAGAGAACTCACAAGAAGGAGCCTCATCATCTGCTTCGCGCAAAATTCAATCTGCTGGACGCCTAGCTCTGCCAGACTGCATGTTCTTTCATATAGGTTTCCAATTGGACAAAACACTCTTCTGCCGTGCGAACATTGGTGCTTCAGAGGTACTATTCTTGCTTGTAGTAATTCTGTTCCTGTAAGAGTAGATGCTGAAGTGCAGGATGGAAAGTATCGTGTCTGAGTGGTCTCAGGAGCTGGTTTAAAGCTCCAGATAAATCCCACATTTTGTAGATGGATCAAAATCAAAGCCTCTGGCTCCAAAACCACAGCCTCCCTCCAGTAAACAAGTAATGCTGAAGCGCTGCTTTCAACCTCTCTTCTGCTATTGGAACACGATAGGCCGGAGAAACCACATGGCAACACCAATGAGGAGATGCAGTTTGAAGAACACCAATTGTTCCTTCAACTCCGTTCGAATTGTTCACAAGCAAAACGATTACTTGTTCCACGTGGGAATCGAACTCACAATCTCGACATTCCCCGAGCCTTAACTCATACACCAATACCGTGTATTTACCTGTCCCACTCTGGTGGAAAGAATGCAAACATGAGCCGCACTTACCAATGAAAACGTGTCTTGCCCCCTTGTTGAAACGAATCCTGGATTGGAGCTAAAGTCTCTCCGGGTACATGGTATCGAATCGCACCGCTGCAAAAATTTGAAAGCGGCACGGACACGGTGGGCCGAATGGTCCACCTTTGTGCAGCAACTCTCCATGATCCTCATTGCTGTACTTTTCGCTTCTTTTGCATTGTCCGCTGGACGACACTGCACCATGATTTTCTGTGAATTCGTCAAAATAAACATTGCTACTAACCCTGACAGCAGTGGGATTCGAACCCACGTCCCCGCAGAGACTGGAGCCTAAATCCAGCGCCTTAGACCGCTCGGCCATGCTGCCACCAAATTGCACCATCATTAATGAAACATGAGGCTAGTGATTGAAATCCGGCTTTCTTGCTCGAAATCATTTGGGTCCAGTGCTTTTGAATTGTGCAAGAAGGAAATTAATGGGCTTTCTGAGCCCTTCCTGCATTTAACACTTGTTCAAAAAACTTGTCATCGAGCCCGACGTTGATAAATTTCGAAAATTGGGGACAGGAGAAGACTATTCAGCCCCTCGAACCTGCTGCGCCATTTAATTCGATCAGGGGTGATCTGTGCATCAACTCGAATTCCCCGACTGTGACACATATTCCTTGACACACTTTCGGGGAAAAATCCATCGATCTCAGTCTTCAAAATATGAATTGACCCAACATCTGCAGCCTTTTGTTGAAATGAGTTCCAGGTTTCTACGATATTTTCTGTGATAAAGTGCTTCCTGATTGATCAGCTGAATGGTTTTGCTCTACTTTTCAGATTAAGCCCCCTCATTCTGGATTCTCCCAAAAGAGAAAGCTGCCGAAACCCGAGATTGAACTATAAACCTGTAATTCTTCTGAGAAGGTATCAGGGAGTTTAATGGATTCTTCGTGGTGATCCGGTCGGGCAGGGGGATCTGACATAGGGGGAACGGATTGTGAGAGGGAGTCAGAGAATGTAAGGGGTCTCCGGGTATATCAATGTGTAAGGGGCACTCAGTGTATCAGAGAACGTAAAGGGCGCTGACAAGGTATCAAAGAGGATAATTGACTCTCTGTGGGGATCGGAGAAGGTAAGAGACAGAGCGTATCAGAGAAGTGAATGAGCTCAGGGAGAATTAAAGAGGGAGAGCCGCGTTCAGGAGGTATCAGAGAGGCTCATGGATCCAGAGTTGTCATCTTCTAAACATTACATTTCTTAATATTTAATAACAGCAAGAAATGAATCCGAATTGAACAGATGATCTGCCGTGTCCCACGTGCAGGGAATGAAAAGATAGAATCGGGACGGGACTGGATGTTTGCCAGTGCTCACGGTTTTGTTTCACACAGCTCATTGTTGTGTCCGTTAATATAACTGGATTTCATTAATTGAAGATGAGATGTTGCACCTGGAACCCTTTGTGAGAAATAAAATGTAAAACACCCAACGTGGGGCTCGAACCCACGACCCTGAAATTAAGAGTCTCATGCGCTGACGGCGAGAGTTCGCCGGGCCCACTGGCAACATTTGTTGCCTCTTCTGGCAGGAAGGGAGCAATTGGTTTTGCTTCATTGGGTCAATTTGTCCAACAATCCGAGGAGAGTTCCTTCTGAAGACCCGATTTTTCAATCTGGAGTCTGTCTGTATTTTGTTACTTGTCATACAGCCCCGCGTTGAGCAATGTGGGAACATCGGGACAGGAGAAGACCATTCAGCCCCTCCAACCTGCTGCGCCATTCAATTTGATCTTGGGTGATCTGTACCTCAACTCCGCCCTGTGATATTGTGTTGGTTAAATTCACAAAGTACCAAATATCACGAAGGAAACAAAAAGGCACCGCTGGAAATCGACCCCAAGATCTACCTATTTACTAGATAGTGTAGATAGTGTGCTTTGAAGAGCTAAACCAAGGCGCCAAATCACAATACTAAAATACCACATCTCACTGATATCTGTCAGCTTCGTTTGAGCAGAGAAGGTGAGTTTGAGGAGTGTGGGGCCATTTTGTACTCATCCATTTCTTGTGTCTGTTTCTCTGTGTTTCCCGATACTGTCTGTGTCTCTCGCTGTGTTTTTCTTTGTTTGTCCATCTGTGAGTCGATTCTGATTTAATGCATGTCCTTGTGTTTGTGTTTGTTTCTTACGTGAAATAAATGAGGAAATCAGACAATTCTCCCTTTGACACTGCAGCTCCCTAAGCAGCCAAACTTAATGGCAAGATATTGTTTATTTTTAAGCATTATAAAGCTGCCATCTTGAATGATTTAGGTTCAGTTCTGTTCAGAAAGAAACTGTGACCACAACGTGTTTCAAACACATCGTTTAATAAGTTGTTGCCAGACACGTTCCGATTGCACCTCAAGGTGTTTCTCGGCAGGAAATGTTTCACTAGTTTACTATTATTCAATTTGCATGAAATCGGAAATAATCGCAGCGACCATTACAATAGTATAAACCCTCCAATATTAACGGTAACAGAAGATGCTGAGAACAGTATCGAATATTGTGCAGGATAATGAATATAAACAGAAGGAATAGTCGCTAATAGACTGGTTAGAATGTGGAACGCGCTACCACAAGGAATAGTTGAGGCAAATAGTCGAGATACATTGAAGAGGAAGCCAGATAAGCCCATGAGGGAGAAAGTAATAGAAGGGTATCCTGATAGGGTGAGATAAAGTAGGGAGGGTGGATGCTCGGGTGGAGCTTAAACGCCGGCAGAGACCAGTTGGGCCGAATGGCCTGTTTCTGTGCTGTAGTTTCGATGTAATTCGATGAATATTATTTGGTGGTCTGCTCCCACGTGACGCTGATCAGCCTCAGCCTCTTCTTCCTTCCCACCGACTGCAGAAACCTTGGGCGGGAGGTTCCACCGTTGGACTCGACACTCACTGCGGTTTTCCCCGCTCAGGTTCCCTTCTTGTTTGCAGCGCATTCTCTCAACAATCTAAGTGTCTCCTGTGAATTTGAATCCTCTCCCCGTGAAGAACAGGAGACAAAAAACGGCTAGAATTCATTTTACTTCGTTTCGTAAAAATCTCTCATTTATATTTTGATGCAACGCTTGTTGTTGTTTGTTGCAATCATGAATAATATTTCAGCGTAAATCAGATGTTGTTGCAGTTATTAATTCAAAATATTTCTGTTTTCTTCAACGTTTATATGAATTGGAGATTTTTGAGTGAAGATGCCCACTTTATCCGGGACTTTGACCATTGACTAATCGCATTTCAATCAGTGCAAGTCCCTGAACAAGCGACTCATGCTAGAGAAAAATGAAATAAGGGTTCGAACCATCAAACTTTCTGGCTAAATGATAACACCACCGAAACATGCGAAGAGGTCACCTACTAAACCAACAATTCACAGCTAAATTTTGAGATTGCAGCCACCAATATAACAGTTGCCGACTGTCAGTTTACTTCTCCAAAATGATTGGTTGAAGCTTGCAGGAGTAAAAATCTAACGAGCTGGTCTTCACTCTTAAACCAGCAACTGTGAAGTTAAGAGAAACGTCCTCGATTACAGCGCGGTGACAAGGCCAGTGTGAAGCTCAGTTAATATTATCGCCGAGTGTCGAGAGGGTGGATTTGAATGCCTGAGCGCCCGCACTGCGCATTTTCCAGATCTGCTTGGAGCACCAATCCCTTCAATTCTTCACTTGCAGGAACAGTTCGATTCTCGGTTTCTTTTCCCTGAGGCTTGGTGAAATTTCAAAAATTGATAGAGACCAATATCAAAGCTAACCTTGTCACCGACATGCTCACAGATACAAAGCGGACACACTCTGCTTCAGTGAGATGAAAGCCCAGAGCGGTTTCAAGGTCGAATGCAATTGCAAGCAAAGCTCGTTCAATGAATGTGGAAGTCATTGAGGTGCCTTTAAGGTCCTGATTGTTTGAACTGAACTTCTTCCGAAAGCGTTTGAGATTCAGGTGGATTCAGATTTAGGGACTTCTTTTCCCTCTTTGCAGAAGTCAACCGCAACTAAAGATAAAAAGTCAAGGGCTAAATTGGGGATTCGACGGGATATGGACCTCGAATCGAGAATTATACCCCGACCTCAACGAGCCCAGAAACAAGAACGTGTCCTTACATTAATGTGTGACGCTCACATTCTATGAGAGGTCTGTCTGTAAAATAAAAGGGCATTTTGAAGAGATATTCTGAGCAGTTCCGTATTGGACCCTGAACAAAGTACAAACACCGCACGATGTTTTTGCTGGTCAAATTCACGACACATCATAAATCCCAGAAAAGCACCACGGGGAGCTGAATCTAGGACCGGAGTTCTTTAACCAACGAAGCCAATTCACGGGAACGCTTCTCACTTCCTCTCATTAATATTTGTGCTACACATTCTGTTAGGGGTGCAGACGGTTTTATCTTTGTCAATTTCAACGAAAATAAGTGCAAGAGTAGATCATTCTGCTCTGCCATTCAAAATGATCATGGCTGATCGTCTAATTCAGTACCCTGTTCCCACTTTTTCCCCATATCCCTTTAACATTAAGAAATATATCTATCTGCTTCTTGAATACGTCTAATGAATTGGCCTCCACTGCCTTCTGTGGTAGAGAATTCCACAGGTTCACCACCCTCTGAGTGAAGAAATCTCTCATCTCGGTTCGAAATGACATTCCCCGTATCCTGAGACTGTGACCCATGGTTCTGGACTCCCCCGCCATCGGGGACATCCTCCCTGCATCTCGTCTGTCTCATCCTGTTAGAATTTTATATGTTTCGATGAGATCACCCCTAATTCTTCTAAACTCGAGCGAATATAGGCCTGGTCGACCCAATCTCTCCTCATCCGTCAGTGCTGCCATCCTCGGAACCAGTCTGCAAAACCTTCGTTGCACTCCCTCCATGGCAATGACATCTTTCCTCAGATAAGGAGACCAAAACTGCACACAATACTCCAGATGTGGTCTCACCAAGGCCCCGTACAACTGCAGTAAGACATTCCCTGTTCCTGTACTCAAATCCTCTTGCATTGAACGCCAACATACCATTCGCCTTCCAAACTGCTTGCTGCATCTGAATGCTCGCTTTCAGCGACTGGTGTCCAAGGACACTCAGGTCTCGTTGCACCTCCCCATTTTCCCAATCTATCACCATTCAGATAATAATCTGCCTTTCTGTTTTGACCAAAAAAGTAGATAACCTCACATTTATCCACGTTATACTGCATCTGCCATGTTCTTGCCCACTCACCCAACTTGTCGAAATCACATTGGACCCACTTTGCATCCTCCTCACAGCTCGCATTCCACCCCAGCTTTGTGTCGTCTGCAAACTTGGAAATGTTCATTCCGTTCCCTCATCCAAATCATTGACATATATTGTGAATAGCTAGGGCCCAAGCACTGATCCCGGCGGCACCCCACTGGTCACTGCCTGCCACCCGGGAAAAGACCCGTTTATTCCTACTCTTTCCTGTCTGTCAACCAATTCTCAATCCAGGCCAGTCTATTCCCCGAATCCCATGTGCTTTAATATTGCACACGGTCCTCTTGTGTGGGACCTTATCAAAAGCCTTCTGAAAATCCACGTATACCACATCCATTGGTTGTCACCTATCTATTCTACTAGTTACCTCCTTAAAAAACTCCAGTAGATTTGTTAAGCATGATTTCCCTTTCATAAACCTATGCTGACTATCAAATCCCATTAATGCCTTCTAATTGTTCTGTTATCACATCTTTTAAAATAGACTCGAGCATTTTCCCCACTACTGATGAGGCTAACTGGGCTTCAATTCCCTGATTTTTCTCCCCCTCCTTTTAAAGAAAAAGAAGTGCGGTTACATTTGCAACCCTCCAATCTGTAGGAACTGTTCCAGAGTATGGATGTTCAGTTCCCATCCTTGGTCACCCTGCAGCCATGTCTCCATAATCGTAACTTTTTCATACCCATTAATAACTGTGCTGTTAATTCATAGACCTTATTGCGAAGGCTCCACACATTAAGACAATGCCTTCAGACTGGTCTTGAAGATTGCTAGTTATCTAGTATTTTTTTTTTGCACTATGGCCCTATTTGTTTTTTGCTCTTGTTGTCTCTGCCTGCCACTATTGCTTCCTCTCTTTGTCTTGTTTCTAGCCTTGTTTTCCCCTCCTGTCTCCCTGCTCACGTTCCCATCCCCCTGCCATTCTAGTTTAAACCTTCCCCAACAGCACGAGCAAACTCCCCTGCGAGGACATCAGTCCTGGTCCGGCTCCGGTGTAACCCGTCCCACTTGTACAGGTCCCACCTTCTGCAGAACGGTCCCAATGTCCCATGAATTAAAATCCCTCCCTCCGACACCATCCCTGCAGCCACACATTCATCTGGTCTATTCTCCTGTTCCGATAGCCGGAGAGACCAGCAGCCAGTGGTCATGCGAGGAGAGCCCAACACTCGCCAGGCTTGGCAAATTGGTCAATCGATGCCGTCAGGGAAGAGCCAATTCCGGAGACATGTGCCCAGGACCAGTGTTAGAGGCAAGTGAACCAGTTATTCCTGACCGACACCATTTTGCGACAAACCCACCACAGCTTTGCCCTGGATCTCAATGCGAATCGTTGGGGGGGGGGGGGCGGGGGGAATTGTTTGCTGCAGCCGTGGGATTCTGCAAAAACAATTCTCAAACCAGATACCAAATTAACTCACTGCAAACAGTACAACCCAGCGAGCATTTGAAAGATAACGAGACCAGCAATGGTCTATAACAGGAGTTTATTATCCAACAGACACATCTACAGTTCCATGGAGCTGCACTCGGAGCCTACCCTGCGGCCCTGCTCCATTTTCCATATAGCAACAGTCCCGACCAACAGGGCCACGGAGAGCAGCGCTACCCCAACCGCCAATCCAGGAACACGGGAGGGGGAATCAACAGCAACATCTGAGGGGAAAAGCCAGGGTTAGATGGGCACCAGTTACTCCATCACGAGAGACAGGTGGAGCATCCTGCTTTACCTTTCTCATCCTGGTGGATCCGAGCAGCCAATCTCTCCTCACCTTCCAGGAAAAGGATGGGTCCATCAGCGGTCACCAAGGCCCCAGACCGGTTATCGGCGCTTCTTCGCCTCTCTGGGGGCGAAGGAGAACAAGAGACAAGAGTTGATGGTGAATAATTAAATCTTCAGTTGTCTGCAAATCCTGAATCAGATGGCCTCATGCAAAAAACATCAGGGCCCTGGGTACCGGACAGAGTTTAGAGTTCCGGCTATAATTGCATCTGGTTCTCACCAAACCGATTCTCAGAAGGACGCACCAACTGAGCAGAGTTTGCAATTGCTGCCGCTACAATGGCCAGTCTGGTCTCCTGTGAAGGAGACACTGTTTGATGCATTACTTTGACCCGCAGTTTCATGAGACCTTCAAATTGGCCAGGTGTCCGGCCCCGGGACATCCTTTCAGTTGCACCCTGAATTCCCGGTGTCAGAAAGACGACAATTAGATGCTGGTTAAATGTTCTCCAATGCCAAGGGTGGACTATTCCGAACCGGATGCGGAACACACCCGTGCCAACAATAGGAGGATTCTGCTCTTCAGCGGTCGGCAAGTAGGGCAGCTCAACATCCGGGCAATTAGCAAGGAACCAGAAATAATTCATTCATCCCATTTCAAGGATCAGAGCGTCCTTCACAATTACTGACCTGGTGCAAGGTGTGCTCAGACCCGCTGCCCTAGATTGCCATTCTAAATGGAAACCTGCACCGAATGCAACTGGGAAAGTTCCCAGAACCGCCAGATTCAGGACACTCCTCCTGTGCCCAGTGTTCGGCCTCTTGCTGAGGGAGCCCCGTGTTCAGATGTCCCACACCCAACCCTCCCCATCAGGGTTTAGTTTCTGGTCAGATTACAGGTACTTACTGGAGCGGCAGGGAGCCGTGCAGTTCTCGGGTGGAAGGGTAGCAAACCTCAGCACTACAGTGGAAATAAACCTGCAAAGGGACAGTGCGGTATGGTCAATCCCACAGCTCCCAATCAGGAGATTAATGCTTCTACAGTCAACCGACCAACAGGGGCCTGCTCACTTAAGACCCAGGGAACAAGTGATACCAAGTGACCGGGAAAGAAGCACTGAAGGAAACTCACCTCCCCGGTCAGAGCCCGGCCCGAAACTCGGTCCCAGAAAGCGAACGTGCTGACTACAAAACGATTATGGTGAGTTGGGAACCGCAAATGGGAAGCAGCGTTTACTGGTAGGAGGCGGGTTTTGTAGTTATCACCAGCAAAGGGGCACCTGGAACAGAGACAAAGTGAGTCACACGGTGATAGGTTGACATGAAACCAAATATACCAGAGTCTGGAACAAAATATCAACTTCGAAGGAATATTTCCTCAATCACTAACCCGGACTGAAGTAATGATTTCTGTATTAATCCTCGCCCATGTCGCCCCCTCCCCAATCCCCACACTGCCTCAAGCTCCCTCACTTGCTCCCTTACCTCTCCACCAGGAGGTCCCATCGGAGCCCCGAATACGGCTCGGGGGTGGGGGTCGCCCAGCAGTCATTGAGCAGCAGCACAAGGGACGGATCGTTCCTGTTCAGAACACGAACCTCCACAAACACGGGGTCCCGGAGCACACTCAGGATCGGGTAGTCACTGGCCACATACCAGCTCCGGTAGCCACCATCTGAAAAGAGAGAGATAAAGGGCGGGCACTATTTGGAGAGAGCCTGAAGTTGGACACTAGCCATCAGCGAGCACTCGTTACCTCTCGCTATTCTCAGCTCCAGAAGCAGGATCCCGGCCTCAGTGGCAGAGAAAGGGTGTAAACTCTGGGCTTCACCTGCAGATCAGACTCCTGGCTTCCCCTGTAACTGCACTGGACATGGAGCCTGCAACAGAACGGACACGGCTGGAGAATTCAGCTCCACACTGTCTCTACCCGCTGAATGTGCTCTTATTCTCACCTGATAGTGCTGTCCCGGGTCACTGATCCCAAAGCGCCATCCAAGATCTCAAACTCACCCAACACATCCGTTTCATACAGAATGTTCACCCCGTCCAACTGCAAGAGAAAAGACCATCAGTCCCGAACTGAGCAATTGATAGGACTCCCAGCCCGCAATACCTACCCGCTGAGTAGCGCCACACTCAGTGACTGCGAACTGAAAGCACAGTGTCTGCAGAGGCCACGGTCGGATTTCACTCAGCTCCGTCTCCATTCTTCAGATGGAGGGTTGTTAGGTTTACAGGAGGCAGAGTCAAATCCTTGGAGATGGCGATCAGGACCCGCCCATCCTTGGTGCAGACTGCAAGAGAGGCAATGAAAGGCGGTTAGTTGCCCCACGGGGAGGGTCAAGGGAACTGTTACCGGGAGGTGGACAAACCCCATCCATGTTTCAGTTTCTATCCCGTCCCATTATCTGTCTAATGAAGACCAGTGGACCAACTATAGCTCATCACCACGATGGTTGGATTTAAATTGCTTGTATCTCCGATCGAAATTAAATATCAAATCCAAATGGTCAGTGGCAGCAGGGGCCGGGGCTCATTCACTCTGCCCTTACTCAGTGCGACTCCCAAGTCACCGAACAACAGTAGAATGATTCGAACTGCAGATACTGGGTCAAAGGGCGATTAACTATTGCCCTTTCTGTATCTGATTAACAGCACCCCCAATCCCACCATCAAATCTACTCTGCGGGATTGGAAGCTCAATCCCACCAGCGGTTCCACTCTCCGGACTGGAAAAGTTTGAATCTCCAACTGGCGTTGTAGGACAGGAAAGAAAGAGATGAAACTGTCCAGGGAAACCGCGTGCAGCTTGATGGCGGGTGACCCTGGAAAGTCCTGGCCCAGAATATAGACAGACCAAGAATACACCCACCTGGCAGATTGTCCAGTGAATAGAAACACGGCGGCGCATCCCGATTCCCCGCATCGAAGCAGCAGCCTCTCTGCACACACTCACTGGCTTCAATTCCCGGAAATCCGCAGTCTTTGCGGTTTTTAGGAGACAACCAACATTTATCGGCGGGGAAAAGAAGAGAGGGCGGCTGAGCTGAACAGATTACAACAAATAAAAAAACAAGAATCCCCAACCCCTCCATTATAACAAGCGAACTGTCCTAAGTAAGTAATAATGGAAAGCCGACTTCCCCTTTTTATAGCAGCGCTGTTCAACCCGCAGTAACGGAATGTCCCAATCAGCCTGAGGCAGAGTCCGTGGCCCACGGGCTCCCGAACATCAAGCCGCATTCGCACGGCTCACACGGATGGGCCTGTTTTTAGTGGCAGAATAAAGGTGAGACTGGGTCCAACGACAACTTTATTTCTTCATCACAACCAAACTGGAACCAAATCGCATATTAGTTTTTTGTTTGCATTTTTAGTCACCTTTATTCTTTAGACTCAACGTCACCTTTAATAGTTTATTAAAAATGGGCCCCATCTCCGTGTGACCGGTGGGAATGCGGGTTTTTTAATACTAATTAAACAACAGAGTGAAATCAATATGTTGTTGTCCAGATACGGTACGGTAGCAGAGTGGTGATGTTACTGAAATAGTAATCTCACAGTCCTGGCTGAATAATCGCCAAGTCATAAGTTCAAATCCCGCCACGGCAGCTGAGGAATTTAATTTCAATTAATTAAATAAAATCTGGAATTAAAATACTGGTATCAGTAATGGGTTGCTATGAAACGACCGGATTGTCGTGAAAACACATCTGGTTCACGAATATCCTTCAAAGAAGGAAACCTGCCGTCCTTACCCGGTCTGGCCGAAATGTGACTCCAGACCCACAGCAATGTGATTGATTCTTAATTGCCCTCTGAAATGGCCGAGCAAGCAACTCAGCTGTATAAATCTCGCTTAAAAAAAAAGTCATAATAAGAATAAAACCGGACGGACCACTCGGCACGGGACACGACAAAGGTCAAAACAAGCCCAGTTGACCCCGCAAAGTCCTCCTCACTAACATCTGGAGACTTGTGCCAAAATTGGGGGAGCTGTCCCACAGACGAGTCAAGCAACAGCCTGACATAGCCATGCACACAGAATCATGCTTTTCAGCCAACGTCCCAGACTCTTCCATCGCCATCCCTGGGGATGTCCTGTCCCACCGGCAGGACAGATCCGACCAGAGGTGGCGGTGCAGTGATATACAGTCAGGAGGGAGTGGCACCTGGGTGGTCATCAACATTGAATCTGGACCCCATGAATACTCATGGCATCAGGTCAAACATGGGCAAGGAAACCTCCTGCTGATTACCAGCAACCGTCCTCCCTCAGCTGATGATATCAGTCTTCCTCCATGTTGAGCACCACTTGGAGGAAGCACTGAGGATAGCAAGGGCACAGAATGGACTCTGGGTGGGAGACTTCAAAGTCCACTACTGACCGAGCTGGTCGAGTCCTGAAGAATTTTGCTGCGAGACTGGGCCTGCATTAGGTGTTGAGCGAACCAACACGAGGGATAAACTTACTTGACCTCGTCCTCACCAATCTACCTGTCGCAAATGCATCTGATCCATGACACCACTGCACAGTCCTCATGGAGACGAAGTCCCGTCTTCGCACTGAGGATACCATCCAACGTGTTGTGTGACACTACCATTGTGCTAAATGGGGTAGATGCAGAACAGATCGAGCAGCTCAAAACTCAGCATCCATGAGTTGCTGTGGGCCATCAGCAGCAGCACAATCTGTTATCTCATGGATCAGCATATCCCTCACTCTACCATTACCAACAAGCCAGTGGATCAACCCTGGTTCAATGAGGAGTGTAGAAGAGCATGCCAGGAGCAACACCAGGCGTCCAAATAATGAGGTGTGAACCTGGTGAAGCTACAACTCAGGACTACATGCATGCTAAACAGCGGAAGCAACATGCTATAGACAGAGCTAAGCGATTGCACAACCAACGGATCAGATCAAAGCTCTGCAATCCTGCCACATCCAGTCGTGAATGGTGGTGGATAATTAAACAAGTCATGGGAGGAGGAGGCCCTGTAAACCTCCCGATCCTCAATGATGGCAGAGCCCAGCACGTGAGTGCAAAAGACAAGGCTGAAGCGGTTGCAACCATCTTCGGCCAGAAGTGCCGTGTGGATGATACATCTGGGCATCCTTCCGATATCCCCAAAATCACAGAAGCCAATCTTCAGCCAACTCGATTCACTCCACGTGATATCAAGGAACGGCTGGAGTGCACTGGATACAGCAAAGGCGATGGGCCCGGACAACATCCCGGCTGTCGTGCTGAAGTCTTGTGCTCCATAACGAGCCGCCCCTCTCGCCAAGCTGTTCCAGTACAGCTACAAGACTGGCATCTACCCGACAATGTGGAAAATTGCCCAGGTATGTCCTGTCCAAAAAAGCAGGACAAATCCAATCCGGCCGATTACCGCCCCATTAGTCTACTCTCGATCATCAGCAAAATGTTGGAAGGTGTCGTCGACAATGCTATCAAGCGGCACTGACTCACCAATAAACTGCTCACCGATGCTCGTTTGGGTTCCGCCAGGACCACTCAGCTCCAGAACTCATTACAGCCTTGGTCCAAACATGGACAAAAGAGCTGAATTCCAGAGGTGAGGTGAGAGTTACAGACCCTAAATATCAAGGCAGCATTTGACCGAGTGTGGCACCAAGGAACCCGAGTAAAATTGAAGTCAATGGGAATCAGGGGAAAACTCTCGAGTGGCTGGATTTATACCTAGCACAAAGGAAGATGGGAGTGGTTGTTGGAGGCCAATCATCTCAGCCCCAAGACATTGTTGCAGGAGTTCTTCAGGGCAGTGTCCTAGGTCCAACCACCTTCAGCTGCTTCATCAATGACCTTCCCTCCATCATAAGGTCAGAAATGGTGACGTTCGCTGATGATTGCACAGTGTTCAGTTCCATTCGCAATCCCTCAAATAATGAAGCAGTCCGAGCCCGCATTCAGCAAGACCTCGACAACATCCAGGCTTAGGCTGATAAGTGCCAAGTAACATTGGCGCCAGACAAGTGCCAGGCAATGACCATCTCCAACAAGAGAGAGTCGAACCACCTCCCCTTGACATTAAACGGCATTAACATCGCCGAATCCCCCATCATCAACATCCTGGGTTCACCATTGATCAGAAACTTAACTGGACCATCCATATAAATAGTGCGGCTACAAGAGCAGCAGAGGCTGAGTATTCTGCGGCGAGCGACTCACCTCCTGACTCCCAAAGCCTTTCCCCATATACAAGGGACAAGTCAGGAGTGTGATGGAATACTGTCCACTGGCCTGCGTGAGTGGAGCTCCAACAACACTCAAGAAGCTCGACACGATCCAGGACAAAGCCGCCCGCTTGATTGGCACCCATCCACCACCCTAAACATTCACTCCCTTCACCACCGACCCACAGTGGCTGCAGTGTGTAGAATCTTTGGGATGCACTGCAGCAATTCGCCAAGGCTTCTTCGACAGCACCTCCCAAACCCACGACCTTTTCCACCAAGAATGACAATGGCAGCAGGCACATGGGAACAATACCAACTGCACGTTCCCCTTCAAGTCACACACCATCCCGACTTCGAAATATATCGCCGTTCCTTCATCACTGCTGGGTGAAAATACTGGATCTCCCTCCCTAACAGCACTGTGGGAGAACCTTCACCACACGGACTGCAGCGGTTCAAGAAAGCGGCTCACCACCACCACTCAAGGGTGATTAAGGATGGGCAATAAATGCTGGTCTCGCCAGCGACGCCCACATCCCATGAACGAATATATATTAAAATACTTAAATACTGTGGCTACAATAGCAGGTCAGAGGCTGGGCATTCTACGGCGAGTGACTCAGCTCATGACTCTCCAAAATCTTTCTACCATCTACAAGGCACAAGTCAGGAGTGTGATGGAACACCCTCCACATGCCTGGACGAATGCATCTTCAACAACAATCAAGAAGCTAGGCACCATCCAGGACAAAGCAGCCCGATTAATTGGCACCCCATCCACCATCTTTAACATTCACTCCCTCCAGCGCACCGTGGCTGCAGTGTGTACCATCTACAAGATGCACTGTAGCAATGCAATTCGCCAAGGCTTCTTCGACAGCACCACCCAAACCCGCGACCTCTGCTAGCTAGAAGGACAAGAGCAGCAGGCGCATGGGAACAACACCACCTGCACGTTCCCCTCCAAGTCACACACCATGCTCACGTGACGCTGGGTCAAAATCCTAGAACTACCTGCCGAACAGCACTGTGTGAGAACCTTCAGCACACGGACTTCAGCGGTTCATGAAGGCGGCTCACCGCCACCTTCTCAAGGCCAATTAGGGATACACAATAAATGCTGGCATTGCCAGCGACGGTCACTTCCCATGAAATCATACATTTCGGAGAAAGGTTGCAGCACGGAAGGAGGCCATTCGGCTCTATATAACAGCAATCCAGCTCGTCCCACTCCCCCACCGTTTCCCCGAAGCCGTGCAATTCTTTTCCTTTCAAGTAATTATCTAGTTCCTTTTTGAAGGCCATGATTGAATCTGCCTCCACCACCCCCTCGGGCAGTGCATTCCAGGTCCTAACCATTCGCTGTGTAAAGAAGTTTTTCCTCATTTCACCTTTGGTTCTTTTGCCAGTCACCTGAAATCTATGTCCTCTGTTTCTTGTCCCTTCTGCCAATGAGAACAGTTTATCTCCATCTATTCTGTCCAGACCCATCATCATTTTGAATACCTTGATTAATTCTACTCGCAACCGTCTCTGTTCCAAGGAGAACAACGCAACTTCTCCAGTCTATCCAAGTAACGAAAGTCTCTCATCCCTGGAATCATTCCAGTAAATCTCTTCTGCACCCTCTCGAAGGCCTTCACATTTTTCCTAACGTGCGGTGCACAGAACTGGACACAATACTCCAGTTGTGGCCGAATCAGTGTTTGATAAAGGTTCATCATAACGTCCATGCTTTTTTACTCTATGCCTCTATTCATAAAGCCCAGGATCCCGTATGATTTTTAACGGCTTTCTCAACCTGCTCTGCCACCTTCAAAGATTTGTGCACATAAACCCCCAGAACTCTCTGAACCTGTGCCCCTTTTAGATTTGTGCCCTCTAGTTTATATTGCCTCTCCTCGTTCTTCCTACCGAAATGTATCACTATTCATGTTTCTGCGTTAAATTTCATCTGCCATGTGTCCGCCATGCAGCCAGTCTGTCTATCACCTCTTGAGTGTATCACTATCCTTCACAGTGTTTACCGCCATTCCAAATTTTGTTTCATCTGCAAATTTTGAAGTTGTGCCCAGTACACCCAAGTCCAAGTCATTAATATATATGAAGAAAAGCAGTGGTCCCAACACTAACCCCTGGGGAACAACACTGTACACCTCCCTCCAGTCCACAAAACAACCGCTCACCACTACTTTCTGTTTCCTGTCGCTTAGCCAATTCTGTATCCATGTTTCTATTGCCCCCTTTATCCATGGGCCGCAATCTTACTGATAAGCCTACAGTGGGACACTTTATTAAATGCCTTTTTAAAGTCCATATACACCGTATCAACTGCATTGCCTTTATCGACCCTCTCTGTTATCTCATCAAAATATTCCATCAGGTTAGTTAAACTCGTTTTGCCTTTAACTAATCCGCGCTGGCTTTCCCTAATCAATCCACACTCGTGCAAGTGGCTGTTAATTCTGTCCCGGATTATCGTTTCTAAAAGTTTCCCCAACACTGAGGTTACCTGACTGGCCTCTTGTCGCTGGGTTCACCCTTGCACTCTTTCTTGAACAAGGGTGTAACATTTGCAATTCTCCGCTCCTCTGCACCACCGCCGTATCTTTGGATATTTGGATGGTTATGGCCAGTACCTCTGCAATTTCCCCTGTTACTTATATCAGCGACCTAAGATGCATCCCATCCGGATCGGATGACTTATCTACTTTAAGTGCAGATAGCCTTTTAAGTACCTCTTCTTTATCAATGTTTCGCCCATCTGGTATCTCAAATATATCTTCCTATACTGAGTCTCTGGCAGCATCTTCATCTTTGGTAAAGACAAATGCAAAGTATTCATTTAGTACCTGATCCACCCACTCTGCCTCCATGAGTAGATCTCCTTTATGGTCCCTAATCAGAGTAGGGCTCTTACGACCCGTTTAATGTTTACATGCCTGTGGAAGACTTTTGGATTCCCTTTTATGTTGGCCTCCAGTCTAATCTTATACTCTCTCTTTGACCCTCTTATTTCCTCTTTCACATCCCCTCTGAACTTTCTATATTCTGCCTGGTGAATGAATACATTAAAAAAAAGTTAGGATTTCCGTCAGCCTGAAACAAATAGTTATTCGTTGATTAATGGCGATTTGAACAACTATTCGTCTTTTTTCAGAGTTTAATGAGTATTGCGAAATTAATACAGTAATCTATTTTGCAGAAGTTAATCCCCTGAACGGGAAAGGGACCCGTCTCTCACACTGAGAGCATTTGCAGACGGCAGCTATCTTCTGAGGGTTTCCTATGAGATCGTATGCAACAGCGTTTCTGTAGTGTAGTGGTTATCACGTTTGCCTAACACGCGAAAGGTCCCCGGTTCGAAACCGGGCAGAAGCATTTTGAAAACGTTCCCCACGAAAAATCAATAAGTGTGAAAAAAGCAAGAATTCAGTCTGTTGTTCAATGTGAATGAAATACCACACCTCACAGAACAGGTACCATTCTCTGTATAGTTCAATACAAACTCAAACACTGCACATAAACAGACAGTGTTTCACACTCACTCACGTTTCCTGCACTGACGGTGCAGAAAGCCCCTAACAAAGCTGCACATTGCGAATAATTTAAGCTGATTTGTGAGAGATCATTCAAGGCTCCTGCAGTGCAGCTTCGGTTAATAACCACAGTTATCGACAGCATTGCGGCCGCGGCAACAAACATCAGTTTTTCGATGCTCGATGTTCCCCAGCTCCCGGATTGATTGAGGCCACGACAGAAACAACATTTAGCCCCTCTTTCGGCCCCGCTCTCTCCAATCACACGTTGCTGGCGGGAAGCTGCAATTCCCGCAACAGACAACGCATTACTGCCCATCCCTGGGAAACAAGACACCACCGAAGCTTTGACAACACATCGCAGGCATCGTCTGCCCCGGAGCTGTTGCTCCGCAACAAAGGCAGAACTTACCAGCTGTTTCAAAATTTATAGCTTGAACACTGGACCCTGATATCACTACCCGCTTTAAAAGTCTGATGCTTTAACGACTGAGCTACCCAGGCTCGCTAGTCATTAAGTTCACATCTTAAATATTCATAAGAGGACTCTGAATTATCCCTCGAAGACGTCGAACGGGGGTGAGGGTTATAAAATTCTCAGTCACATGTTGAGGGGAATCCTTGATTTTATTGAACATGATCTAAGAAACATGGACAGCGAACTCGTGAGTTTAAAATCCTCTTGTTTGTGCCAAATGACTTGTCATTCGTTCGCACCAATTA
Organism: Heptranchias perlo; assembly: GCF_035084215.1. Classification (NCBI taxonomy): domain Eukaryota; kingdom Metazoa; phylum Chordata; class Chondrichthyes; order Hexanchiformes; family Hexanchidae; genus Heptranchias; species Heptranchias perlo. The sequence goes on along the minus strand of NC_090344.1, from coordinate 30,154,510 downwards.
AAATCACACTTTACCCAATGGCCCAAAAGCTGAACTTGTCCCACACGGGAGCTGGAAAAGGCCTCTCGACCTTTCATGTATTAACATCTGTAAGCTGAATAATTTCACCCGTTACACAGTGACACCAGGCAGCATATTTCCCTTCCAAATTTTCCCCACACGAAACTTCCAACCGATGAATATCCGCTCAACGAAAAGAATAATCGTATGTTTGATTCCTTCGATTTAAATATCTCGTCCCGGCCCCTTTGCCATATCAGCTGACGCAGAGATCTCCCTTTCCCTCGAAAACAATGAAACTCGCATCTGCTCAAGCAAGACGGAAGGCCAGAGGAACACAAGTGCCCACATGGGAACACTAAGAAGTAGATGCATCATGGAACATACCAGTTGTACTTTGAACTCCGGTCAAAATGTCCGGATTGAAATGTTTGATTGTTGAAGGTGAGACTCGAACTCATAACCTGAGATATTTCCAGAGCCCATACTGCTTATTTTAGTACCGAAGTATCAGTGCTTTTATCAAACAGCTTGATTTTCAGCCTCTCAATGATCGCTTCGGGATCTTTGTCAAAGAGAAGCCGCCAATCAAGAGGCGCTTCGTCAAATATCCGCAATGATCTTTAAAAGCCGTGGAATCTGAAGAAAACCCCAAAAGATAAGAACTTTTATTAATCTTATTATTAACTGAAGGACATTTTTTCATGATACTTTAAGGAGGATTGAGGCAAAGTGGGACCTGAAACTCAGAAACTCTCTCTGGGCTGTCCGTGACTGAAGAGATGGACGTTATTTCAATTGAAAACTGAGGCACGGAACTTTCTCGTGGAGAATCATAGAATCATAGAATCATAGAAGTTTACAACATGGAAACAGGCCCTTCGGCCCAACATGTCCATGTCGCCCAGTTTATACCACTAAGCTAGTCCCAATTGCCTGCACTTGGCCCATATCCCTCTATACCCATCTTACCCATGTAACTGTCCAAATGCTTTTTAAAAGACCAAATTGTACCCGCCTCTTCTATTGCCTCTGGCAGCTCGTTCCAGACACTCACCACCCTTTGAGTGAAAAAATTGCCCCTCTGGACCCTTTTGTATCTCTCCCCTCTCATCTGAAATCTATGTCCCCTCGTTATAGACTCCCCTACCTTTGGTGTGACAGAAGATTGCGGTTGGTTAGTGGCAGTTGCCGGGGAGATCTAGAGGAGGGGGAGAAAAGTCATAGTCACAGCTGTGACTGCGCAAGTACTCTGCTTAGCTGTAATATTTAAAAAGTAGTGTACAGTACAGGGCAGTGTCCTAGGCCCAATCATCTTCAGCTGCTTCATCAATGACCTTCCCTCCATCATAAGGCCATAAATGGGGATGTTCGCTGATGATTGCACGGTGTTCAGTTCCATTCGCAACCCCTCAGATAAAGAAGCAGTCCGTGCCCGCATGCAGCAAGACCTGGACAACATCCAGGCTTGGGCTGATAAGTGGCAAGTAACATTCGCGCCAGATAAATGACAGGCAATGACTGTCTCCAACAAGAGAGAGTCTAACCATGTCCCCTTGACATTCAACGGCATTACCATCGCCGAATCCCCAATCATCAACATCCTTGGGGTCACATTGACCAGAAGCTCAACTGGACCAGCCACATAAATACTGTGGCTTCAAGAGCAGGTCAGCCGCTGGATATTCTGCGGCGAGTGACTCACCTCCTGACTCCCCACAGCCTTTCCACCATCTACAAGGCACAAGTCAGGAGTGTGATGGAACACTCTCCACTTGCCTGGATGAGTGCAGCTCCAACAACACTCAAGAAGCTCGACACCATCCAGGACAAAGCAGCCCGCTTGATTGGCACCCCATCCACCACCCTAAACATTCACTCCCTCCAACACCGGCGCACAGTGGCTGCAGGGTGTACCATCCATAGGATGCACTGCAGCAACTCGCCAAGGCTTCTCCGACAGCACCTCCCAAACCCACGATCTCTACCAGCTAGCAGGACAAGAGCAGCAGGCACATGGGAACATTACCACCTGCACATTCCCCTCCAAGTCACACACCATCCCGACTTGGAAATATATCGCCGTCCCTTCATCGTCGCTGGATCAAAATCCTGGAACTCACTAACGAACAGCACTGTGGGAGAACCTTCACCACACGGACTGCAGCGGTTCAAGAAGGCGGCTCACCACCACCTTCTCAAGGGCAATTAGGTATAAACAATAAATGCTGGCCTCGCCAGCGACGGTCACATCCCACGAACGAATTAAAAAAAAAACCTCAAACAAACAAACAGACCTTTTGGATGGGTTCACTAATTGCGAATCGGATTTAACTACTGTGTTTGGGCACACGGCCCCACACTGCTGAACTCCCAGCCCCTTCCATCAGCACTCGCTTTCTTTCACACACCGACTGGATTTCAGCCTGTTGCTGTTCCATCTGAAATTCATCAACGGACTCTCTGCCAAAACATCGAGTGAATCCTAATGCTTGGTATCCTGGCAATTCCCCACGCTCACCATTAGTCTTTGGTCCTTCCAGCATGCTGCATGCAGTGACAAAATCTGTTCTTCCACCGAGGTTTTCTGCTGACTGGATGTTTTCAACATTCTCGATTTGGGTGCATGGGCAGGTCATATTGTCCGGTCAGACTTTCTTGTCCTCAGAGTCCAGGGCTTTGCATTCAAAAAAAGAAAATAAAAGCGCTTTTATTCTGACTCAGCTCAGACGAAAGGTCATCGACCTGAAACATTAACTCTCTTTCTATATCTAACGATTCTGTCTGACCTGCTGACGATTTCCAGAATCTACTGTTATTATTTCAGATTGCCAACATAGCCAGTATTTTCATTTTGAATAAAAGGGCTTTCCAATTTCTGCCCATGTGACGCGGTGGCCCAGAGGTTAAGGCAATGGATTGTTAATCTATTGTGCTCTGCACGCGTCGGTTTGAATCCGATTGTCGTTGATTTTTGTGTTGAAGTCTTGTTTCTCTCATTCACTCCATCCAGAAGGTATGGCGGTCAGTCCCATGCTTCTCGAAACGGCAGACGGAGCTTGTTGCGTTGTTTGCTGCAATCAGCAACATTTCCTTCCACGAAGGTGTTGAGATTATGAGATCGCGACGTATCAAACGTACAGCGGTGTCCTGGTAAAAAGAGTCTATCTTATGGTCAACGTAAGATAAACTAATCGACCATAATTGTGATTTATATCCCGGATCATTCCGTGTCTGTGTCTGTTTAAAAGGGATGTGCTGTAAGTCCCGGATCATTGCGTGTGCGTTTCACCCGATTTTCTTGATACCTTTTTCCTTCTGAACTGAAATGACGATCCTCTCTCGAGAAGAAGTTTCACCGCCTGCTTCGGGCAACTGGTAGGAAAACTGATGAGACCAAGTTCATTCTGGTGGGCTTCCATTCCAATCTCCGCACTCTATCCCCCATCCAGTCCCACCCCCGCCTGGACATGAAAATCTGCGATATTCATAAGGGAATGGAAAAGCCGAATATCAGGGTTATAATTTTCTTGGTTCCTCAACACTGAATAGCATCAATTGTAATGACTCAGAAGGTAATCATAGAATCATAGAAACATACAGAACAGAAGGAGGCCATTCCGCAGTGGTACCTGTGCTGGATCTTTCGAAGACCTGTCCAATTAGATCCACACCCAGATTTTTCCCTGCAAATTAGTCCTCTTCAATTACATGTCCAATTGCCTTTTGAATGATTCCATGGAATCTGCTTCCACCACCCTTTCAGGAAGTGCGTTCCTGATCTTAAAGCACCCTCAGTGTGAAAACATACTCCTCAATTCCCCTCTCGTTCTTTTCCCAATTATTTTAAATCTGTGACCTTTGGTTACCGACCCACTTGCCAGAGGAAACCGTTTCTCCCAACTTTTACTTTCAAAACCCCTCATTATTTTGAATATCTCTATTAGGTCTCCCCTTAACCATCTCTTCTGTAAGAAGAATAATCACAGCTTCTCCAATGTCTCCACATAACTGAAGTCCCTCATCTCTGGTGTCATCCAGGTCAAACTGCTTTGAATCCCCTTCAATGCCTTTTCATCCTAATGTGTGGTGCCCAGAACCGTACATATAGTCCAGCTGAGGCCTAACCACTGATGTGTAAGGATTAGTATGAATTCCTTTTTTTGTATTCAATGCCCCTATTTGAAAAGCAAAGTATCCCTTATGCTTTCTAAACCGCTTTATCAACTTGCCGTGTTTTGTGAATATGCACCTCCAGGTTCCTCTGCTCTTGCACCCCCGCCCCGCCATAAATTGTTCCATTTAGATTATACTGCCTCTCCATGTTCTTCTTCCAAAAGTGCATCACTTCACACTGATCTGCATTAAATCTGTCACGTGACTGCTCATTTCACCATTCTGTCTCTGTCCTCCTGAAATCTGCTACTATCTTCCTCACTATTTACAACTTTTTCAACTTTTGTAATATCCGCAAACTTCGAAACTGTACTCCCTATTCCCACATCCAAGTCATTTATATATAACAAGAAAAGCAATGGTCCTAATACCGACCCCTGGGGGATCCCACTGCATGTTTCCCTCCAGTCAGAAAAACATCCGTTCACCACTGCTCTCTGACTCCTGTCCCTTCGCCAATTACGTGCCCGCATTACCACTGGTCCTTTAACCCCACGTGCTTCTAGTTTTCGAATAAATCTGTTGGGTGTTAATTTCTAAAATGTGACCTGAGAATAGCTGTAACCCCGTTATCTTATTCTTAAGCAATGAGAATACAGATATTAAGACCGAGTGATAGATCAGGTTCATTCCCATTACCCGGAGGTGACGGGACCTGAGGAGGGAAATCCCATCTGGGTTTATATTTTCCGAAAACGGAGACGGAAAATCGCAAAGATCATCCCGTCGAAATACAACATTTGACTGAAGATCCGTCAGCCACATCCCATCCAGACCTGGCCGTTCAAGGAAGACTGATAAGTCCATCAGGAGAAAACACGGAGAGAGAGAAGAAATGCAGACAGAGATAGAGAGAAGCACGCAAAGAAAATAACAGTATAAATCTCCACATTCGGTGATTAAGCTGAAGCTTAAAGTAAATCCCATATCGTGAAATCTTACAGGTATACATTTGGCTAGATTATCTCTTTATCTCTGAGAGAAGCACTGCCTGGTAATTACAGCTCTTATTTATTTCGTACTATGAGCGTGAGTTGGTTTCGAACGCCCAGTGAATTTTGAAGTCCATGCCTTGCCTCGTTCGCTCGGTAACCCACAGGTACCGCGCGGCTGTAAAAGCAGGCTGCACAGGAGCTTTGCAGACTGCATATTCAAGACATATATCACACGCTACACGTGCAACCTGCAGCTGTGTGTACATTAGCGGTTCAGTGGTGGAACCCTCGCCTGCCGGTGGGAAACCAGGGATTTGGTTCCAGGCCAATGCAGCATCCTTTACCTTTTCATTCTGCACACATGAGATCGCCTGAATGAGAAAAATTCACGTTCCGTCTTCAATCTGTAAAACTTCTTGAAAGATTATCTTCATTTCGTCTCTGTGTGTTACGTGGACAAACCAGCGGCATTCTGTCCTCTGGTGCTCAAGCATGCTCCGTTGGAGATAAGTCAAGCCTGCCTTCTGCACCGCTGAAAAGATGTGAGAAACTAATTGGTGATTTTTGATTGAAAATGGGGACACAACGGGGTTCATCCGGTTTGAACCAGTGAAACTCCCTGAGCGAGAATCAGACCGAAAGGCAACGGAGATGTTCAGCCAGGGTAAAATTCCGTTCCCATATACCCGATCCGCCATCCTTTCAGAACTCCCTGTCCATCCAATCTCGCTTCTTGTACCATGTACGATGCAGAGCAATATCAGGTTCGACACCAATTATTTCAAATCAACAATATTAGTCTCTCTTTATCAAATTCGTTTTGAATGTCCGACTTGTAATATCAAGTAACACTTTACAGAATGAATTACTCTGAAACGACATTGTCGTCTGTCTCGGTGTCGTCACAATATGCACTCGAACACAAGTGAACTGAACTCAAATTGCTACTTTCATTCACTATGAGAGCGAAGAGACGTAAGTGAACATTTGCAGTTAGTAGATGTGCCAGCATTGGTGGTTCAGTGGTAGAATTCTCGCCTCCCACGCGAGGGACTCGGGTTCGATTCCCGGCCAATGCAGGATCGTTTTGCATTCTGCACCAATGAGCAACTTGGGAACTGGATTCCGCCTTTTCACCCCTCGAGACTGTTCCGCAATTCAATGAGATTATGGCTGATCTGTGACCAACATCCAGAAAACCGCCTGAGCATCATATACCTTAATTCCTCTGGTTCACAAAAACCGACCAATCTCAGGTTTAAAAATAACAATTAAGCTCGCATCAACTGCTGTTTGCGAAAGAGAGTTCCAAACTCCTACCTCCCTTTGCTTGTGGAAGTGTTTCCCAACTTCACTCCTGAAAGTCCTGACTCGAATGTCGATGCGATGTCCCCTCGTCCCAGGCACCCAACGAGCAGAAATAGTTTCTCGCTATCTACCCTAACAATTTCCCTTAATATCTTGAAAACTTCGATAAAATCAGTCCTGAACCTACCAAATTCCAGGGTAAACAACTCTAGTTTGTGTAATCTCTCGTCGGAATTTAACCCTTGGAGTCCAGGTATCATTCTGGTAAATCTACACTCCACAGCCAATATATCCTCCCTCAGGTGCGTTGCCCAGAACTGAACACTGTACTCCAGGTGTGGTCTAACCAGAGCTTTGAATAGCTGTAGCATAATGTCTATTCTCTAGTATTCTTTTCCTCTAAATATAAAGGCCAGCATTACATTAACCTTTTTGATTATTTTCTGCACCTGTACCTGACATTCTAATGACTATGTAGCTGGACCCCTGAGTCCCTTTGGACCTCCACAGCGTCGAGCATTTCATCATTTAGAAAGTATTCTGAAATATCCTCTTTAGGTCCAAAGTGGATGAACTCACACTGGACTAAATTGAAATCCATTTGTCACAGTTTTGCCCATTCATTTATTATATTAATGTCTCTCTGTAATATTGTTCTTCCATCTGCACTGCGTACAATGCTGCCCATCTTGGTGTTATCGGCTAATTTGGATATGTGGCTTTCTATCCTGTCATCTAATATCAATGAGGCCGCCTGAAGGTAAATTCACATCGAGCTTCAATCTCCTCATCAGCTTGAGACATTTATTTCCTTCACATGTGTTTCGCCTTGGAAAGTTCCGCACTCTCTCCTCTGGATCTTAAAAATGCTTGAGATATAATTCAATTTGACAGCAACACTGAAAAGTTATCAGAAGCCAATTGGTGAATTTTCATAAAAAGCCTTGCGGTTGTCAGGGTCGTCGTGGATTTGAACCCGGGACCAGTCGTCTCATTAATCAGTTAAGTCCCCAAAGTGAGAATCATACCCCGAGAACAACAAACCACTGTAGCTGACATCGTGCAGCCAGCATAAATGTCCGCTGCCTCCCACAGCCGATCAGCCATCGTTCAGACCACTTCTGTCCATCCCATCTCGTTTTCTGTTCTGGTGTACAGCAACATCAACTTGTACACTAATTATTTCCAGTCACCAATATTAGTCTCCCTTTACCAAATGGTTTTGACTGTACGACCTGTATGATCAAATAAGACGTTTCAGAGTTAGTTGCTCTGAAACTACCTTGCTTGGGAGGATACTGAGAGGTGCAGATCAACACAGGGACCTTGAAGTGCATGTCCACAGATCCCTGAATGTCGATGGACAGGTAGATAAGGTGGTTAAAAGGCATACAGGATACTTTCTTAATTAGCCGAGGCATAGACTGTAATAGCAGTGAGGTTACGCTGGAACTATACATAACATTAGTTAGGCCACAACTTGAGTACTGCGTGCAGTTGTGGTCATCACATTACAGGAAACATGTGATTGCACTGGAGACTCGTGACTCCCCGAAACCTTTCTAACATCTACAAGGCATAAGTCAGGAGTGTGATGGAATAATCTCCACTTGCCTGGATGAGTGCAGCTCCAACAACACTCAAGAGGCTCGACACAACCCAGGAAAAATCAGCCCAATTGATTGGCACATCATCCATCACCTTAAACATTCACTCCCTCCACCACCAGCACACCGTGGCTGCAGTGTGTGCCATCCACAAGATGCACCTCCCAAACCCGCGACCTCTACCACCTGGAAGGACAAGGGCAGAAGGCGCATATGAACACCGGAACCTGCATGCCCCATTCCAAGTCACACACCATCGTTACTTGGAAATATATCGCCGTTCCATCCTTGTCGCTGTGTAAAAATCCTGGAATTCCCTACCGAGCAGCACCGTGGGAGAACCTTCAGCGCACGGACGGCAGTGGTTCAAGAAGAAGGCTCACCACCACGTTCTCAAGGGCAATTAGGATTGGGCAATAAGTGCTGGCCTTTCCATCGACGCCGACATCCCCTGAATGAATAAAAAATTGTTAGGATTTCCTTCAGTCTGAAACAGAATGTTGCTGGTTGATTAATGGCGATTAGAACGAGTATTCTTCTTTTTTACAGAGTTTAATGAGTTTTGCGAAATTAATGCAATAATCTATTTTGTAAAAGCTAATTCCCTGAAGGGGAATCTGACCCGGCTCTCGCACTGAAAGCATTTGGAGACAGCAGCTATCTTCTGAGTTATGCCTATATACATTTTCACAGTTGACTTTTCGTGGTGTAATAATTATCACGTTCGCCTAACACACTAAATGACCCCGGTTTGAAACCAAAAGAATGTTTAAAGCTTTCCTCATATCGCCTGCTGTCAGTGAAACGAGAACTGGAACTTCCAAGGTCCGAAAGGTTTTGGATTTATGGAAACCAAACATCGTCTTTCACCGTCTGTCAAAGTCTTCGCTGAAGCAAACAAAACTGAACCTCGTTGTTATCCTGATGCTGGGGTTGCGCATGCTTACTACATTTTGAAAACGTTAACCACAAACATTTAATAAATATAAATAAAGCAAGAATTCACTCTGTAGTTAAATATGAATAAAATACAACACCTCATAGAACCTCTGTATAGTTCGACACAAACTCAAGCATGATAGAGATACCGACAGTGTCTCTCCCTCACTCCCGTTCCCTGCCCGAACGGTGCAGAACGCCCCTCTCAAAGCTGCACATTGCGACTGTTTTCAGTTGATTTGTGAGAGATCATTAAAGAATCCTGCAGCGCTGCGTCGGTTAATAACTGCAGTTCTAAACAGCACTGCATCCATCAGTTTTTCGATTTCGATGTTCCCCAGCTCCCGGATTGAGTGAAGCCACGACAGCAACAACATTCAGGCCGCCTGTCCGGCCCCGCTCTCTCCAATCACACGTTGCTGGCGGAAAGCAGCGAATGCCGCCGAAGAAAGCGCATTTCTATCCATCCCTGGGAAACAAGATACCACCGAAGCTTTGACAGCACATCGCAGGCCTCGTCTGTCCCGCAGTTGTTGCTCCGCTGCAAAGACAGAACTTGCCAGCTGTTTCAAAATTTACAGCCGAAACCAGTCTTTGAACCTTCAGATCATTATCGGGTTTAAAAGTCCGATGTTCTTCCGATTGAGCTACCCGGACTCGCGATTCGAAAATTTTCCATTATGCAGATTCCTGTACTCGGAATTATCCCCAGTTAACGTCGAACCATGATGAGGATCCCTTTTTGAAAATTCTCAGTAACGTGTTGAGGAGCATCCTTGTTTCTGTTGAACATGATGTAAGAAACATGGACAGTGAACTCGTGAGTTTACAATTCATCTTGTTTGTGCCAAATGTATTGTCATTCGTTAGCACCAATTAAAATAACACTTTACCCAGCGGCTCAAAAGCTGAACTTGTCCCACACGGGAGTTGGAAAAGGCCTCTCGACCTTTCAGCGTATTAACACCTGTAAGCTGAATAATTTCACCCGTTACACGGTGACATCAGGCAGCAGATTTCCCTTCCAAATTTTCCCCACACGAAACTTCCAAGCGATGAATATCCGCGTAACGAAAAGAAGAATTGTGTGTTTGGTTCTTTAGATTTAAAGGTCTCGTACCGACCCCTTTGCCATATCAGCTGTCGCAATTGCCCCCTCTCCCACAAAAACAAGTAAACTCACACCTGGTATTGCAAGACGGGAGGCCAGAGGAACCCAAGTGCCCACATGGGAAAACTAAGAAGGAGATGCGTTATGGAACATACCAGTTGTACCTTGAACTAGGTTCAAAATGTTCCACTGTTCTAGATGAGGCTTAAACTCACAACCTGGGCATTTCTGGAGCTCAGAAAAGTACCGCACACTGAGCGCTTGCGCCACAAGAGCAGCGCACAATCGGTTCTATCAGTGCTCCCGTCAAACAGCTTCATTTTCCGTCTCCCAATTATCGCTTTGTGATCTTTCTCTGATTTCTCCAAGAAGCCTCCAATCAAGATGTGCTTCGATAAATATCCGCAGTGACCTTTAAAAGTCGTGGAATCTGAAACAAAGCCCCAGAAGATAAGACCTTTTATTTATATTATTATTAACTAAAGGACAATTTTTGATGGTACTTTAAGGAGGATTTGGATAAAGTGTAAAATGAAACTGAGAAACTCTCTCTGGGCTGTCGGTGATTGAACAGATGGGCGTTATTTCATTTGAAAACCGAGGCTCGGAACTTCCTGATGGAGAAGTGTGACAGAAGGTTGTGGTTCGTGGCAGTTACCGGGGAGATCTGGAGGAGAGGGAGAAAAGTCAAAGTCACAGCTGTGACAGCTCAAGTGCTCTGCTTAGCTGTAATATTTAAAAAGTAATGTACAGTACAGGGCAAACCGATTTGGTATCGGTTATCAAAAATACTGAAGGATACAGGTTCAAAGGGGGATTTGCGAAAAGGGAACAGATTTAAACGCCAGACCGTAATCATTCTACATGAATCTGAAGCGTCTTGAGAAAAACGGCAGCGCGAACTGTGATGTTCGTGTCATCACTTCAACGACCCTCGAATTACCGACAGTATCTTTGAACGAGTTGTGCAGCAAAACCGTGAGTGAAGCCGCTTTGCATTTGTCAAACGTGTAGGTGACGATATTGGCGTTAATATGGGTCGATTTCAATTGTTTGAAATCTCACCATACCTCTTGACCCGAAAATCGACGATAAAATTGGGTTTTTCCTGTAGGTCGTGAATTGAAGGGAAAGCCGCATCAAAAAGATCAGAGAAATGAAGAGCAGAAAATGTGGATGAAATTTGCACGAGTGAAAATCCCTGTTTGTCGGAAGATTCTGTCCCCAATGGTAGAGAGGATTGATATTTCGAGCTGTTATTCATCAGCCTCAACTTCAGTAATTTCCTGTTTGCTGACAATGAGATGAGACGGAATGAACAGGTCTAACGAGCCGGTCTGTAACACAGGACAATGATTCAGTGCAGCTCGTTACCCAGTCACTGGGCTCCGTTATAGCCGCTCCTGTCAGTCACACACAAAGATAAATTGTAAATCTGAAACAGAAAGCGTTAATGTAAAACACTTAATATCAACCACCAGTTTTTCCCTCTTTCCGGCTTTTAAAACAATCTGTTTCACAGTTTGTCAAACCCAAAACAGCCTCTGGTATTTGCTGATCGAGAATTTCAGTGGAAATTGGGACCGTCACTTAGTATCGGAACAAATATACCCGCTAAGGTTTCGGGGTTGTTCCTGGTTTATTTATATCAGTGAGTGACTGGTTTTAAACTAGGTGAGGATCTAAGCCTGAGGTAAGAGCCTGGGATAGACAAGAGATTCTACAATATATCAAGTTAAATTACATTGATTCCACCAACACTGTACATCACATCCCTTAAATAGTGTTACCTTTTGCTATGTAAAACAGGTGTGGGTGGAAATGGGAAATAACTGAAAAAACCTTCATTGTATCAAACTTATTATTATTATACAAACAATGTACAGCCTATCCCATAAAAAAGACTCAATGTAAAACCAGTCGCCAGTTCCAGACCCGCTGTGCCCGTGATGTGATTTGCATCCGATTCTGACTGACTGAGTATCAGACGCGCTCCCGTCCACAGTAAACGGATGGGGCCGGATCCATAAGAACAAAATGAGGACCGACCTCCGCATAACCTGTCCTCATAATTTAACCATTTTAGCCCCGGTATCATTCTGGTGAATCTGCGCTGCAGCCTCTCCAAGGCCAATATTTCCTTCCTGATGTTTGGTGCCCAGAGCTGAATGCAGCACTTTAAATGGGGTCTCAGCAGATATTTCAATTGTAACATTCTCCCCCTTTGATTACCAGCTTCTTTGAGATAAAGGCCAACATCCCATGAGACATTTAAATAAATTTTTCGACCATTCCACTGGCTTTTAGCGATTTCTGTACTTGGACCCCTAAATCTCTCTGCTCCTCCACAGTTCCTAGCTTCTCACCTTTCAGAAAATGCTCTGATCTATCTTGCTTCAGTCCAAAGTAGATGAACTCACACTTCTCCATATTGAAAGTTTGAACAGACTGGAACTCTTCTGTATAGAAAAGAGAAGGCTGAGGGGTGACCTGATATAAGACTTTAAGATTATGCAAGGGTTTGATAGGTTAGACGTAGATAAGGTGTTTGCATTTGTGGAAGTGGGGACTCCAAATGATTGAGGCAATGAATATCAGGTATTCACAATTTAATTCAATATGGCATTCAAGAGGAACACATTCATCCAGAGAGTGGTTAGAATGTTCAATTGGCTCCCACAAGGAGTAGTTTAGGCGAATAGCATGGATTCGTTCACAGCGAAGCTAGAAAAACAAATGGAGGAGAAAGGAATCTAAGGGTTTGCTCATAGGGTTAGATTAAATGGGGATGGCGGAGGCTTGTTTGCAGCATAAACACCGGCATTGTCTAGTTGGGCCGAATTGCCTGTTTCCGTGATGTACTTTCCATGTAAATCTATGTTGCTCCATCTGCCACAGTTTTGCCAACTCTCTTAATTTATCAATTTCCCTTTGTAACTTTATGCTTCCATCTACACGACTCACTGCGACACCTATCTTGGTGTCAGCGACACAAGTGGATATACAGCTCTCTATTCTTTCGTCTATGTCATTTATATACCGGGTCTCTGTCTCCCACCTTCTAACCAACTCCCTACCCATTTCATTAGGTTGCCTCAAATTCTACGCACTGTAATTGTCGTTAACAGTCTCTTATATGGTACCTTATCGAATACCTCTGGAAATCAATATCATATAACAACCATGGACACTCCATTATCTACCAGGTTAGTTACATCTTCATAAAGTTCAACTCGTTTTGTTAGACTTGACTTACCCTTTACAAATCCATGCTGGCTCTCTCTGATCAATTCATGTTTATCCAAGTGCTCAATCTTTCTTTCCCTAATAACGGATACTGGCAACTTCCCCACAACGGATGTCATACTAATGGGTCTATAATTTCCAACATCATCTCTGCTACCCATCCCAAATAATGGAGTGACATTGAAATTGTTTCCATCAAAGGAACAATTCCTGAATCAAGAGATTTTGAACGATCATGACTAAAGCATGTACAATTTCCTCACCGAGTCCTCTCAGTCCCCTGGGATGGTAACCATCAGGTGCTGGAGATTTGTCTATCTTTCATCTAATTATTTTCTCCATTGCCATTATTTTACTTATACTGAAACCCCTTGATTTATTTACAGTTTTCCTCATATCTCTGATAAGTTAGCCTCATTTATTTCTGTGACGAACGAAGCAAAGTAAATATTTAGCAACTCTACATTTCATGATTTTCAATTACAATATCACCTCCATCTGTCTTTAAGCGGCCCACATTACTCTCAGCCTCCCTTCTTTCACTTAATATACTGGTAAAAATCTTGACTGTTGTCCTCATTTTCCCTAACAGGTTTATCTCCTTTTCCCTGTTTGGACCTCTTATGGTTTTTTATTTTCAGCACCAAAATAAACAAAGTAAAGTGCGTCTCAATAGTTCTTCACTTTCAGAGCGAGAATTGTCTAAACCGGTAATTTATTTAATGTAACAAACATAAGGACACATACTCATCCGGAAATCAACGCATTGATGGAGACACAAAGATAAACAAAACGAGATATGTCGGCAGCATCGGGATGCACAGGTGAACGGACAAACCAAACAGACAAAGATGAAACGGTCTGAACCCCAAACAGACAGTGACGTATCGCTGATAGATATTAGTGTGAGGTGGTGGGGCTGAGCTATCATGAATGGGCGCTGTGGCTTAGTTGGTTAAAGCATCTGTCTTGTAAACAGGAGATCCTGGGTTCAACTCCTAGCAGTGCCTTGCATAACTAATTATTTTTACCTGATTTGTGGAATTAAGCGACAAAATGGCACTTTGGAATTGGTATTTTTTCAGGTTTGAGGAGGAAACTGATATCAGATTGACTCTTCTGAAACGCCCTTTCATTGTACAGTCAGACCTCTCATAGAATGTGTCAGCAACGGGTTAACTTAAAGACACGTTCTCGTTTTTGGGCTCGTTGAGGTCAGGGTATAATTCACGATTTGAGGTTCAAACCCGGAAGTAGTCCTAATTTGGACCGAGACTTGTGATCTTGACCTGCGGTGAAAATCTTTGCAAAGAGGAAAATGAAGTCCGCAGATCACTCCACCTGAATCTCCCGACCCCGATGAAATATATCCCAGGCTGTTAACAGAAGCAAGGAAGGAAATAACGGAGGCTCTGGTCATCATTTTCCAATCCTCCCTGGTGACAGGTGATATGCCGAAGGATTGGAGGACTGCAAAAGTTGTAATGTTGTATAAACAAGGAGAAAAGGATAGTTCAAGTAATTACAGGCCGGTCAGGCTGAAGGTATTCTATTAAATCTACTCTGCACTTCCTCCACGGCCAATACAGGGAGGAGAGGACTCTTGACTGACAAGCCTCAGCTCTATCAGGAGAGGGAGACTGACCCACGCTCTCTCTTGCTTCTGGGATGTGCCACTTTTGAAAAACAAAAAGGTGAATTTCTCAATATCTTTAAACGCTCTGTCTCACTGCACATGATTTAAAGTGTATTGTGGGACGCTGTGAGTGTCTCTGTACCTGTAAACTCTCTGACTCACTGCACGGATGTTTAATGTGCACTGTAGGATAGTATGTAAGTATCTCTGTATCTTTTTATCTCTGTGTCTCTCTGCACAGTTATTGACAGTGTATTGTAGGACGGTGTGTTTGTCTTTATACCTTTAAACTCTCTGTTTCACTGCACAACATTGGCAGTGTATTGTAGGACGGTGTGAATGGGACGAGGGTCAGTGGGGCGAAGTGTAGCCGATTGGGAGCAGCGCCCATTTGCGGGGTGAGTATTGCACGCTTGATTTTCTCTATCCCTTCTATCTTTCTTTTTCTCTTCCTTTCTTTCACCTCCCTCTCTCCCATTCTTTCTTTCACTCCCTTTTCATTCCTCTTATTTCGTTCTTTGTCTTTCTGCCCCAGCACCTATGTCTTTATCCTGTTTTTGTTCTCCATGTGTCTCTGCTGGATGATCCACAATTCAGACCTGCCGCTTCTTCCAGCTTTTCCTTCCTTCTACGATCATGGTCTACTTCATTGAGACTTTCCTGCGGCCTTGCCCACTCTAACATTCACTTTCACATTCTTCCGGCTTCAAGTTTGCTCTCCATCGACCGCTGTTTCTCGGGGGCACATGTCCCGTTCGCATCAATGTTCATTTGTGCCTTGAAACCAGTCGATACATTTCGATCTGCTCCAGAGACAAGCTCTAAGAAAGCAGGGCTGGCATTCGGTAGGACAGCGCATACTTTTCCGTGAAATTTCCATGGGGTATCTTGTGACACGGGGGATGTTAACTGAAGAACTGGGTTTTGTTTTCATGGTCGTTGGCGCTTTTCCCCGAACAGTTGATGTGCGGGAGAGACGGGCGGCGCTACATAGCTGCGAAAGACGGCTGAAATGTGCATTTTTGGCAATCTGGGTGGTGCAGGAAAGTCGGAAATGTTCCGCTTGATCTTAATAGGTCTGTGGAAATGTCCGATTGAAAAGGAATGAGGAGAAATGAAAAGAGCGGCAATGGTGAAAAGGTGTCGATTACAAGAGGTTGGCCGTGAGCGAAAGGTCCTTTGAAAGCTCGGCGCGGAGGAGATTTTGTTCGGAAACGGCAGACTATAAGCGCGTGAGGAAAGTAAAGTGCGAGCTGCGTCCTTGGGTTAAATTGGGTGTTTTCAGGAAAACAGCCATTGTGAAATCACAAAAATGAAAACAGAAAATGCTGAAAACGCTGAGCAGGTCAGGCAGCACCTGTGGTGCAAGAACCAGAGGAAACGTTTCAGCTCTATGAGCTTTAGCATCCGATCTAAATGGCTCATCATGTGCGTGAATAACTGTGCTGTCTCAGATGCTGGTTTCCATCTCTGAATTATGAGGGTTCGAATCTCACTGCTGCCAGAATTTGTGCACCCTTCCATTTTCGCCGCCTCACCAAAAACCCTTCTTTGATCGGAAGTGCTTTTCCGCATTGCTGATTTACACCTGTTTGCACAATTCAGCTAAGTCTGGATTGCCACCCAACTGTTTCTTGGACGGAGGTGTTGGGACTGTAAGATGTGATCTCGGCGAAGTATCAATCAATGTGCACAATGGCGCCCTGGTGAACCGAGTACCTCTTATAGTCAGTATAACATAAAAGATATGCACCATAATTATGAATTTCTTCTTTGCATCACAAAAGGATTTATTATCAGGGAATGTACATGAGCAGGTCGATTTACGTCACGCTCCGGTCGCTTCGCATCGCCTCCCACAAATAGAATAGAATCATTGAAAGGTCACAGCACGAAAAGAGGCCATTCGGCACATCGAGTCCGTGCCGGCTCTCTGCAAGTGCAATCCAGACAGACCCACTCCCCCACCCTATCCCTGTAGACCTGTATTCTCTTTCGTTTCAAATACTTATCCAGTTCTTTATTGAAGACCATGATTGAATCTGCCTCCACCACCCCCTCGGGCGGTATATTCCAGATCCTAAACACTCGCTGTGGCGAAAAGTTTTTCCTCAAGTCACCTTTGGTTCTTTTGCCAAACACCTTAAATCTATGTTCTCTGGTCCTTGAACCTTCCGCCAATTGGAACAGTTTCTCTCTATCTCCTCTGTCTAGATCCTTCATGATTTTGAATACTTCTATCAAATCTCCTCGGAACCGTCTCTGTTCCGAGCAGAACAACCCCAGCTTCTCCAATCTATTCATGAAACTTATACCCCTCATCCCTGGAATCATTACAGTAAATCTCTTCTGTGGGGATTCGTTAGTAACATCGCCGAATCCCCCACCATCAACATACTAGTGGTCATCATTAACCAGAAATTTAACTGGACCAGCTACATAAATATTGTGGCGACAAGAGCAGGTCAGAGGCTGGATATTCTGCGCCAAGTGACTCACCTTCTAACTCCCTAAAGCCGTTCAACCATTTACAAGGCGCAAGTTGAGTGAGTTGGAATACTCATGTGATGGTCATGGACCTGAAACGTTAACTCTGTTTCGATGTCGAAAGATTCTGCCTGACCTGCTGAGGATATACACATTTACAGTTTTTATTTCAGATTGGCAACATAGCCAGAATTTTAATTTTGAATAAAGGGGGTTTCGCGTATTTTTGCATGTGTCGAGGTGGCCGAGAGGTTAAGGCGATGGACTGCTAATCCATTGTGCTCTGCACGCGTGGGTTCGAATCACATCCTCGTCGTTATTGCGTTTAAGTTTTGTTTCTCCCATTCAGTCCACCCAGAAGGTCTGGTGAAAGTCCCATCCTTCTCGAAACGGCAGACGGAGGGTTTTGCATTGTTTGCTGAAATCAGCAACAGTTCCTTCCAGGAAGGTGTTGAGATTGTGAGATTGTGAGATCGCGAAATATCAGAATGTACATTGGTGTCATTGTAAAATGAGTAAATCTTATGGTCAACGGAAGAGAAACTTACGTCCCATAATTATGATTTATGTCCGGATCATTTCGTGTCTGTGTCTGTTTAAAAGGGATGTGCTGTAAGTCCCGGATCATTCTGTGTGCGTTTTACGCGATTTTCTTGATACCTTTTTCCTTCTGAACTGAAATGACGATCCTCTCTCGAGAAAAAGGTTCACCGCCTGCTTCGGGCAACTGGTCGGAAAAATAACAAAAACTGATGAGACCAAGTTCATTCTGCTGGGCTTCCATTCCAAGCTCCGCACTCTATCCCCCATTCAGACCCACCCCCGCCTGGACAGTATAATCTGCGATATTCATAAGGGAATGGAGAAGCAGAATATCACGGTTATAATTTTCTTCGTTGCTCAACACTGAATAGCTTCAATTGCAATGATTCAGAAGGTAATCATAGAATCATAGAATCTTACATCACAGAAGGAGGCCATTCGGCCGTCGTGCCAGTGTCGGCTTTTTCGAAGACCTGTCCAAATTAGACCCACACCCCAGATTTTTCCCAATAATCATGCAAATTAGTCCTCTTCAATTATGTCCAATTGCCTTTTGAATGATCCCATGGAATCGGCTTCCACCACCCTTTCAGGAAGTGCGTTCCTGATCTTAACAACCCTCTGTGTGAAAAAAAATCTCCTCAATTCCCCTCTAGTTCTTTTCCCAATTATTTTAAATCTATGATCTCTGGTTACCAACCCACATGCCAGAGGAAACAGTTTCTCCCTACTTGCTCTTTCAAAACCCCTCATTATTTTGAATACCTCTATTAGGTCTCCCGTTAACCATCTCTGCTGCAAGGAGAACAATCCCAGCTTCTCCAATCTCTCCAAATAACTGAAGTCCATCATCCCTGGTATCATCCAGGTCAACGTGCTCTGAATCCTCTTCAATCCCTTTTCATCCTAAAGTGTGGTGCCCAGATCTGTACAATATACTCCAGATGAGACCTAAACACTGATTTGTAAGGATTGGTATGATTTCCATTTTTTGTATTCAATGCCCCTATTTACAAAGCGAAGTATCCCATATGCTTTCTTAACCGCCTTATCAACTTGCCCTGTTTTCTGAATATGAACCCCCAGGTTCCTCTGCTCTTGCAACCCCCCATAAATTGTTCCATTGAGATTATACTGCCTCTCCATGTTCTTCTTCGAAAAGTGCATCACTTCACACCGATCGGCGTTAAATCTGTCACGTGACCGCCCATTTCACCAGTCTGTCCATGTCCTCCTGAAGTCTGCTATTATCATGCTCACTATTTACTACGTTGCCAAGTTCTGTATCATCCGCAAACTTCGAAATTGTATTCCCTATTGCCACATCCAAGACATTTATATATAACAAGAAAAGCAATAGTCCTAATACCGAGCCCTGGGGGATTGCAGTGCATATTTCTCCCCAGTCAGAAAAACATCGGTTCACCACGACTCTCTGCCTCCTATCCCCCAGCCTATTACTTGCCCACGTTACCACCGGCCCTTTAATCCCACGTGCTTCTAGTTTTCGAATAAGTCTGAATTTCTAAAATGTGTCCTGAAAATAACTGTAACCCCATAATTTTATTGTTAAACAATGAGAATGCAGATATTAGGACCGGATGATAGATCGAGTTCATTCCCATTATCCGCAGGTGACGGGACCCGAGCAGGGGAAATCCCATCTCGGTTTATATTTTCCGAAAACGGAGACGGAAAATAGCAAAACTCAACCCGTCGAAATCCAACAATTGGACGAAGAACCGACAGCCTTTTCCCATCCCGGGTTTGCAGACCTGGCTGTTGAAGGAAGCCTGATAAGTCCATTAGGGATCAACAGCGAAAGTGAAGAAACGCAGACAGAGATAGAGAGATACATGCAAAGAAAAATAGTATAAATCTCCAATTCTGTGGTTGAGCAGAATTTGGGTGGCAGCTTAAAGGAAACTCGTCGCATGCCGTGAAATCTTAGACGTGTACATAGGGCTGGATTCTTACATTATTTCTGAAAAAAAGTAAACGCTGCCTGGTAACTACAGCTCTTATTTATTTGACCATTTTACAGTGGCGGTTTGAAGTGATTTCGAATCTCAGTGAATTTCAAGACCATGCTTGACCCACTCGTTTGGTCACCCACAGGTAGCACGCGGTTGTGGACTGCGCAGGCTTATCACAGGAACTCTGCCAGACTGCATGTTCCAGACTTGTATCCAACGCTACACGTGCAGCCTGCAGCCGTGTGTGGATTGGTGGTTGAGTGTAGAACCCTCGCCTGCCGACGGGAAACCAGGGGTTTGGTTCCAGGCCAAAGCAGCTTCCTTTACCTTTTGTATCTGTACCCATGAAATCGCCTGAATTGGGATAAATTCATGTGCCGGCTTCAATCTGCACAACTTCTTGAAAGATTATCTTCATTTCGTCTACGTGTCTTTCGTGGACATACCCTCTGCATTCTCTCCTCTGGTGTTCAAACATGCTCGGCTGGAGATAAGTCAAACCTGCCTTCTGCACTTGCTTCAAAGATGTGAGAAGCCAATTGGTGGTTTTTGGCGAAAAATGGGGACGCAAGGGGGCTCATACTGGGATTTGAACCAGTGAAACTCCCTGAGCGAGAATCGGATCCAAAGTCCAACTGGCAACAGAGCCGTGCAGCCACTGTAAAATTTCGCTGCCACGCAGCCGATCCGCCATCCTTTCAGAACACCATGGCCATCCAAACTCGCTTTCTTGTACGATATACGATGTAGAGCAATATCAGGTTCTAAACTAATTATTTCAGATCAACAATATTCGTCTCTCTTTATCAAATTTGTTTTCAGTGTACGACTTGTATTATCAAGTAACACTTTACAGAATGAATTACTCTGAAACGACATTGTCGTCTGTCTCGGCATCGTCATAGTTTACACTCCACCATAAGTACACTTTACTCAAATTGCTGCTTTCATTCACTATGAGAACGAAGAGCCACGAATGTGGAAACATTAGCTACGAAATTATCAGCTGGGTTGCACCTTTCCTTTTCCTACTTCCTCAATCTTTTTTTTCTTTACCCTTCTCTGCTATTGTTGCAGGTTAGATCAGCCATCGCCGTTCAAGGAAGCCTGAGAAGTCCATTGTGGACAATACAGAGAGACAAGAGACGGAGACATGGAGAGATGGAGAGATGCAGGCAAAGAAAATAAAGAGTATAAATGTCAGGTTTTGCAAACTAGCAGAATTTATGTTACAGATTGGGAGAGATTCCTTCTTGGGTCTTGAAATCTTGCAAGAGAAGATTGGATACAAGTTAAAATCATAGGCCTCGCTGGAGAATCTCTCATTCTGGGAGACAGATAAATGCGTTCAATTAACTCCAATTAATCTATTTCAGCAATGAAGTGATCTTCAAACAGTAGCTCTGCGAGCAGAATTCAAACCTGGGCAGGAAAACCTCAATTGAATTTTGAGTCCAACGCTTTAAACACTCGGCCACCGCAGCTGTAAACGGCATGTTCATTCAGATCGGATTCCAAATGGACACATGCTGCTGTTACAAACGCGCGCATTGATGGTGCTTGGGGTCGAATTCTTACTTGTTGCGCTGGAGACCTTGGTTCGATTCCCAATACAATGCAGGATCATTCTGGAACAATGAGGAGCTGAGGAGCAAAAGTATACCAGTTCGCCCCTCGAGCCTGTTGCGCAATTCAGTGAGATCCTGGTTGATATGTAATCTAACTGCATATTATCGCCTGAGCCACATATCCCTTAATGCCTTTGGTCAACAAAAATCTATCAATTTCAGTCTTAAAATTGACAATTGAGCTCGCATCAACTGCAGTTTGCGGAAGAGAGTTCCAAACTTCTGCCTCCCTTTGCTTGCAGAGGTGTTTCCCAACTTCACGCCTGAAAGTCCTGACCCTAATGTTTATGCTCTGTCCCCGAGTCCGAGACACGCTAACGGGCGAAAAAAATTTTTTTCTGTTTACCCCACCAGTTCCCCTTAATATTTTGAAACGTTCGATCAAATCAGCACTTAATGTACTTATTTCGAGGCAAACCCGAGTTTATGTAATATCTCCGCGTAATTTACACTTTGGAGTCCAGGTAGCACTCTAGTAAATCGACGCTGCACTCCCTTCATAGCCAATATATCCTTCCTAAGGTGCGTTGCCCAGAACTGAAGACAATACTCCAGGTGTGATCTAAACAGATCTTTGTACAGCTGTATCATAATGCCTATCTCCTTGTATTCTAGTCGTCTAGTTATAAA
This sequence comes from Heptranchias perlo, assembly GCF_035084215.1. Lineage (NCBI taxonomy): Eukaryota > Metazoa > Chordata > Chondrichthyes > Hexanchiformes > Hexanchidae > Heptranchias > Heptranchias perlo. The sequence continues at coordinate 30,132,288 of NC_090344.1, read as the reverse complement.
GACCAACATTCCATTAACCTTTTTGATTATTTTTATACCTGTCCATGACATTTTAATGATCTATGTACATGGGCCCCTAAGTCTTTTTGGATCTCCACTGTTTCGAGCTTTTCACCATTTAGAAAGTACTCTGATTTATCCTTTTAGGTCCAAAGTGGATGACCTCACACTTGACGAAATTCAGAACCATTTGCCACAATTTTGCCCATTCATTTATTATATTAATGCCTCTCTGTAATTTTATGCTTTCATCTGCACTGCTTCCAATACTGCCCATCTTGGTGTCATCGGCAAACTTGGATATGTGCCTTTCTATACCGTCATCTAATATCCGCCTGAATTGGGAAAAATCCAAATTCAGTTTCAATCTCCTCATCATCCTGAGACATTTTATTTGTTTCATGTGCGTTGCGCCGACGAAACTTCGGCATTCAGTCCACTGGAGCTCAAACATCCTCTGGCCACAATTCAGTTCTCCCAACAACAAAACTGAAAAGATGTGAGAAGCCAATTGGTAACTTTTCACTCAAAGAAGCAACACATGAGGGCTCGTCCGGGATTCGAACCCGGGACCTCTCGCATATTACTCAATGAAACTCCCGAAGCGAGAATCATACCCCTAGACCAACGAGCCGCTGTTAGCTTAGTTGTGCAGCCAGTGTAAATGTTCGTTGCTTCTCACAGCCGATCGGCCATCCTTTCAGACCACTTCTGTCCATCCAATCTCGTTTTCTATTCGGATGCACAGCAATATCAAATTGTACACCAACTATTTCCATTCACCAATATTAGTCTCCCTTTACCAAATTGCTTTCGAGTCCACGACTTGAGTTATCAAGTAACACGTTTCAGAATTAGCTGCTCTTAAACTGCATTGCTTGGGAGGATACTGAGAGTCGTGTCGATTTGTGGCACGCTCTGTTCCCTTTGCATTGCATCCTATACATAGAATTGAATCATAGAAATGTTACAGCACGGAAAGAGGCCATTCGCGCCATCGAGTCAGTGCTTGCTCTCTGCAAGAGCAATCCAGCTAGAACCTATCCCCGAAGACCTGCATTATTTTTCCTTTCAAGTACTTATCCAGTTCCCCTTTGAAGGCCATGATTGAATCTGCCTCCATCGTACCCTCGGGCAGTCCAGATCCGAACCTCTCGCTGTGTAAAAAAGTTTTTCCTCATGTCACCTTTGGTTATTTTGACAATCACCTTAAATCTATGTCCTCTGGTTCTTGATCCTTCTGCCAATAGGTACAGCTTCTCTCCATCTCCTCTGTCCAGACACTTGATGATTTTGAATACCTCTATCAAATCTCGACAAAACCGTCTCTGTTTCAAGGAGAACAACCCCAGATTCTCTTGCCTATCCACGTAACTAAAGTCCCTCATCCATGGAATTATGCTATTTGTTTTTATCTGCACCCCCTCTAAGGCCTTCACATCTTTCCTGAAGTGCCATGTCCAGAAACGGACACAATAATTCAGTTGTGTTCAAACCAGTGTGTTATAAAGTTTCATCATGACAACTATACTTTTGTACTCGAGACATCTATTTATAAAGCCCAGGATCCCGTATGCTTTTTAACCGCTTTCTCAATCTGCCCTGCCACATTCAACGATTTGTACATATAAACCCCTCTTTGTTCCTGTACCGCTTTTACATTTGTGCCCTGGTGTTTATATTGCCTCTCCTCGTTCTTCCAACCGAAATGTATCACTTCTCATTTTTCTGCATTAAATTTCATCTGCCACGTCTCCGCCCATGCCACCAGACTACCCACATCCTTTGAAGTCTATCACTATTCTTATCACTGTTTACGACCATTCCAAGGTTTGTTTCACCTGCAAATTTTAAATTGTGCTCTGTGCACTCAAGTCCAAGTCATTAATGTATATCAAGAAAAGCAGTGGTCCCAGCACTGATCCCTGGGGAACACCACTGTACAACTCTCTCCAGTTCGAAAAACAACCGTTCACCAGTAATCTCTGTTTCCTGCTCTTCGTCAATTCTGCATTCATGTTGTTACTGCCCCCTTTATTCCATGGGCCGCAATCTTGATGATAAGCCGACCATGCGGCACTTTAGCAAACACCGTTTGAAAGTCCTTATACACCACATCAACTAAATTGCCCTCATCTATCCTCTCTGTTACCTCATCAAAAAACTCTAACAGGTCAGTTAACCACGATTTGCCTTCAACAAATCCGTGCTGGCTTTCCCTAATCAATCCACCCTCGTCCAGGTGACTGTTAATTCTGTCCCAGGTTATCGTTTCTAAACGTTTCCCCACCACTGAGGTTAAACTGACTGGCCTATAGTTGCTGGGTTTAATCGTACACCCTTTTTTGGGCAAGGGTGTAACCTTTGCAATTCTCCAGTCCTCTGGCACCACCCACATATCTCAGGATGTTTGTAGATTATGGCCAGTACCTCCGCAATTAACACCTTTAAATCCCTCAGCATCTTAGCATGCATCCCATCCGGACCTGGTGGTTTATCCACTTCAAGTACAGCCAGCCGTTCAAGTGCCTCTTCTTTTTCAATTTTTAGACCATCCAGTATCTTAACTATACCTTCTTTTGCTGAGGCTCTGGCAGCATCTTCTTGGTAAAGACAGATGCAAAGTACTCATTTGGTACCTGGGCCATCCCCTCTGCCTCCATGAGTAGATCTCCTTTATCGGGCCTACTCGGCCTCTCCCCTCTCCTTACTACCCGTTGAATGTTTACATGCCTGTCGAAAACTTTTGGATTCCCTTTTATGTTGGCCGTCAGTCTATAGTCATATTTCTCTTTGCTTCTCATTTCCTTTTTCACTTCCCCTCTGAACTCCCTAATTTCGGCCTGGTGAATGAGCGCATAAAAAAGTTAGCATTTCTTTCAGCCGGAAACAGAAAGTTACTGGTTGATTAATGACGATTTGAACAAGTATTCGTCTTTTTTACAGTGTTTAATCAGTTTTGACAAGTTAATACAGTGAACTAATACAGTAAAGTATTTTGTAAAAGTTGAATTCCTGATCGGGAACCGCCTCAGACAGCGCATTACTGCCCATCCCTGGGATACAAGATACTACCGAAGCTTTGACAACACATCGCAGGTCCCGCTGCAAAGATACAGCTTGCCAGCTGTTCAGCAATTTGGAACCTGGATAGGGAGTTAAACGCTGAACCATCATCTCACTACCCACTTTAGTCTGATACTCTACCGACTGAGCTCCTACAAAAGCTCCCATCGTACGTATTCATGGGAGGCCTCTGAATTATCCCTGCAGCCGTCGAGCAAGAGTGAGGTCCGTTTGATACAATTCTCAGTGTTGTGTTGAGGAGAATCCTTGTTCCTGTTGAACATGATGTAAGAAACATGGGCAGTGAACTCGTGAGTTTATAATTCTTCTTGTTTGTGCCAAATGTCTTGTCATTCGTTCGCAGCAATTAAAATCACACTTTACCCAGCGGCTCAAAAGCTGAACTTGTCCCACACGGGAGCTGGAAGAGGCCTCTCGACCTTTCAGCGTATTAACATCTGTAAGCTGAATAATTTCTCCCGTTACACAATGACACCAGGCAGAATATTTCCCTTCCAAATTTTCCCCACACGACACTTCCAACCGATGAATATCGGCTTAACGAAAAGAAGAATTGCTTGTTTGGTTCTTTAGATTTAAAGATCTCGTAACGGCCCCTTTGCCATATGAGCTGCCGCTAAAAGCCCCCTCTCTCCCTATGAACAAATAAACTGGCACCTCCTATTGCAAGACGGTAGACCAGAGGAACCCAAGTGCCCACATGGGAAAACTAAGAAGTAGATGCGTTATGGAACATACCAGTTGTACCTTGAACTCCGGTCAAAATGTTCGGAGCAAAAGGTTTGATTGTTTTAGAAGACGCTCGAACTCACAACCTGGTCATTTCTGGAGCCCATACTGCTATAAATAAGTAACGCACGCTTAACAATTGTGCAAAACGAGAGCAGCGAACAACCGACAGCATCAGCGCTCCTGCCAAACAGCTTCATTTTCGGTCTCTCAATTATCACTTCGAGATCTTTCTCAAACAGAAGCCTCCAATCCAGATGCTCTTCGTTAAATAACAATTCCCGAATCAAGAGAGTTTTGATCAATCATGACGAAAGCATGCACAATTTCCTCACCTGTTCCTTTTAATCCCTGGGATGGTAAACATCAGGTCCTGGAGATTTGTCTATCTTCAGCCTAATTATTTTCTCCATTGCCGTTATTTTACTTATACGAATCCCCGTGATTTATTAACAGTTTTCCTCGTGTCTCTGGGATGTTATCCTCATCCATTTCTGTGACAACTGATGCAAAGTAAAAATTGAGCAACTGCCATTTCCTGATTTTCAATTACAATATCACCTCCATCTGTTTTTAAGCGGCCCAAGTTACTCTAAGCCTCCTTTCTCTCTCTTAATATACTTGTAAAAACGTTGAGAGTTGTCCTCATTTTCCCTCACAAGTTTTTCTCCTTTTCCCTTTTTGCTTCTCTTGCGATGTTTTAGTTTCAGCACCACAATAAACAACACTCCGCTGTAAAGTTCGGCTCAATAGTTCTCCAATGTCAGAGCGAGAATTGTCTGAAGTCCTAATTTATGTAATGTAACAAATACAATCACACATAATCATCCGTGTATCAACGCACTGATGGATACACAAAGTTAAACACAGCGAGAAATCCAGTCAGTGTCGGAATGCACAGGTGAACGGACAAGCGAAACAGACAAAGATAAAACGGCCTGAACCCCCAAGAGTGAAGTGTCGCTGATAGATATTAGTGAGAGGAGGTGGGGTTGCTGCATCATCGCTTGGCGCTGTGGCTTAGCTGGTTAAAGCATCTGTCCAGTGAACAGGAAATCCTGGGTTCAACTCCCAGCAGTGCCTTGTGCAGCTTATTATTTTACCTAATTTGTGGAATGAAGCGACAAAATAACACTGTGGTGTTTGTCTTTTTTCAGGTTTCAGGAGGAAACGGATAGCAAGATGACTGTTCAAAAACGCCCTTTCATTCTCCAGACAGACCTCTCATAGAATGTACCTGCCACACGTTAATTTAAGGACACGTTCTTGTTTCTGGGCTCGTTGGGGTCGGGGTATAATTCACGATTTGAGGTTCAAAGTCGGAACTCGTCCAAATTTGGACCTCGACTTGTGATCTTGACCTGCGGTACAAACATTTGCAAACAGGAAAAATAAGTCCTCAAATCGCTCCACCTGAATCTCCAGGCCCAGATGAAATATATCCCAGGATGGTAACAGAAGCAAGGAAGGAAATAGCGGAGGCTCTTACCATCATTTTCCAATCCACCCTGGCAAAAGTTGTCGTGCTGGAGGATTTGAGGATTGCTAACGTTGTACCATTGTTTAAAAAGGGAAAAAGGGATAGATCGAGTAAATACAGGCCAGTCAACCTAAACTCGATGGTGGGTAAATTATTGAGCACAATTCTGACGGAAAGAATGAATCGTCATTTAGAAAGGCACGGATTAATCAAGGACAGTCAGCGTGGATTTGTGAAGGGAAGGTCGTTTGAATTGAATTATTTGAGGAATTATCAAGGAGGATCGATGAGGGTAGCGCGATTGATGTAGTCTACATGGATTTTAGCGAGGCTTTTGGCAAAGTCCGACATGGCAGATTGGTCAAAAATGTAAAAGCCCATCGGATCCAAGGGACATTGGCAAGTTGAATCCAAAATTGGCTGAGTGGCAGGAAGCAAGCGGTTGTGGTCGACGGGTGCTTTTGAGACTGGAAGGCTGTTTCGAGTGGGGTTCCATGCGGCTTCGTACTAGGTCCCTGCATTTCATGGTACAGATCATCGATTTAGACTTAAATGTAGGGGGCATGATTAAGAAATTTGCAGATGATACAAAAATTGGTCCTGTGGTTGATAGTGAGGAGGAAAGCTGTAGACTGCAGGAAGATATCCATAGAGCGGACAGGTGGATAGAAAAGTGGCAAATGCAATTCAATCTGAAGAAGTGTGAGGTAATGCATTTAGTCGGGGGGGGGGGGGGGCAAAAAGGCAAGGGAACACACATCAAATATTGTAATTAATTTGCCATTTAGACTCACTTTCTGCAATTTTACTAATGTCTTCCTTTATTTTTCGCATTTTTCCTTTGTATTAACTACAGCTCGCTATTAGGTGTCGTCCCTAAATTTTGAAATTGTACTTCCGATTCCCGTGTCCAAATCATGAATGTAAATTTTGAACAACAGTGGTCCCAGCACCGATAAATTGTGAACAGCAGTGGTCCCAGCACCGATAAATTGTGCACAGTGGTCCCAGCACCGATAAATTGTGAACAGCAGTGGTCCCAGCACCAATAAATTGTGAACAAGTGTGGTCCCAGGAATTGTGATCTTGAACTTCAGTTGAAACTTTTGCATAAAAGGAAATAACGTCCCCAAATCGTCCCACATGAATCTCAAACGCTTTGGGAAGAAGTTCAATGGAAACAATCAGGACTTTAAAGGCACCTCAACGACCTGAACTTTCGTTGAATGAATTTTGTTAGCCATTACTTTCGACCATGAAATCGCCCTTGACGTTCATCTCACTGAAGCAGAGTGTGGCCGCTTTGTATCTGTGAGCATGTCGGTCGCGTGTTGAGCTTTGATATTGATCGCTTGCAATTTGCAAAATTTCATCAATCGTCAGGGAAAAGAAACCGAGAATCGAATTGTCCCTGTTGGTGATGAACTGAAGGGATTGGTGCTCCAAGCAGATCTGAAAAATGCGTGGTGCAATCGGTAAGAAGTTCCAAATCCACCCTCCAGCCACTCGGCAATCATATTAACTGAGCTTTACTCTGGCCCAGTGTCACCGCGCTGAAATCGAGTATTTGTGCGGCGTGTTTTTCTTCATAGTTGCTGGTTTAAGAGTGAAGACCGGCTTGTTGGATTTTCACTGCTGCAAGTTTCAACCATTCATTTTTCACTGACTGTAGACAGTTGTTATATTGGTCGCGACAAACTCAAAGTTTAGCCCAGTGAATTATTGGTTTAGCAGGTGATCTCTTCACCTGTTCTCGGCGGTGTTATCCGTTAGCGTGAAAGTTTGATGGTTCGAGCCCTTATTTTATTTTATCCTCAGGATTCATCGCCTCAAAGTTCCAGGGTTTCAACGCATGTTTTGGAATCAAGAAAATGTACCGGAATCATTGCCAGCTGAGCAGGACTGATATTCTACCATTTACCCTGCGGTCGGGAATCAGGCACATGAATCATATAAAGGAATGGAACATTGGCTTCACGGTAATTACAATTCTCCTTGACAGACAAGCCCCCGAAAGGCCCGAAGGGAGGCCGCATTCGCAGCAGGAGAGCTGGTTCGCTGTGACATGGAGATTTCTGTCGTGAGTGAGACCAGACTGTTCCTATGTTCAGAGAATAAATTTCACACCCTTTATTTTGGAAAAGCAAAACGGTGGGGATTTTTGTCATAGCCCGATGCCTTTCGTGTTGTATCAGATGTTCCTCGTTGCGTTACTTTCATCTTGATCGGAGAACCAGTTCGGGCGCTCCTGTGATAAACAGCGACAATTGCCAGTTAATGTTAAATTTAACAACGACTCCACTGCGTTTTTAATCCCACTCTTAAGATGCAGTCTATAAAATGAAAAAAAATTCATCACATTCAAAGCATAACAATCTTATTAAAGTTTTGACTGTCTCTCGGTAACCACGTCAACATCGCCTTCAGTCTGAAGTAGAAAGTTATCGATTGATTCATGGTGATTAAAACAGGGATTCAACTACGAACAGGATTTAATTAGCTTCATGTAATTAATTTAATAAGTTCATAACTCTTTTTAATGTTAATTCCCTGACTGAGAATCGAACCTCGCGGCGGTGAGAGTACCGAATTCTCACCACCAGGCCATTGGGGAGCTCCCAAAATTGCGCACGAGACAAAGTGGAACTGATGACATTATTTTTTCTTTCGCTCTTTCATGATTCATTCAGCTCTGTGTTTATTCTCAGGCCTCTTATCTCTCCTTCTTTTCAGCTCCTGACGGCGGATATTCCTGTGGTGAAATATCAATAATATAGAACATCTCACAGCCCCGGTATATTTGCTGTTTCTCTGTGCAGTTCTGTGCAAAATCAAACTGCACGCAAATACCGACAGTGCCTCTCTCTCACTCCCCACAGAAGCAGCAGGAGATGCCACTTTAAACTGCCAGTTGCTTCAAACGATTCATGATGGACCTGCGTGGCCTTGCAGTTTTCCAAGGAGCTGTATTCAGTGCGTGAATTTTGGAAACGGAAACATGTCCATCAGCAGCTTGTGGTCGTATTTTACCTCACTTTCCATTTCATGTACATGCCTACTTGCACTTGGTGATGTCATTGCCTGAAAATCACCTCTGTCGCGATATTACTTCGAACAGAAAATGCCATTTTGTGCGAGCAGTTTGTCTGGCAGGAAAATGACCTGTGTTACAAAGGGCCAAGTCGGAAAGGCTGCGTTGCTCTGCTTGTTCGCAGCAAAGAATTTTCAGTGTTTCCTTGGGGTTTAGTGTTTAGGATTCGGCGCTTTCATCATCACGGCAAAGGTTCGATTGTCGGTCTCAACATCCGCATATTATACACTCTACCATAAGTGTACTGTACTCAAATTGCTGATTTTTTCATTGTGAGGGGAAGAAACATAAATGTGTGGACATTAACTACGAATTCATCAGCTGGGTTGCACCATTTCTTTTCCTACCGTCTCAGTCTTTCCATCTTTACCCTTCTCTGCTGGTGTTGCAGGTTCCATCATTCTTCGCTGTTCACGATGCCTGAGAAGTCCATCAGGAGAAAACAGGCAAAGTCAAGAGACAGAGATAGGGAGAGATTAAAACATAGAAATAAATTGTATAAATGTCAAGTTCTGCGAACGAGCAGAACTTAGAATGGAGCTTGGGAGAGATTCCTTCACGTGTCTTGCAATTTTGCGAGAGATCATTGGGCTCCGAGTTAAAAGCGTCGTTGGCGATGGAGCATCTCTCTGAGGGAGCGAACAAGGTCCGTTCGTTCAAGTTCATATTAATTTGAACACTGAACAAACTTTACAAAGTAGCGCTGCGAACAGGATTCGAACCTGTGCAGGGAAACCCCATTGGATTTCAAGTCCAACGCCTTAACCACTCGGCCATCGCAGCTGCAAACATCGATGATGCACAGCTATAAATCAGAATGCGTAGGGTTATCACACGAGATCTGTGACACTTTGTTCTCTCAGACAGGTTTCCAACTGGAAACTTATAGCTTGTTAAGGTGCTGACTTTGCTGTCTCGGTGAGAGAATTCTCCTTTATCACGTGAGAAACCGGGGTTCGATTTCCGGTTCGTTTCGGATTATTTTCATTCTCCATTCATACGATCGCTTGAATTGTGCGACATTCGCCCTCAGCTTCAATCTGCGCACCATTTGAGACATTTTCCATTCTCCACGTGTGTTGCGTCGAAGCTGGGTTGGAAAATCACATTGCAAGTCTAACGCCTTAATCATTGGGACATCGCAGCTGCAAGCGACAAATCCGACACGGCTGCAGAAGAGAATGAAGAAGGTTATGACAGGAGAACTCTGAGACTGTATGTTCTTTTAGAGAGGTTTCGAACTGAGCGCATGCCGCCGGCTGCTGTGCGGACTTTGTTATTTCAGTGATAAAATTCTTGCTTTCTGCGCGGGAGGCGCGGGTTCGATCACCACCCAACAGAGGAGCATTTTTCATTCTCCATTCATGAGTTCACGTGAATTCGGATACGTTGACATTCAGCTTCAATCTGAACACCATCTTGTGATATTTTCGTTTCTCCATGTGTGTTGTCGTCGACAGAACCTCTGCATTCTGTCCTCCATGCACTGGAATTAAGACAATCCTGCCGACTACACCGCTGACAAGACGTGAGAAGCCAATTAGTGATTTTGAACTAAAAATTGTAACACCGCAGGGCTCGTCCGGGATCTCTCACATAACAATCAGCAAATCCCCAAAGCGAGATATCATACCCGAAGACCAACGAGCCACTGATAACAGAGGGGTGCAACCAATGCAGAATTCTGTGCCACCCACAGCCGATCGGCCACCATTCTGTACATCCTATCACTTTTTCTATTCCGATGTACGGCAATGTGAAGACGTACATTAACTATTTCATTTCAACAATATTAGCATCTCTTTACCACATTCGTTTCGAATGTGCGAGTTGTAATATCAAGTGAGACTTTGCAGAATTAATTGCTCTAAAGCTACATTGTTGTCTGTCTCGGCATCCGCAGATTATCCACTCCACCACAAGTATAACATTGACTACACTTCAAAAATACTTAATTGGCTGTAAAGCGCTTTGGGAGGTCTTGATGTCGTGAAAAGCGCTTTATAAATACAAGATTTTGTTTTTATACTGGGCTAAAAGTACTGATGATTTCACTATGAGGACGAAGCGACATCGATATGTGGACATTGGCTCAGAATTCATCATCTGGATTGGTCCTTTACTTTTCCTCCCGTCTCAGTCTTTCGATCTTTACCGTTCTCTGCTGGTGTCGCAGGTTCGAAGAGCTTTGGCCGTTCAAGGAAGCTTGAGAAGTCCATCAGGGGAAAACAGAGAGTGACAGAGACAGGGAGAGATAGAGAGATAAAAGTAAAGAAAAAAAAGCCTGAATATCAATTTAGCAGAATTTGAAATGAAGCTTGAGAAAGATGGAATCATACACTCATAGAATCGTTACTGCACAGAAAGAGGCCATTCGGCCCATTGAGCTTGCCCCGGCTCTCTTCAAGAGCAATCCAGTTCGTCCCATTCCCCCGTTCTTTCCCTGTAGACCCGCAAATATTTTCCTTCAAATATTAATCTAATTCCTTTTCGAAAGTCACGATTAAATCTGCTTCCACCACCCTTTCAGGAGATCTATTCCAGATTATAACTACTCGCCGATTTAAAACGTTTTTCCTCATATCGCCTTTGGTTCTTTTGTCAACCACCGTAAATCTGTGTCTTCTGGTTCTCGACCCTTCCGCCAACGGGAGCAGTTTCTCTTTATTTACTTTATCTAAACCCGTCACGATTTTGAACACTTCTAGCAAATCTCCTCTCAACCTTCCTGCCCTAAGGTGAACAACCCCAGCTTCTCCAGTCTATCCACGTAACTGAAGTCCCTCATCCCTGGAACCATTCCAGTAAATCTTTTCTGCATCCTCTCTCAGGCCTTCACATCCTTCTTAAAGTGCGGTGCCCAGAACAAGACACAATACTCCAGTCGTGGATTATTGTGAAGTTTCCTTCACGCACCTTGACATTTTGCATGACCATTGGGCTCCCAATTAAAAGGCTCTGCCGCGGTGGAGGATCTATCTGAGAGAAGGAAATGAGGCCCGTTATCTCCAGTTCATACTTATTTGAGCATTGAACAAAACTGTAAACAATAGCGCCGCGAGCAGCATTCCAATGTTTCACCGAAAGACCCTGTCGAGTTTTAGATCTAACGCCTGAACCACTCGGCCATCACATACAGCGAGTGCTGGTAATGCACGGCTGTAAATCAGAATGTGCAAGGTACTCAGAGGAGGTTTGTGAAATTATATGTTGTTTCAAACAGGTTTCCAAATGGACACAGAGAGCCCGATGCCATGAAAACGTTGCTGTTTCACTGGTACAATTTGCACTTACCACGCGAGGGAACAGGGTTCGTATTCCCGACAAATTAAGGCGCATTTTTATTCTGCACCTCTGAGATCGCCTGAATTGGGATAAATTCACCTTCAGTTTCAATCTGCACACCGGCGTGAGATATTTTACTCTCTCCGTGTGTTTTGCGTCGATAAACCGGCTGCATTCTGGCCTCTGGACCTCAAACATGCTCGAGAATTAAATCAATCCTGCTTTCTGCAACGCTGAAAAGATGTGAGAAAGAAATTAGTGAATCTTCACTGGAAATAGTGAAACAGCAGGATTCTGGGATTTGAACTGGGGACCTCTCACATATCAATCAGTGAAACGCCCAAAATGAAAACCATAATCCGAGAACAAGGAGCCGTCAGTAACACAACCGGACAACCAGTTAAAATATCCCTGCGACCCACAACCGATCGCCCATTCATTCAGACCGCTTCTGTCCATCGAATCATAGAATGGTTACAGCACAGAAGGAGTCTATTCGGCTCATTGAGCCAGTGCCTGCTTTTTGTAAGAGCAATCCAATTAGTCCCATTCCCCGGCCCTTTCCCGGTGCTCTGCATTTTTCCCCTTCAAATTCCTTTTTTAAAGTCACGATTGAATCTGATTCCACCACCCTTTCAAGCAGCGCATTCCAGATCAGAACTACTCGCTGCGTAATTAAGTGTTTCCTCATATCGCCTTTGGTTCTTTTGCAATCACCTCAAATTTGTGTCCTGTGGTTTCCGACCATTTCACCAATTAAAACAACTTCTCTTGATTTACTTTATCGAAACCCTTCATGACTTTGAACACTTCCACCAAATCTCCTCTGAAACTTCTCTGCTGTAAGGGGAACAACCCATCACCCGGAAAATACGGTCAATTAGCTTCAATTAATTTATTTGATCATTAAACAGACATTTAAAGACAGGTCTTGTTTTGTGCAAGTGTGATCTGATCGTTTTAATCGCTGGTTTCAATGTCTGGGGCGTTTCTCGATTCGAATTTTACCACTGACAGAATTTCTGCAAATATCCATTTTGACCTGTTCACAGAAAACCCGATTGTCGTGCGATGGAGCAGAGGATGTGAAAGAAGCTGAAAGTGAAAGTGCAGATATTACTTTCATCACTGGGACAGGACACGTTTCCACAGGTAAGGACATCTCACCTTCAGTTTCTTTCCAGCAGAGTGGGACAGGTGATCAGAGTGACCGGGCTCCAGCGGCGCAATCGGTCCTTATTTGAGTTACAGGCTCAGGAAATGCCGGGGTTTTTAATTCGAATCTCAGCAAGATCAAACAAACCTTTTGTTTGTGAACATTTCGACCGGAGTTGAAGGAACAATTGATATGTTCCAAAATGCATTTAATTATCTGAATTGACATGTGGTTCCTCCGGACTATGCGGTTGCAAGAGCAGATGAGATGTTGAGTATTACTAGTTTACAGGAGGGAGGCTGCGGTTTTAGAGACACAAACTATGACTTTGATCCATCTTCAAATCGTGGGATTTAACTGGAGCTTTAAACCAGCGCCAGAGGCCGCTCAGCCAGGATACTTTCCATCCTGCACTTCAGGAGCTAGTTTTACAGGAATAGAATGACTGCAAGCAAGAATTCTACCCCTGAAGCATCAATGCTGCCACGGCAGCAGGATGCATGTGTCCAGTTGGAAACCGATCTGAAGGAACATGCAGTCTGAAGAGCCGGAAGTCGAGCAGATTGACTTTCGGTCTGAGCAGATGTTGAGTCTCCTTCTTGAGAGTGTTTCGCCAATCCTGCTCAGAGTGGTTTAAGAATCATGAATTCGGGTGTGACTGGAGCCACTTGTGTAAGATGAAGTGTCGGGGGCAGTTTCACATCCTTGACGGACATTAGTGATCCTGTTGCGGTTTTGCTGCAAAATTTCACTTCCCAGCTCCCGAACTAAAATCCAACGCCGTTGCAACTCGAATCCACAGCCTTTGAATGGCTTATCAAACAAAACAAGGAGAAGTCCAACACACTCGCCATTGCACCAAAGGGTCAGTTGCTAAAAAAAACCTGAATAAAAAGAAAGACGCGTTTCTCCGGTCCAGTGGCAAAGTGAGAATGGATGTTATTCAAAAAACTGTCCCCTCGAATCTGTCTTTATATATTTTTTTGTAAGCTTCGATTTTAAAAGTTATAAAAAGCCAAAATAAATAAAGTAAATTATAAGAATCGAATCCGTGATTAAGGCGTTATAACACACTCTAAGCAACTGAGTTAACCGGCCGTACTGACGGTCAATTAGACATTTGAATTAATTTCTGTACCTGTACGCTAGTTGGTCGCGCTTTCTGCACTTGGACTCCTAAATCTCTCTGCTCCTCCACAGTTCCTAGTTTCTCACCATTTAGAAAACATTCTGATTTATCTTTCTTAGATTTAAATTGGATGATCTCGCTCACCTCCCATTGAACTATATTTTCCGCAGTTTTGCCCACTCACTGAATCTATCAATTCCCACTTTTCAACTTCCTGCTTCAATCTTCATGACTTATTGCGTCACCAGAAGGCTGCGTGTTCAAATCACGGGGTAACCGTTACTTTTCGAGCTGATCGGATTCTGGATCGTTCCGGAATGAATATTTCATCTGCTTTTTCTCAATAAACAGAACCTTGCTCTAAAGTCTGCTTCCCTGGTTCTCAAATTTCAGGAAGGCGTCTCATTCCGCCCTCGACTTTTGATTTTCACCTGCGGTTGAAACTTTTGCAAAGATGGAAAATAAGTCCCCAAATCGCTCCACGTGAATCTTAAACGCTTTGGGAAGAAGTTCAGTGCAAACAGTTAGGAATTTAAAGGCACCTCAATGACCTGCACTTTCTTGGAATGAGTTTTGTTCGCCATTGCATTCGACCGTGAAATCGCTCCCGGCTTTCATCTCACTGAAGTGAAGAGTGTGACCGCGTTACATCTGTCAGAGTGTAAGTGACGAGTTTGGGTCGGTATGGTTCGTTTCCAACTTTTGAAATCTCACCAAGCAGCAGAGAAAAAGAATCTTGGAATCAAATTGTCCCTGTCAGTGTTGAATTGAAGTGAATATCGCTCCAAGCAGATCTGGACAACTCGCAGCGCAGCCGCACAGGAGTTCCAAATCCACCTTCCCGCCACTCGGCAATCGCATGAACGGAACTTTACTCTGACCCAGTGTCACCGCGCTGAAATCGAGCATTTCTCGGCCACACTTTTTCTGAACATCATGGTTCGTGGTTTAAGAGTGAAAACTGCCGTCCGCTTCACTGTAAGTGCAAGAGACATCTTTGTAAACACCGAGTCGTGTCACAGACCTGCTCGTCGGACCTGCTCATTTCATCTCATCTCATTTTCAGCAAACCTGAATATTACTGGAATAGAGAATGGCGAATCACAGCTCGATAAATCAATCCTCTCGACCACGAGGGGACTGAGTCTTCCAACATACAGGTGTTTAATGGCAAGGTGAGTTTAATGTTCAGGAATAATAGAGCACAGATTTTCACTCGTGCAAACTTCACACACTTTATTTTGGAAAAGTAAACTGATAATAGAGAGAGGTTATATCAACCTGAATTTTTAGCTCGTTGAATCAGTGGTTCAATTACAAACGTGTGCTGTCTCTATGGTGCAATCGGTTAGCGCGTTCGGTTGTTAACCGAAAAGTTGGTGGTTCGTGCCCACCCAGGGACGGTAGGGAGACTTTTTTCTTCATGGTCTCGCATTTCCTGGTTTCTGATGGTTGTTTTGGCTGCAAAACAAATGCCCGGTTTCGATAGCCAGCTGACCACGGCCGATCTTCCACCATTTCACCTGTGATTGGCTTCGGGGAAATCTGAATTATTCTTGACACACAAGGTCCGAAAGTAGCAGGAGAGCCGCTTCACTCTGACATGGATATTTCTGCAGTGAGTGTCGCCAGACTGTTTCCACAATGAATGTCACTCCCTTTTATTTTGGAAACGCAAAATTGTATGCACGTTCGGATGGGTTTCAGTTGATTTGTGAGAGATCATGAAAGGATCCTGCAGCGCTGCCTTGTATGATAACAACAGTTCTAAGCCGCATTTCAGTCGCGGCAACAAATCCTCACATCCGAGTATCTGCACCCTTAAATCCGAGTATTTGCACCCTCACACCGGAATATCTGCACCCTAACACCGGAGTAACTGCACCTTTAAATCCGAGAATCTGCACCTTTCCAGCAGAGTATCTGCACCCTCACACCGGAGTATCTGCACCCTCACACTGGAATATCTGCACCTTTACACCGGAGTATCTGCACCCTCACACCGGAGTATCTGCGCCCTGACAACCATTAACTCATCAACTGTCCCCAATCATCTTTATCAGCGTCAGGAGCCCTAAACAAAACTCAACAGTGAAGAAATTGGCTTTATGATTCGTCACTAATGTCCGGACACATTTTTATTTCCAGTGCTTTGAAGGAGATTTGGGGAAAGTGGCCGCTGATACTCAGAAACTACTGCTTGTTGTGCTTTTTTTCCAGCGGGCTCGTTGGTCTAGGGGTATGATTCTCGCTTCGGGTTTGTTGTTTGAAATATGTGAGAGATCCCGGGTTCAAATCCCGGACGAGCCCTCATTTTTTTCCCCCCGACTTTTTATCTTGAGCTGCTGTTCAAACTGGTCGGGTGTTTGGAGGTATCTCAATGATCTCACGTCCTCTGAATGCATTGTACTTGCAATTGCAATTGACCTTAAAACCGCTCTCGGATTTTATCTCACTGAAGCAGAATGTGGCCGCTTTTTATCTGTCAGCGTGGAGGTGACGAGGTTGTGTTTGATAACCGCGGGCATACCTGTCCGGACATTGGTTGTCAGAATGTACAAATTGTTGTCTCAAATATTCTGTTGTCATCGAGGGAGCTCTAGTTTTGCATGCCCAACCTTTCCCCGAGTAAGAATGTGGCCAGTCTGTACCCGAACTATCTCCTCGCTCAAAGCCTCCCATTGCTCATTTACTGTTTTACCTGCCAATCTTTGATTCCAATCCACCTGGACCCGATCGATTATCAACTCCCTGCAATTAGCTCTCCTCCAGTTGATTATTTTCATACTTGATTTTTCCTTGCATTTTCCATAACGACACGAAACCTGTTGCAAATGCTCCCCCACTGAATCATGCTCCACTTGCCCCACTTCTTTCCCCGAAATAAATCCAACACTGCTTCCCTCCTCGTTGGGCTGAAAACATACGGATTAAGAAAGTTCTCTTGCACACATTTCATGAATTGCTCGCCCTCTTTGACTTTTACACTGCTATTTCTCAGTCTATATTAGGATAAATTAAGTTCCCTTTTATCACGACTCTAAAATTATTGCATCTTTCTGCAATTTGCCTGCCAATTTGCTCCTCTATCTCCTTCCCACTATTTGTTCGCCTATAGTCTGCACCCAGCAGCGTAATAGCTCCTCAATTGTTCCTTAATTCTAAACAAATAGATTCTGCCTTTGAACCCTTAAGCATGGCGACCCTTTCTACCGCTGTAACAATATTTTTGATCAATCGTGCCTGCTTCCGTCTGCCCCCCGCCCCCCTTTTCTCTTTCCTGAATACGTTGTAGCGAGGAATATTTAAGTGGCCACTCCTCCGCTTCTTTGAGCCAGCTCTCCATTATTGACACTATAACATGATCCCATGTTGCTGATTGTGTCTGCAGCTCACCAACCTTATTTACCAAGTGTGTTAAACACAACATCAGGGCATAAGGGTAGGACAAGTTCTATTGCCCAATTAAATGTTCTATACACTAATGTACGTAGCATAAGAAATAAAACAAGTGAATTCGAAGCGTAAATTCAGCTTATAGTGCATGACGTAGTGCTCATCACTGAGACCTGGCTACAAACTGGGCATGACTGCGAGATAAATATTTCAAGTTATAAGCAGTTTAGAAAGGATAGGGACATTGGAGAAGGAGGGGGAGTAGCGATATTGAGGAGGGATGCCATTACTGCATTAGAAATAAGAGATATCAGTAAAGGTGAGCACGCAGTAGAAACGCTTTGTGTAGAAATGAGTAACAGAATCGAATACAATACTTTGGTGGGAGTTGTTTATGGACTTCCGGATAGCAGTGAAAAAGTAACAGGATACACAGAAGCGGACAGGGTGGTGGGGGTCTGGAACTCACTGTCTGAAACGGTGGTCGAGGCAGAAAACCTCAACTCATTTAAAAAGTACTTGGATGTGCATTTGAAGTGCCGTAATCTACAGGGCTATGGACCAAGTGTTGGAAAGTAGGATTAAGTTGGATAGCTCTTTTTCGGCCGGCACAGACACGATAGGCCGAATGGCTTCCTTCTGTTCTGTAATTTTCTATGATTCCATGATTCCGTGTGTGGGAAGGGATTCACTCAGTCATCACACGTGCTGAGACACCAGGGAGTTCAAAAGTGACTGCAGGAGTTGGATTCTGCTGTTAATCCCATCCAGAACTGAACCATTTTCATTCTGACATTTCGGGTTTGTTTCTTCTGATGTTAATAACCCCTATAACTGGGCTGGAGTTTAATTTTCTGGATATCTGTTGAATAAATCAGCTTTGTTTTAAACATCTTGTTGTAGATTTTGGTCTTTCCCACCTGAGTGTTTAGCATCACCTGACTGGAGCTCAGAAAGGACAATCTGGGGGCAGGATCGTCCGATGGGAACAGAACTTCAACCTGGACACAGTCCTTCAGGGCCACACTGAGAGGGGCAAACGGCACTTTGGTCTTTCTTGGCTCTGTTCACTGATAGCAAAGTGGCCGTGCGGCATCCAGTCTAAAAATGACTGTGGTAATTATTCTCTGAAGATTTAACCTCTTTGTCTGACAGTCCTGAGTCGACCATTTAAGGCAGGCGTTAACTCATTTAAAATAAACCCGCTTAAAATAAATGGGTTATGAATTGTGATTTCCGTGAAGCCAATGTTCTATTCCTTTATATGATTGATGTGCCTGATTTCCGACCGCAATGTTATTGGTGGAATATCAGGCCTGCTCAGCCGGCAATGATCACGATACATTTTCTTGCAGACCAAACACACCTTGAAACCCTCAAACTTTGAGGCCATGAATCCTTAGGGAAAATAAAATAAGGGCTTGAACCATCAAACATTCGCGCTCACCGATAGCACGACGGAGACAGGTGAAGAGGTCACCTGCTAAACCAGTAATTCACTGAGCTGAACCTTGAGGTTGCAGCCACCAGTATAACAGCTGTCTGCTGTCAGTTCACTTTTCCAAAATGAATGGTTGAAGCTTGCAGGAGTGAAAATCTAACCAGCCGGTCTTTACTCTTAAACCAGCAACTGTGAAGTTAAGAGAAACGTGCCGGAGAAATACTCGATTTCAGTGCGGTGACACTAAAGCTCAGTTAATATGATCGCCGAGTGGCGAGAGGGTGGATTTGGAACTCCTGAGCGAATGCACTGCGCATTTTCCAGATCTGCTTGGAGCACCAATCCCTTCAATTCATTACTTACAGGGACAATTCGATTCTCGGTTTCTTTTCCCTGGGGCTTGGTGAAATTTTAAAACTTTAAAGAGAGGTAACCTTGTCACCGATATGCTCGCAGATACAAAGCGGCCACACTCTGCTTCAGTGAGATGAAAGCCCAGAGCGGTTTCAAGGCGGAAGGCAATTGCAAGCAAAGCTCGTTCAATGAAAGTGCAGGTCATTGAGGTGCCTTTAAATTGCTGATTGTTTGAACTGAACTTCTTCCGAAAGCGCTGGAGATTCAGGTGGAGTGATTTGGGGAATTCTTTTCCCTCTTTGCAAAAGTTTGAACCGCAGGTCATGGACAAAAGTCTCGGGCTAAATTAGGGTTTCTCCGGGGTATGAACCTCGAATCGAGAATTATACCCCGACGTCAACCAGCCCAGAAAAATAGAACGTGTTACCGGCACATTCTATGAGACGTCTGTCTGTATAATGAAAGGGCATTTTTGAAGAGACAATCATCAGCAGTTCCGTGTTGGATCCTGAACAAAGTAGAAACACCGCAGTGCGTGTTTTTGCGAGTCAAATTCACTAAACATCATAAATTATACAAAGGCGCTGCTGGGAGTTGAATTTAAGATCGCCTGTTTATTAAACCGGTAATTCATTCAACTAGGCCACGGAGCCAATGCACGGAAATGTTTCGCACCTCCTCTCATTAATATCTATCAGCTACACGTCTCATTCTGTTGGGAGTTCAAACTCTTTTATCTTTGTCTATTTCGCTTGCCCGTTTCCCTGTGAATCCCGATACTGACAGCGTTTCTGGCTGTGTTTATCTTCGTGTGTCCATCAGTGCGTTGATACACGGATGAATATGTGAGCTTGTGTTTGTTACATTAAATAAATTAGGGGATCAGACAATTCTCGCTCTGACACTGAAGAACTAATTAAGCAAATTTCACAGCGAAGTGTTGTTTATTGTGGTGCTGAAACTAAAATAATCGTAAGAGGTGCAAAAAGGGAAAACGAGAAAATCTTGTGACGGAAAATAACTCTTAAGGTTTTTACAAGTATATTAAGAGAAAGAAGGGTGACTAAGAGTCCCCTTAAAGACAGATGGCGGCGATATTGTAATTGAAAATCAGGAAATGGCAGACTTGCTAAATACTCACAGAAAGGGTTGAAGATAATATAACAGAGACACAAGTAAAATAATGGTATTGGTCAAAATAACTGGACCAAAGATAAACAAATCTCCAGGACCTGATGTGGACCACCCCAGGAGACCAAGTGGAATAAGTGAGGAAATTGTACATGCTTTATTCATGATCTTTCATACTCTCTTGTTTCAGGAATTGTTCCATTGATTGAAAAATTGCCAATGTCATTCCATTAATTCGGAAGGGTTGGAGAGATAAAGTAAGAAATTATAGACCTTTTAGTCTGATGTCTGTTGTGAGTAGTTACCAGTATCTGTTATTAGTGAAAGAATGACTGAGCACTTGGATAAATATGAATTGATCAGAGAGAGCCAGCATGGATTTGTAAAGGGTAACTGAAGCCGAACAAAACTAGTTGAACTTTTTGAAGCTGTAACTAACGTGGTAGATAATGGAGTGTCCATGGATGTTATGTAATATTTGACTTCCAGAGGCATTCGATAAGGTACCACACAAGAGACTGTGAACACAAATGAGAGCACATGGAAATTAAAGCAACCTATTGACCTGGGTAGGGAGTTGGTTAGGAGGTAGGAGACAGAGAGTAGGGATAATGGATCTGTGCTCAAATTGACAGGATGTGATTAGTGGTGTCCCCCACGGATCTGTACCGGGGCATCAGCTTTTTACTATGTGTATAAATGACGTAGATGAATTAATAGAAAGCCGTATATCCAAGTTTGTCGACGACATCAAGTTAGGTGGCACAGTGAGTAGTTTAGATGGGAGCATAAAGTTACAAAGGGAAATTGATGGATTACGTGAGTTGGTAAAACTGTGGCAGATGGAGCTTACATAGAATTACATCGAATGTACATCACAGAAACAGACAATGCGGCCCAACTAGACTATGTCGGTGTTTATGCTGAGACGAGCATTCTCAACACCTCTTCATCTAATCCTATGAGCAAACCCTTATATTCCTTTCTCCCCCATGTGTTTATCTAGATTCCCCGTAAATGTATCCAAGCTATTCGCCTTAACTACTCTTTGAGGTAGCGTGTTGCACATTCTAACGAATCTCTGGTTAAATATGGTTCTCTTGAATGCCATATTGGATTTATAAGTGACTATCTTATATTCATGGCCCCAAGTTTTGGAGTGCTCACCCCCAAAAGTGCAAACACCTTATCTACATCTGATCTATCAAATCCTTGCATAATCTGAAAGTCCCACATCAGGTCACCCTTCAGCCTACTCTTTCCTTTGGAAAAGAGACCCAGTCTTTTCAAACTTTGGACCTAAGCAAGATAGATCAGAATATTTTCTAACTGGTGAGAAGCCAGGAACTGTGGAGGAGGAAAGATGTTTACGGGTCCAAGTGCAGAAATCATGAAAAGTCAGTGGACAGTTACAAAAAATAATAAAAAAGGCAAATGGACCATTGGTCTTTATCTTAATGGAGCTGGAATTCAAAGGGGTGGAAGTTATGTTACAGTTATATAAACTCTGCTGAGACCACATTTCTAGCACTGCATTCAGTTCTGGGCACCACACCTCAGGGAGGATAGATTGGCCTTGGAGGGGGTGCAGCGCAGATTCACCAGAATGATACCGGAGCGAAAATGGTTAAATTATGAGGACAAGTTGCATCGACAAAGTTTGTATTTCCTTGTGTATAGAAGATAAAGTGATGATGTAATCGAGTTGTTGAAGGTGATTAAATGAGCCAATGGTGCGTGTGTGAGCTGTGAGACAGCTTGAAATCCCAATCCTCTCCACCACTGTGGACTGAGTCTTCCAACATACAGGGATTTTCACTCGTGCAAGTTTCATCCACATTTTATGCTCTTCATTTCTCCGACCTGCTTGTTCCGCCTTTCCCTTCATTTCAGGACTTACTGGAAAAACTCGATTCTGCGGTCAATCTTCGGGTCACATGTTGAGATTTCAAATAATTGAAATCGACCCTTATCAACCCCAATATCGTCACCTACACGTGTGACGAATGCAAAGCGGCTTCTATCGCGGTTTGGCTGCACAACTTGTTCAAAGATACTGTCGGTAATTGGAGGGTCTTTCAAGTCATGACACAAACATAACAGTTCGCACTGCCGTTTTCCGCAAGACGCTTCAGATTCATGGGGAATGATTACGGTCTGGCGGTTAAATCAGTTCCCTCGTTACTAAAAATATTAAAAGTCCCGCCTTTGAACCCGGGACTTTTGGTATTTCTGATAACCTATGCGAAAATGGTTTGTCCTGTATTTTACATTACTTTCTAAATATTACAGATAAGCAGAGCACTTGAGTTGTCACAGCTGTGACTTTGACTTTTCTCCCTCTCGTCTGGATCTCCCCGACAACTGCCACTCACCACAACCTTCTGTCACACTTCTCCATCAGGAAGTTCCGAGCCTCGGTTTTCAAATGAAATAACGACAGCCCTGAGAGAGTTTCCTAGTTTCAGCTCCCAATTTCCCCAAATCCTCAAAGTAGCATGAAAATAATTGTCCTTAAGTTATTAACAATAATAATAATATAATTAAAAGTTCTTATGGTCTGGGGTTTTTTTTCGATGCCACGGCTTTTAACGGTCACTGCGGATGTTTAACGAATCGCCTCTTGGTTGGAGGCTTCTGTGTGGGAAAGATCACGAAGCGATAATTGAGAGACCGAGGATGAAGCTGTTTGATGGGAGCACTTGTGACACAGACCGTGCGCGGCTCCAGTGGCGCAATCGCCCAGCGCGCGTTACTTCTACAATAATTATACGCTCGAGAAATGCTGGGGTTGTGAGCTCCAGCGCCATCTGAAGTAGTTGAAACTTCTCAACATTTTGACTGGAGTTCAAGGTGCAACCGGTTCCAAAACGCATCGACTTCTTCATGTCCCCGTGTGGGCACTGAGGCTCCTCTGGCCTCCCGTCTTACAATAGCAGGTGAGAGTTTATTTGTTTATAGAGGGAGAGGAGGCAATTGGCGACAACTGAAATGGTAAAGTGGCCGGCACGACATCTTTAAATCGAAAGAACCAAAAACACAATTCTTTTTTCCGTGAAGCAGGTATTCATCGGTTTGAAGTGTCGTGTATGGAAAATTCGGGAGGTAAGTCTGCTGCCTGGTGTCACGTTGTGACGGTTGAAATTATTCCGCTTTCAATTGTTGATCGGCTGAAAGATCGAGAGGCCTTTTCCAGCTCCCGTGTGGAACAAGTTTAACTTTGGAGCCATTGGGTAAAGTATTTTTTTTAATTGCTGCTAACCTATGAAAATACATTTTGTACAAACAAGAAGAATTGCAAAATCACGAGTTCACTGTCCATGTTTCTTACATCATATTTAACAGAAACAAGGATTCTCCTCAATACGTTGCTGAAAATTGTATAAAAGGGAGACTCCCCCGAATTCGACATCGACAGGGATAATTCAGAGTCCGACCATGAATCTGTATGATGGAAATCAAACCAACAGCGAGCCTGGATAGCTCAGTCGGTAGAGCATCAGACTTTTAAGAACAGGTAGTGATCTGAGGGTCCAGGGTTCAAGTCCCTGTTCAGGCGGAAACTTTTAAAACAGCTGGCAAGTTCTGCTTTTCCAGCGGACCAAAATCAGCGAAAGGAGCAAGAGTTGCCCATTCAGTCCCTCGAGCCTGCTTCGCCAATTTGATAAGGTCATCGCTGATTTTCGACCTCAACTTCACTTTCCCGACCTATCCCCATGTCCCTTCAGTTCCTTCGTGTCCAACATTCTCTCTCTCTCAGTTTTGAATGTATTCAATGGCTCAGCATCCACAGCCCTCTGGGGTTGAGAATTCCAATGGTTCACAGCCTTCTCAGTGAAGAAATTATTCCTCATCTCTGTACTAAATGACCGGCCCCTTATCTTGAGATTATAAACATTAGTTCTGGACTCTCCAGCTCGGGGAAACAGCATCCCAGCATCTACCCTGTCAAGCCCTCTAAGAATTTTATATGTTTGAATGAGATCACCTGAATATTGAAAACTGCAGAGAATATAGGCCCATTCTGCTCAATCTCTCCTCACAAGACAACCCTCTCATTCCAGGAATCAATCCAGTGAACCTTTGTTGCATCCACTCGAAGGCAAGTGTATCGTTCCGCAGGTAAGGGATCAAAACTGTACACAGTACTCCAGATGCGGTCTCACCAAACCCTATATAATTACAGCAAGGCTTCCTTATCTTTGTACTCCAACCACCTCGCAATAAAGACCAACATACCATTTGCTTTTCTAATTGCTTGCTGCATCTGCATGTTAAATTTCTGTGATCCGTGTACAAGGACACACAAATCCCTCTGAATACCAACATTTCGCAGTCTCTCACCTTTAAAAAGATATTCTGCTTTTCTATTCTTCCTACCAAAGTGAATAACCTCACATTTCCCCACGTTATAATTCATCTGCCAACTTCTCGCCCACTCACTTAACCTGTCTGTATCACTTTGCATCCTCTTTGCGTCCTCCTCACAGCTTACTTTCCCACCTAGTTTTGTATCGTCAGCAAACTTGGATACATTACACTCGGTCCCCTCATCTAAGTCATTAATATCGATTGTAAATATCTGAGGCCCAAGCACTGATATTCACGGCACCCCACTAGTTACAACCTGCCAACCCGAAAATGACCTGTTCATTCTGACTTTCTATTTTATGTACATCAACAAATCCTCAATCCATGTTAATATATTACCCCCTATCCCATGAGCCCTAATCTTGTCCAACAAACTTTTGTGTGGCACCTTATCGATTGCCTTTTGAAAATCCAAATATTCTATATCGACTGGTTCTCCCATATCTACCCTGCTATCTGCACCCTCAAAACCTCTAATAGAGTTGTCAAACAGGATTTCCCTTTCACAAAACCGTGTTGCATGTGCCTAATCATGTTATGATTATCTAAGTGTCCTGTTATTAAGTCCCTAGTAATAGATTCTAACATTTCCCTCCTACTATTGTCAGGCTAAATGGCTTGTAGCTCCCTGATTCCTCTCTCCCTCCTTTCTTGAATAGCGGGGTTATTTTGGTACCTTCCAATCCATGGGGACCTTTCTAGAATCATGGGAACTCTGGAAGATAAAACCAATGCATCCACTATCTCTGCAGCCACCTCTTTTAAAACCCTGGATGTAGGCCACCAGGGCCAATGAATTTGTCAGCTTTTCGTCCCATTGATTCCTCCAGTACTTTTTCATTACTAATCTTAATTGCTTTAGGTTCCTCACTCTCATTAGAACCTTGGTTCCCCAATAGTTCTGGTGTGATTTTTCTGTCTTCTACTATGACGACAGATACAAAATACTTGTTTAACGTCTCTGCCATTTCCTTATTCTCCAATATAAATTCTCCTGTCTCTGCCCCCAAGGGACCCATGTTTACTTACGCGTAATTTCTTCCTTTATACATACTTGTAGAAGCTCTTACAATCCATTTTAATATTTCTTCCTGGTTTACCCTCAATCTATTTTCTCCCATTTTAGCAATTTCTTGGTCATCCTTTGCTGATTTCCAAAACCCACCGAATCCTCAGGCTGACTACTCTTTTTGGCAACAATATAAGCCTCTTTTAACCTAATTCTATCATTAATTTCTCCAGTTAGCCAAGGTTGGGCTACTTTTCCGGTGGTGTTTTTAATCCTCAAGCGAATGTAATTTTGTTGAGAAATTATGAATTATGTCTTTAAATGTTCGCCATTGCCGATCTACCATCATATTTTTAATCTAATTTCCCAAACTACCTGAGCCAACTCACCCCTCATAACAACGTTATTGGTTTTGTTTATATTTAAGACCCTAGTTTCGGACTTAACGACATCACTCTCAAATTCAATATGAAATGCTATCATATTATGATCATTCTTCCCCATGGGATCATTTACTATTAGATTACTAATTAAACTTGTCTCATTGCACAATACGAGATCTAAAATAGCCTGTTCCCTTGTTGGTTCCTCGACATATTGATCGAGAAAACTGGCTCGAATTCATTCCATCAACATCAGACAGCTGATCTTGAGTTGCTAACATGATGTCAACACGATGGGACGTATTATGACTGGAAGACAAGGCCAGATCTGCCATGTGAATTAGATGTTTGCTGCAAACAGGGAGAATTAATGAAACCAAGACTTCCCTGCAGAGCAAGGAGTTGGAAAGAAAGATGCTGGGTATTGAGAGGGGAAGGATTTTGTATGTTGCAGGATGAATGGACAAAAGGATCTCAACTCCCTGCTTCTTTTCTACACTGATAAATCTAGACAAAAATCTCACCTCTGTGCTTCTTTCAGATAATGAATGTCTTGATGCTCAAGAGATCACTGATCCAAGCCAATTATCTCCACTCGCACTCTCCTTCCAATCTTGCACACGTTGCTTAGCTTTGAAGTTGTTTATTTTTTCACACTGGGATTCAATTTGAAGAAAACGATGCTGTGATCAGCTGGTGTTGTTCAGGAAATAGAGTGCAAGAAGATACATAAAATGTTAATTGTAACAGTGACTGTTCGAACACTGTGAGATACAGTTAAAGGTCGCCAACATTTAAAGTGTCAGGCAGCAGATCTTTTCCAAATCATGACAGAAATGCAAGAAAACTTCATGCAGACTTTGATGAGCGGCACGACTTTCGAACAGGAGGCATTTTACAGAAGGCAAGAAAGTGCATTGTGTATCGTTCTTATGTGTTGTCAAATTGAAGAATGATGGGCTGCTGGCTGTTCAGGCAGGAGCGGTGAAATTACTCATGTTGATCAGGAGCGAGCTTTGTGCTCAGTCGGGGGAATTTGGTTGGTGCTATTTTGAACAACACCAGGAAAGTCAAGTTCCCTGATCGGGAATCAAATATGGTGCCGCGGCGGCGACAGCGCCGAATCCTCAGCACAAGACCACCAGCGAATCTGCTGCAATTTTCATTCAAGCAAGCAGACCAACGCTGTCTTTCCGACTTGCCCCTTTGAAACTCACGTCACTTTCGCCCCAGACAAGTTGCTCGCACAAAATGGAATTTACTGTTAGAACATGAAAGACTTGTTCAGACAACGACAGCACCAAGTGCGGGTCGGCAGGGACATGAAATGGACAGTGAGGGGAAATATTACCACAAGCTGCTGGTGTAACTGTTTCCATTTCCAAAATGCACGCACCGAATCAGTGCAGCTCCTGGGAAAGGTGCAAGGCAACGCAGGGCTGTCATGCCTCACTTGAAGCAATTGACACACACAAGATTCTGCCATCACGAGCCATCTCCTTCTGTTTCTGTCATTACTTTATCTCCAGCTTCCTCTGCTCCTCCAGATGCCGGTGAAATAGATGTTCAAAGCAAATACTGCGACTCAACGAGTAAAACACCTGAACTGGAAAGCAGGAAAGGGGGAGAATGATGCTGGGTATTGAGAGACGATGGATTTTGCAGACACCAGGATAAATACACACAACGACCTCATCTCCCAGCTTCTTCGGATACTGCATATCTTAATGCTCAAGAGATGTTCTCACTGCCCCAGGCCCATTATCTCCAGTCGCATCTCCCACCAATCTTGCATATGTTGCTTCGCTCTGAAATTGTGCATTTTTTCACACTGGGATTCCATTTGAAGAAAACATTGCTGTGATCAGCTTGTGTTGTTAAGAAGATGGAGCACAAGAAGATACATAAAAGTCCAATGATAACGGTAACTGCTCAGACACTGTGAGTTACAGTTAAAGGTCGGCAACATTAAAAGAGTCAGGTAACAGATCTTTTCCAAATCTTGACACAAATGGCAAGAAAACTTAACGCAGACTTTGATCAATGTTACGACTTTCAAATAGCAGACATTTTATGCAAGGCAAGAAAGATTTACAAGGATGTTGCCTGGACTGTAGAATTTTAGCTCAGAGGAAAGATTGGATAGGCTGGGGATGTTTTCTTTGGAACAGAAGAGGCTTAATGCAGATTTAATTGAGGTGTACAAAATTATGAGGGTCCGAGTGTGGATTGGAAGGACCCATATCCATTCACAGATAGGATAGTAACCAGGGGCATAGATTTAAAGTGATTGATGGGAGGATTATTGGGGAGCTGAGGAGAAATTATTTCGCCCAATTGTTGTGGGGTCTGCAACTCACTGCCTGAAAGGATGGTAGAGGCGGACACTCTCATCGCATTTAAAGAGTACGTGGGTATGTACTTGAAGTGCTGTAAACTGTAAGGCGACAGACCAAGAGCTGGACAGTGGGATTAAGCTGGATATCTCTTTTTCGGCTGGCACAGACGCGATGGGCCGAACGGTCTCTTTCTGTGCCGTAAATTCCTTTGATTCCATGATTCTAATTAACAGTAAGCAAGGTAGTTCAGGGGTCATGAGAATGCTACTGAATAAAAATAACTGCTAGGAACCAAGCAATGTGTCCTTGTAAACCGCAGACAAGGGAAGTTCCAGCTCCAGTGACAGGGTTGGGTCACTACAGTGTATAAAAGTGATGGGATACTGATGTAAGGGGCAGTCGGGAGTGGAGGCACCGGAGATCAAGCTCAGGGTGCCTGATGTTCCATCCAGAGGGTTCATCACGTCTACACGGGGGACTTGCATGTTTACTCCGGTATGGTAGAGGAAAGAGAATTTGCTCATATATTTCTTAATAAGGTATTAAAGTTGCTGACTCTCAGACTTGTTAATTAATAAGACAATGCATTAGTTAGAACCTTCCACCCCTAAGTCTCTCTGCTGCTCTACTTTAAAACTTTGACCATTTAGAGTGCATTTCATCTCATTTTTCTTTCTCTCAAAATGTATCACGTCACATTTCTCTGCATTAAACTTCACCTGCCTGTTTCCGAACCGGGGGTCATCACAATGAAGTCACTGACTCCTCTTCACAGTTCACCACGCTGCCAATTTTGGCGTCATCGAGAGATTTTCACCTTGTGTCCCACATACCCAAGCTCAGAACATTCTCTATATTGAGAAGAGCAATGGTCTCAACACTGACCCTGGGGGACACCACTGTTTACACCTGTCCTGTCTGAAGAACATCCATTAACAACTACTCTCTGTTTTCTGCCCTTTACACAACTTCCTATCCACACTGCCGCATTCATTTTAATACCGTGATTATTAATTTTATCAACAAGCCTCCTGTCCGGCATCTTATCAAATACCTTTTCACAATCGATCTGCACAACATCCAGTACATTCCCTTTATCAGAAGACTCGAGTTATCTCAAATTATCCATGTTGGCTATTCTTAATTAATGTGTTTATCCAACAAATGTTGAAATGTTTGCTCCACCTCATCTGGTTTCATCTGTTTCAAGCCACAACAGAAAGGTCGAGTTTGCTCCTGGAGCTTAAGATAAATTATTTTTTTCCGATGATGCTTCAGACAATTGGGACATCTGGGCTGAGACCCGCCCATTCAGTGCCGCAACTCACGCCCCTCACACACTCCGATTGGTTGGAGGACCAACTGTTCTCTCATCCCTCCAGTCAATTTACCATAAGACCATAAGATCATAAGAGATAGTAGCAGGAGTAGGCCATTCGGCCCCTCGAGCCTGCTCCGCCATTTAATGAGATCATGGCTGATCTGATGTTTACTTCAACTCCACTTACCCGCCCTTTCCCCATATCTTTTGACTCCCTTGCGAATCAAAAATTTGTCGAACTCAGCCTTGAATGTATTCAATGACTCAGCCTCCACAGCTTTTAGGGGTAAAGAATTGCAAAGATTCACAACCCTCTGGGAGAAGAAATTCCTCCTAATTTCCGTCTTAAACGGGCGACCACTTATTCTGAGACTATGCCTCCTAGTTTTAGATTCCCCCATGAGGGGTAACAACCTCTCAGTATCTACCCTGTCGAGTCCCCTCAGAATCTTGTATGTTTCAATAAGATCTCCTCTCATTCTTCTCAACTCCAATGTTTATAGACCCAACCTGATCAATCTTTCCTCAAAAGACAGCCCTTCCATACCCGGAATCAACCGAGTGAACCTTCTCTGAACTGCCTCCAATGCAAGTATGCCCTTCCTTAAATAAGGTCACCAGAACTGTACGCAGTACTCCAGATGTGGTCTCACCAGCACCCTGTGCAGTTGTAGCATGACTTCCCTGCTTTAACACTCCAACCCCCTCGAAATAAAGGCCAATATTCCGTTTGCCTTCCGGATTACCTGCTGCACTTGTATGTTGACTTTTTGTGTTTCATGTACGAGGACACCCAGATTCCTCTGTACCGCAGCATTTTGTAGTATTTCTCCATTCAAATAATATTTTGCTTTTTTATTTTTCCTCCCAAAGTGCATGACTTCATATTTTCCCACATTATATTCCATCGACCAAACTTTTGCCCATCCGCTTCACCTGTCAATATCTTTTTACAGTCACTTTGTGTCCTTATCGCAACTTGCTTTTCCACATATCTTTGTATCATCAACAAATTTGGACACAAGACACTCTGTTCCTTCATCCAAGCCATTATTATATACTGTAAAAAGTTGAGGCCCCAGCACTGATCGCTGTGGCACCCCACTCGTTACAGGAAATTGCAATATATTCCTGTTGCTCCTTTTGGTCCGGATATCTCGTTGATCACCATGGCGGGATTAATGGAGAAACTGAAGGTTCTGAGGTGCAGTTGGAAAATAAACATTAATTGAACCCGTCAGTTGCAACAATTAATAAAACGAAATTAATACAAGTTACCGAATAAAATATTTTCTGGAGTTCACCAAAGTGTGTGTGTGTGGGGGGGGGGGCTTCTATGCCGTGTATTTGTGCCGGTTTAAATGGCACGAAGGGCTGGGCTTTCAGTTTATTTCATTATCCTTGATCCAAACGCGCTCTCCCTGCTTCAAATGTTTTTGCTTTTCGTACAGACATTACGATAAGCAATGGCGGCTGTAGCACCCAGCATGCAGCGCGGTCGAGATTGTGCCCTATCTGAATGAGAGGAGCACAGTGCGCAGGCGCAATAGTGACTCATTATCAGGCAGCGTGTCCTGAGCATGCGCGGTCAGTGGAGGCTGCGGGAGGAGCGCGTTCGGTGCAGGTGAGAGGACCGGAGCAAGAGGATCAATAAACCCCGGGGCCCGGGTCCGGGCTCAGGCCCAGGCTCAGGCTTTACAAACCCCGAGTGCGGCCCCAGACCCGAATATAAAACAGTGAACATTATCCCCCCTCACTACCCGCCGGTTTCCGGTTTCTCCCGTTTCGCTCCGCACCAACTCTCAACAAAAGGCCGCGGCCCCGCGCATGCGCGGAATAAACTGGGAATTCCCAGGGAGCGTCTGTAAATGAAGGAGAAATGGTGATTGGTCAGGGAGCGTCTGTAAATGAAGTAGAAATGGTGATCGGTCAGGGAGCGTCTGTAAATGAAGGAGAAATGATGATTGGTCAGGGAGCGTCTGTAAATGAAGGAGAAATGGTGATTGGGAATGGGAGCGTCTGCAAATGAAGGAGAAATGCTGATCCGTCAGGGAGTGTCTATAATTGAAGGAGAAATAATGGTGGGTCAGGGAGCGTCTGTAAATGAAGGAGAAATGGTGATTGGTCAGGGAGCGTCTGTGAATGGAGGAGGAATGGTGATCGGTCAGGGAGCGTCTGTAAATGAAGTAGAAATGCTGATCCGTTAGGGAGTGTCTATCAATAAAGGAGAAAAAATCGTGGGTCAGGGAGCGTCTGCAAATGAAGGAGAAATAGTGATCGGTCAGGGAGCGTCTAAAAATGAAGGAAAAATAACGATCTCTACACCTTTCGTCATCCAGGGATCTCCAGCTTTGGAGGCCGTTCCCTTCCTCCTCGTGGGAATCTGTCTGCTCTGTGCTCAAACCAACTCCTCCTTGAAGGCCTCCCATTGTTCAATTACTGTTTTGTTGCCAATTTTTGATTCCAATCCACCTGGACAAGATCCCTTTTTAACTCACTGAAATTCGCCCTCATCCAGATAGGAATTTTCACATTTGACTGTCCCTTGTCCTTTTCCATAACTGTTCTAAACCTAATGAGATTATGATCACTGCTGCCCCACTGAAACATGCTCCACCTGCCCCACTTCATTCTCTGCACCGAGCCCACTGCTGTACTCACATTCACTCTCTCACATTCACTCTTTCACAGTCACTCTCTCACGCTCACTCTCACATTCACTCTTTCACACTCTCTCACATTCACTCTCTCACATTCACTCTCTCACCCTTTCACTCATGGTTTCGCACCACTGAAAGATGATGCGATGAGTTTGGATTTCAGCTCAGGGAGGAGGGAGATTGTGTGGGATGGGGATTTATAGCTTTGAGGAACAAGAGAGGAAAGAATGTTCCATAGAAACTAGAATTGTCTGTTCTAAATTTTTATCCTGTACTTACAGTGATAACTTTTATAAACTCCTTTTACAGGGTATTTGAAGGGGTGGATTTGCAGACAGGAAACTCAAACCAAAGACCACGTCAAGATCTGACAGAGTCACTCGATTCATCAGGACCAGAATATCATCGGCCTTTGAATGTGGAAGGAGAAATGTTTGTCTGTTCTGTCTTTGGGAAAAGATTTGAAACATCAGTGTGAGTGGAAAATCACCGAGACACACACACCCGAGTGAGAGTGTTCCAGTGCACTGACTGTGGAAAGAGCTTTAACCAGTTCCAAAGCCTGAAAAGACATCACACCATTCAAAGCGGGGAGAAACTGTACACGTGTTCTGTGTGTGGACGAGGTTTCGACTGATCATCCAACCTGGAGAGACACAAGGACACCCGGACCATGGAGAAACCGTGGAAATGTGGGGACTGTGGGAAGGGATTCAATTACCAGTCACAGCTGGAAATTCATCGACGCAGACACACCGGGGAGAGGCTGTTCACCTGCTCCGTGTGTAAGAAGGGATTCACTGAGTCATCCAACCTGCTGACACACCAACGAGTTCACTCTGATGAGAGATCTTTTCCATGCTCTGACTGTGGGAAGAGCTTTAAAAGCAGAAACAAACTTCTGAGACATCAGCACGGTGACACTGGGGAGAGGCCGTTCATCTGCTCTGTGTGTAAGAAGATATTTACTCGTTCGTCCACCCTGCTGAGACACCAGCGAATTCACACTGGGGAGAGGCCATTCTCCTGTTCCGTATGTAAGAAGAGATTCATTCAGTCATCCAACCTGCTGAAACACCAGCGAGTTCACACTGGGGAGAGGCCATTCTCCTGCTCCGTGTGTAAGAAGAGATTCACTCAGTCATCCACCCTGCTGATACACCAGCGAGTTCACACTGGGGAGAGGCCATTCTCCTGCTCTGTGTGTGGGAAGAGATTCACTGAGTCATCCAACCTGCTGGCACACCAGCGAGTTCACACTGATGAGAAACCTTTTAAATGTTCTGACTGTGGGAAGAGATATAAAATCAAAAGGAATCTGCTGACACACCAACATACTCACCCTGGGGAGAGACTTTTTAAATGTTCTGACTGTGAGAAGGACTTTAAAAGCACAAATTAGCTGCTGAAACACCAACGCACTCACACTGGAGAGAGACTGTTCACCTGCTCCGTGTGTGGGAAGGGATTCACTAATTCATCCCACCTTCTGAGACATCAACTTGTTCACACTATTGAGTGACCTTTAAACTCAGCGACTGTGAGAAGAGCTTCAAAAGCAGAAATGAACTGCTGACACATCAACTCACACCTATTGGGGAGAGACTGTTCACCTGCTCCGTGTGTGGGAAGGGATTCACTCAGTCATCACACGTGCTGAGACACCAGCGAGTTCACATATGACTGCAGGGGTTGGATTCTGCTGTTAATCCCATCCTGGACTGAACCATGTTCATTCTGACAGTTGGGGTTTGTTTCTGCTGATGTCAATAACCCCTATAACTGGGCTGGAGTTTAATATTCTGGATATCTGTTAAATAAATTAGCTTTGTTTTAAACACTTTATTGTTGATTTTGGTCTTTCCCACCTGAGTGTTTAGCATCACCTGGCTGGATCCCAGAAAGGACAATCTGTGGGGAGGATCGTCCGGTGAGAACTGAACTTCAGCCTGGACACAGTCCTTCAGGGCCACACTGAAAGGGGCAAACGGCACTTTGGTCTTTCTCGTCTCTCTTCACTGACTGTAAAGTCGCCGTGCGGGTTTATCTTGCGTGTAAGAAATGTGTCCCAGCCGTTCTCTTTCATGGTTCAGATCTCCTAGGAATGGAACAGAAATGTCCTTTCCAATGGAGTCAAGAAGGACAATGGTGAATGCTGGAAAAGTGCTGTCAAATCAGAGATTGGTGTAAAACTGTGATCGATTCCTGACTGGAAGTGAAACGGCAGGTTTAAGTCTCCAGTCTAAAAATAACTGGTAATTATTCTATGAAGATTTAAATTGTTTGTGTGACAGTCCTGAGTCCACCAATTAAGGCAGGCGAAAATGAACCCATTTAAAATCAGTGGGTTAAAGCGTGCAATAAAATAGCAGAAGAGGTAATTCACATGAGCCTGTTCACTGCTGGTACAATTATACAACAGTCATTTGATCTGTAGGTAAAGAAGGATCTGCAGTGTGTTTCCAGAATTCCCTGTTTTATTGATGTCTTTGTGTTAGACACCAGGATAACGAAAGATACTCGACCCTGACCATTCACAGGGTGGGGGCGATCCCGACAGTTACTCTGGGATCACTCCTGCTGCGGAACTCTACCACTGACCCTGCTGAAGGTTGCAGGCTCAGGGAGTGGGGCCTCCAGGAGTGGACTGTAAGAAAGCTGGGTTTCAGTATCCTGACAAATATATGCCGAGGAACCAGAGGAATCCTTACCAAGGAACCGTCTGGGGTTTTACCTGTCAGTGGAGGTCTTGTGGTGAATGAATCCTGACTCCCCGAACTGTCTTACATTTAACTCAGGTCAGGCCAGGATGAATTCAGTTGACAGGAGAATTGGGACAAATATCACCCACAATCAAGGGAGACAAAAGCAGCCATTAGAGAAGCTCAGAGATCTTTGGAAAAGAAGATAGTGCACAATTTTAATAATAGTAAAAGCTTTTCCAGCTGCGTCAGGAGTCAGAAGACCATTAAAGATGGTTTAGGGCCACTGAAAGACAGTTCAGGACAGATTCCCGGGCTATGGCAGAGCTGTTAAATGACTATTTCTCATTCAGCCGACACTCCTGGGGATGATGCTCAGATTCCAGCTGTGGGATGTGCTGTCGACAATAGCATCATAAATATTAAAATAGAAAGGGATGTGATCTTGGATAAAATATGAAATCTCAAAATACTTTGTGCTCCGGGTCCAGATGATATCCACCCCCGGGTGTTTAAAGAGATGGGACGGGTGCTCTGTGAGCCCCTTGCCTGTATCTGCAACTGCTCAATAGAGTCAGGGATTGTTCCCTGAGATTGCAAGGCAGCTCACGTAGTTCCCATTTTCATTAACGGGGACAAATCATAGCCAGGGAATGACAGGCCCATCAGTGTGACCTCGATCAGAGGGAAGATGCTTGAAGGGATCCTAAGAGATGCTATTTATTATCACAGGGAAAAAGAAGCAGCCATTAGAGATACTCAACACGGCTTCCGGGAAAGAAGGTCGTGTCTCAAAAACTTGCTTGAGTTTTTTGAAGAAGTTACCGGATTAGTGGATGAGGGTAATCCGGTTCACATTGTCTGTCTCAGGGGTGCGAAACTCATTTTCTATGGTGGGCCTGATCCGATATCCTGGCACTTGGCCTGGGCCACATTCAACAAAAGTTGTAAACTAGAAATAGATGAAGATGGACTATATTGGTGCTTGCTTGCATTTGGGTTTCATTTACTGCTACTTCGGCTCCCGATACCTGGCACCTCTTAGCTTGAACCATTGCATCAACATTTGGAGTAAATGACTGGGCTGAGGCCTGTCTTGGATAAAAACATGACGACCACTTGTCATTACAGTACTTTGTGCCCCAAACACTAACCGTGGAAGTGAATTTCACAGTCTCACAACTCCCTACGTAAAGAAGTTGCTCTTGATCACTGCTCTATAACAGATAGCAGGGGTTAAGGGTCGTTACTCAGACTGTATAAGGTGGAATGAGGTGTTCCACAAGGGTCGGTTCTGGGACACTGTTCACAATTTACATAAACGATTTGGACTCGGGAATCGGAAGTACAATTTCAAAATTTACGGATGACACCAGATTAGCGGGGCGGGGGGCTGTGGGTGGGTGGGGTGGGGTATAGATAATATTGATGAAGATTGCGACCAAATACAAGAAAACATTAATAAACTGGCAAAATGGGTGTATAATTAGCAAATGAATCTAAATGCAGATGCGGGTGAAGTGGAGCATTTTGGTAGAAAGAACAAGGAGGCCGCATGCTACTTGGACAATAAGAGTCTAAATGTCCTTGGTTCCAAAGAAAACAATCCCAGCCTATCCAATCTTTCATCATAGCTAAAATTCTCAACTCCTGGCAACGTCGTCGTAAATCTCCTCTGTACCCTTTAATATTCTCTCTCTCTCTCTCTCTCTCTGCCATTTGGGTCTCTTTCTCTCTGTCTGTGTAATTGACACAATGTTTATTCAGTGTACTGGGACGTACTGTTCTCCGTGACTGGCCTGTTTGAACAACAACGACACCTTTTGATTGGTGTGATGCTGTCCCAGCCTAATATAAGATATGCAATTTGAGAACCTTTCACTCATTCACCTGACGAAGGGGATAATCTCCGAAAGCTTGTGATTTTAAAATAAAATTGTTGGACTATAACCTGGTGTTGTATGATTCCTTACATTTGTCCATCCCAGTCCATCACCGGCATCTCCACATCATGGCCCTCTCTCGAGCAATCACATCTTTCCCCTAATGTGGTGACCAGAACTATACGCAGTACTCGAGCTGTGGCCTTACTAGTGTTTTATGTAGTTGTCAGATCACCTCCCTGCAATTATATCCTAAGCCTAGGCTAATAAAGGAAAGTATCCCGAATGTCTTCTTAACCACCTTATCTACCTGTCCTGCTACCTTCAGTGATCTGTGGACATGCACTCCAAGGTCCCGCTGTTCGTCTCCACCTCTCCGTATCCTCCCAATAATGTGGTTTCAGAGCAACTAATTCTGGAACGTCTCACTTGATAATACAAGTCATAAGTCGAAACCAATTTGGTGAAGGGAGACTAATATTGGTGACTGGAAATAGTTAGTGTACAACTTGATATTGCTGCACACCGGAATAGAAAACGAGATTGGATGGACAGAAGAGGTCTGACAGGATGGCCGAGCGGTTGTCGGAGGCAGTGAACGTTTACACTGGCTGCACAGTGAGAGCGGCTCGTTGGTCTCGGGATATGATTCTCGCTTCGGGGGTTTTATTGATTGATATGCGAGAGATCCTGGGTTGAAATCGCGGACGAGCCCTACTGTCTCGCTGCTTTCAGTGAAAAGTCTCCAATTGGATTCTGACATCTTTCCAGTGTTGCTGTTGGTAGAATTGAATTACATCCAGAGCATGTTTGAGCTCCAGAGGACAGAGTTCGGAAGTTTCCATGTCACAACACACGTGAAGTAAATAAAATGTCTCAAGATGATGAGGAGATTGAAGCTGACTGTGAATTTATCTCAATTCAGACGGTCTCATTGATATTGGATGATGGGATAGAGAGCCACATATCCAAGTTTGCTGATGACACCAAGATGGGCAGCATTGTAAGCAGAGTAGATAGAGGCATAAAATTACAGAGAGACAGTAATATAATAAATGAATGGGCAAAACTGTGGCAAGTGGATTTGAATTGACGCAAGTGTGAGGTCATCCACTTTGGACCTAAAAAGGATAGATCAGAATACGTTCTAAATAGAGAAAAACTCGAAACTGTGGAGTTCCAAAAGGACATAGGGTCCATGTACATAAATCATTAAATATCATGGACAGGTACAGAAAATAACCGAAAAGGCTAATGGAATGCTGGCCTTTATATCTCGAGGAATGACGACAAGGGGATAGACATTATGCTACAGCTATACAAACCTCTTGTTAGACCACACCTGGAGTACTGTGTTCAGTTCTAGCACCGCATCTTAGGAAGGATATATTGGCCGTGAATGGAGTGCAGCGTAGATTTACTAGAATGATACCTGGACTCCAAGGGTTAAATTACGAGGAGAGATTACATAAACTAGGGCTATATTCCCCGAAATTTAGTAGATTAAGGGCTGATTTGATCGAAGTTTTCAAGATATTAATGAGAACTGATGGGGTTGATGGAGAGAAACCATTTCCGCTGGTTGGGGAGTCCAGGATGGGGGGACACGGCCGAAACATTAGAGTCAGGACTTTCAGGATTGAAGTTAGGAAACACTTCTATCAGCAAAAGGAGGTGGAAGTTTGAAAATCTTTTTCGCAAACGGCAGTTGATGCGAGCTCAATTGTTGATTTTAAAGCTGAGATTGAAATTATTTTGTTCACCAAAGGTGTTAAGAGATATGCGGCTCAGGCCCATATATGGAGTTACGTCACAGATCAGCCATGATCTCATTGAATTGTGGAACAGGCCCGAGGTGCCCAAATGACCCA
Organism: Heptranchias perlo; assembly: GCF_035084215.1. Classification (NCBI taxonomy): domain Eukaryota; kingdom Metazoa; phylum Chordata; class Chondrichthyes; order Hexanchiformes; family Hexanchidae; genus Heptranchias; species Heptranchias perlo. Next base: position 30,093,470 of record NC_090344.1, on the reverse strand, counting down.
CTCCTGTTCCCAAGTTCCGCATGGTCCAGAATGCAAAAACTTGCTGCATTGGCCGGGAATCGAACCCGGGTCTCCCGCGTGGCAGGCGAGAATTCTACCCCTGAACCACCAATGCTCAGAAAGGATGCCTTGCTTGTTTCCATTTGAAATGATCTCTGAACGAACATGCCGTTTGCTGTTGGGATGGCCGAGTGATTGAAGCGTTGGTCTCAAAATTCCAATGGTGTTTTTCTCCCTCGATTTGAATTCTGCTCGCAGCGTCACTGTTTAAAAATCTCTTCAATGCTGAAATAGAAAAATTGGAGTTAGTTGACCGCATTTATTTCTCGCTCAGCATGACCGATATTTCAGCGTGGCCGGTGCTTTTGATTGGGTGCCCAAACTTCTCTTGAAAGATTTCAAGACCCGAGAAGGAATCTCTCCCAATCTGTAACTTAAATTCTGCTAGTTTACAAGACCTGACATTTATACTCTTTATTTTCTTTTCGTGCATCTCTCCATCTCCCCCTGTCTCTGACTCTTGTCTCTCTGTGTTGTCCCCGATGTAATTCTGAGGCTTCCTTGAACAGCGAAGGCTGATCTAAACTGCAAAACCAGCAGAGAAGGGTAAACAATTAAAAGATTGAGGCGGTTGGACAAGTAAAGGTGGAACCCAGCTGATAAATTCGGAGCTAATGTACCCACATTTATGTCTCTTCGCCCTCATAGTGAATGGAAGCAGCAATTTGAGTGAAGTATACTTATGGTGGAGTGTAAACTATGACGGTGCCGAGACAGACGACAATGTCGTTTCGGAGCAATTCGTTCTGTAAATTGTTACTTGAAAATACAAGTCGTACATTCAAAACTAATTTGATAAAGAGAGGCTAATATTGTCGATGTGAAATAATTCGTGTAAAACCTGATGTTGCTCCACATCGTACATCGTACAAGAAAGCGAGATTGGAGGGACAGAGCGTTCTGAAAGGATGGTGGATCGGCTTCAAGGCAGCGAAATTTTACAGTGGCTGCACGGCTCTGTTGCCAGTTGGTCTTTGGGTCTGATTCTCGCTCAGGGAGTTTCACTGGTTCAAGTGCCGGATCAGCCCCGTTGTGTCCCCATTTTTGGTCAAAAATCACCAATTGGCTTCTCACAGCTTTTCAGCGGTTTTGACTTATCTCCAGCAGAGAATGTTTGAGCGCCAGAGGACAGAATGCAGAGGGTTTGTCCACGCAACACACTGAGACGAAATGAAGACAAGTTTTCTAGAAGTTGTACTGACTGAAGCCGGCAAATTAATTTATCCCAACTCAGGCGATCTCACGGGTACAGAATACAAAAGGTAAAGGATGCTGAATTGGACTGGAACCAAATCCCTGATTTCCCACCGGCAGGCGAAGATACTAACACTGAAATACTAATGCACACACAACTGCAGGCTGCACGTGTAGCGTTGGGTACATGTCCAGAACATGCAGTCTGGCAGAGTTCCCGTGATAACCCTACGCAGTCTGCTCCACTGCCGTGCAGTTCCTGTGGGTTACGTAAGGAGTGGGTCAAGCATAGCCGTGTAATTCAATGGGGGCTTGAAACCACCTCACATCGCCACTGTGAAATGCTAAAATAAATAAGAGCTGTAGTTACCAGGCAGTGTTTACTCCCTCAGAGCATAAAGGATAATCCAGCCCATTGTTCACCTAAAAGATTTCACGACATGAGACTGAATTTATTTTAACCTGTACTTTAAATTCTGCTCAATCACAGAATTTGGAGATTTATACTATTTTTCTTTGCATGCATCTCTCTATCTCTGTCTGTGTTTCTTCTTTCTCTCTATTTCCCCTGATGGACTTATCAGGCTTCCTTGAACGGCCAGGTCTGGAAACCCGGGATGGGACAAGGCTGTCGGATCTTCAGTCCAGTTGCTTTATTTCGACGGGATGAGCTTTGCTGTTTTTCGTCTCCGCTTTCGGAAAATATAAACCCAGATGGAAATTCCCCTCCTCGGGTACGGTCACCTCCCGGTAATGGAAATGAACCCGATCTATCACTCGGTCTTAATATCTGTATTCTCATTGCTTAAGAATAAAATTACGGGGCTACAGCTATTCTCAGGACACATTTTAGAAATTAACACATAACAGACTTATTCGGAAACGTGGGATAAAAGGGCAGGTGATAACCTGGGCACATAATTGGCTAAAGGGAAGGAGGCAGAGAGTAGTGGTGAACGGATGTTTTTCTGACTGGAGAGAAATATGCAGTGTGATCCCCCAGGCGTCGGTATTAGGACTATTGCTTTTCTTGTTTTTATAAGTGACTTGGATGTGGGAATAGGGAGTACGATTTCGAAGTTTGCGGATGATTCAAAACTTGGCAACGGAGCAAATAGTGAGGAAGATAGTAGCAGATTTCAGGAGGACATACACAGACTAGTGAAACGGGAAGTCACGTGACAGATTTAACGCAGATCAGTTTGAAGTGATGCACTTTTGGAAGAAGAACAATTTATGGCTGGTTGCAAGAGCAGAGGGACCTGGGGTGCATATTCACAAAACAGGGCAAGTTGATAAGGCGGTTAAGCAAGCGAATGGGGTACTTCGCTTTGCAAATAGGACATTGAATATAGAAACAAGGAAGTCATACTAAGCCATTACAAATCATTGGTTCGGCTCAGCTGGAATATATTGTACGGTTCTGGGCACCACACTTTAGAATGAAAAGGCATTGAAGAGGATTCAGAGCAGGTTGACCTGGATAATACCAGGGTTGAGGAACTTCAGTTATGTGGAGAGATTGGAGAAGCTGGAATTATTCCACTTACAGCAGAGAAGGTTAAGGAGTGAATCTAATGGATGTATTCAAAGTAACGAGGGGTTTTGAAAGATCAAGTAGGTAGGAATTGGTTCCTCTGGCAAGTGGGTCAGTAACCAGAGGTCATAGATTTAAAATAATTGGCAAAAGAACTACAGGGGAGTTGAGGAGAATTTTAACCGTGAAATTCGGCTTTTCTATTCCCTTATGAATATCGCAGATTATAATGTCCAGGCGGGGTGGGACTGAATGGGGGATAGAGTGCGGAGATTGGAATGGGAGCTCATTAGAATGAACTTGGTCGCATCAATTTTTGTTATTTTTCCTACCAGTTGCCCGAAGCAGGCGGTGAACCTTCTTCTCGAGAGAGGATCGTCATTTCAGTTCAGAAGGAAAAAGGTATCAAGAAAATCGGGTGACACAGACACGGAATGATCCGAGACTGACAGCACATCCCTTTTAAACAGACACAGGCACGGAATGATCCGGACATAAATCATCATTATGGTACATAAGTTTTTCTTACGTTAACCATAAGATTTGCTCCTTTTACAATGACTCCGCTTTTCTCATTGATACTTCGCGACCATTCTCATTTCAACACGTTCGTGGAAGGAACTTTTGCTGATTTCAGCAAACAACGCAAAAACCTCTGCCCGCCGTTTCGAGAAGGATGGGACTTTAACCAGACCTGCTGAATGAGGGAAAGAAGACTTCAACACAAGAACGACGAGGGTGGGATTCGAACCCACGCGTGCAGCGCACAATGGATTAGCAGTCCATCGCCTTAACCTCTCGGCCACCTCGTCACATGAGGAAACCTTCGAAATCCCTTTTATTCAAAATGAAAATACTGGTTATGTTGCCAATCTGAAACAAAAACAGGAAATGTGGATATCCTCAGCAGGTCAGGCAGAATCTTTAGATATAGAAACAGAGTTAAAGTTTCAGGTCGATGACCATCACATGAGTATTACATCACACTCCTGACTTGCGCCTTGCAGATCGTAGAACAGCTTTGGAGAGTCACGAGGTGAGTCACTCACCGCAGAACATCCAGCCTCTGACCTGCTCTGACAGCCACAGTATCGATGTGGCTGGCCCAGTTAAGTTTCTGGTCAATGGTGATCCTCAGGATGTTACTCGGGGGGATTCGGCGATGGTAATGCCTTGGTAATGGTAATCTCCCACAGAAGAGATTTACTGGAAAGATTCCAGGGATGAGGGTCTTTAGTTACATGGATAGATTGGAGAAGCTGAGGTTGTTCTCCTTCGAACAGAGAAGGTTGCGAGGAGATTTGATAGAAGTATTCAAAATCATGAAAAGTGTAGATAGAGAGAAACTGATCCCGTTGGCGGAAGGGTCAAGGACCAGAGCACATAGATCTCAGGTCTTTGGCAAAAGAACCAAAGTTGAAGGAAAAACATTTTTTACACAGCGAGTGGTTATGATGTGGAATACACTGCCCGAGGGGGTCTTGGAGGCAGATTCATTCATGGCCTTCAAAAGGGAACTGGATAAGTATTTGAAAGGAAAAAATACAGGGCTACAGGGAAAGGGCGGGGGAGTGGGTCTTGCTGGATTGCTCTTGCAGAGAGCCGGCACGGACTCAATGTGCCGAATGGCCTCTTTCCGTGCTGTAACATTTCTATGATTCTATTCTATTTGTAGGAGACGATGCTAAACGACCGGAGCGTGACGTCAATCGACCTGGTCATGTACATTCCCTGATAATAAATCCTAGTGTGAGGGAAAGAAGGAATACGTAATTATTGTACATATTTTTAATCTTATGCTGACCACTAGAGATACTCGGTTTCCCAGGGGGCCATTGTGCACTTTGATTGATACTTCACCGAGATCACACTTTACACTCCCAACACCTCCGTGCAAGAAACAGTTCGGGTGCTAATTTGACTTTGCTGATTTGAGCAAACAGATGTTCGCCAGCAATGCGGAAAGGCACTTCTTAGAAAAGAAGGATTTTTGGTGAAGAGACCAAACTGAACAGCGCCAGCAAATTCTTACAGCGGTGGAATTCGAAACCTTGTAATTCAGAGATCAAATCTAACATTTTCGAAAACGAAGCCACTGTCCCACATGGCAATCGATTCGTTGCGGCTGAAAGATGTCATAGAGCTGAAACGTTACCTCTGGCTCTTTCTCCACAGGCGCTGCCTGACCTGCTGAGTGTTTTCAGCATTTTCTGGTTTCATTTTTATGATTTCAGAATGGATGTTTTCCTGAAAACACCCAATTTGACCAAAGGACGCACCTCGCACTTTACTTTCCCCACGCGCTTTAAAGTCTGTCGTTTCTGAACAAAATCCCCTCCGCGCCGGACATTCAAAGGACCTTTCGCTCACGGCCAACCTCCTGTCATCGACACTTTTTCGCCACTGCCGCTCTTTGCATTTCTCCTCATTCCTATTCAATCGTACATTTCCACAGACCTGTTAAAATCAAGTGGAACATTTCCGATCTTCCTGCACCGCCCAGATTGCCAAAAGTGCACATTTCAGACGTCATTCGCAGCGATGTAGCGCCGCCCGTCTCTCCCGCACATCACCTGCTCGGGGAAAAGCGCCAACGACCATGGAAACAAAACCCAGTTCTTCAGTTAACATCCCCCGTGTCACAAGATACCCCATGGAAATTTCACGGAGAAGTATGCCGCTGTCCTTCCGATTGCCAGCCCTGCTTTCTTCGTTCTTGTCTCTGGAGCAGTCTCGCAGGTGGGAATGTTTCAAGGCACAAATGAACATTGGTGCGAACGGGACATGTGCCCCCGAGTAACAGCGGTCGAAGTGGAGCAAACTTAAAGACATAAGAATGTGAAAGTGAGTGTTAGAGTCGGTAAGGCCGCAGTAAAGTCTCAATGAAATGGACCATGATTGTGGAAGGAAAAAAATCTGGAAGAAGCGGCGGGTCTGAATTTTGGATCTTTCAGCAGAGACACATGAGAGAACAAAGACAGGATACAGACAAAGGTGTTGGAGGCAGAAAGAAAAAGAACGAATTAAGAGGAATGAAAAGAGAGTGAAAGAAAGGATGGGATAGAAGGCGATGAAAGAAAGAAAGAAAGAAAGAAAGAGGGGAGAGAGAAAGACAACCGTGCAATACTCACCCGGCAAACGGGCGCTGCTCCCAATCGGGTGCACTTCGCCCCACTGACCCTCGTCCCATTCACAACATCCTACAATACACTTTCAATACCTGTGCAGTGAAACAGAGAATTTCAAGGTATAAAGACACTCACACACCGTCCTACAATACACTTTCAATACCTGTGCAGTGAGACAGCGAGTTTCAAGGTATAGAGACACTCACACACCGTCCTACGATACACTTTCAATACATGTGCAGTGAGACAGCGAGTTTAAAGGTATAGAGACACTCACACACCGTCCTACGATACACTTTCAATACATGTGCAGTGAGACAGCGAGTTTAAAAGTATAGAGACACTCACCTTTTTGTTCAAAAGTAGCACATCCCAGGAATATTAGAGACCGAGGGTCAGTTTCCCTCTCCTGATGTAGCTAAGGCTTGTCAGTCAAGAGTCCCCTCCTCCCAGTATTGGCTGTGGAGGAAGTACAGTGTAGATTTAATGGAATACCTTCAGCCTGACCGAGGTTATTCTGACTGGCCAGTAATTACTCGATCTATCCCTTTCTCCCTTTTTAAACAACGGTACATCTTTAGCAGTCCTCCAATCCTCCGGCATCACACCTGTAACCAGGGAGGATTAGAAAATGATGGTCAGAGCATCCGTTATTTCCTTTCTTGCTTCAATTAACAACCTGGGATATATTTCATCCGGGCCTGGTGATTCAGGTGGAATGATTTGGGTACTTTCTATTTTCTGTTTGCAAAAGTTTGCACCGCAGGTCAAGATCACAAGTCTCGGTCAAAATTAGGACCACTTCTGGGTTTAAACCTCAAATCGTGAATTATACCACAACCCCAACGAGCCCAAAAACAAATAAATTAACGTGTTACAGACACATTCTATGAGAGGTCTGTCTGTACAATGAAAGGGCGTTTTTGATCAGTCATTCTGATATCCGTTTCCTCCTGAAGCTTGAACAAACACAAATTCCACACTCTTATTTTGTCGTTTAATTCCACAAATTAGGTGAAAATAATAAATTATGGAAGGCACTGCTGGGAGTTGAACCCAGGATCTCCTGTTTACAAGACAGATGCTTTAACCAACTAAGCCACAGCGCCACTTGATACCATTGCTCGCCCACCTCCTCTCACTAATATCTATCAGCGACACGTTACTGTCTGTTTGGGGTTCAGACCGTTTTATCTTTGTCTATTTCGCTTGTCCGTTTACCTGTGCATCCCAATTTCGCCTGCATTTCTCTCTGTGTTCAACTTTGTGTATCCCTCAGTGCGTTGATACACGGATGATTATGTGTGCTTGTGTTTGTTACATTAAATAAATTAGGGGTTCAGACAATTCTCGCTCTGACATTGGACAACTATTGACCCAAACTTTGCAGCGAAGTGTTGTTTATTATGGTGCCGAAACTAAAAAATCGGAAGAGGTCCAAAAAGGGAAAAGGAGATAAACTTGTGAGGGAAAATATTGACAACAATCAAGGTTTTTACACGTATATTAAGAGAAAGAAGGGTGACTAAGAGGAACGTGGGCCCCTTAAAGACAGATGGAGGTGATATTGTAATTGAAAATCAGGAAATGCCAGAGTTGCTAAATATTTACTTTTCATCGTTCTTCACAGAAATGGATGGGGCTAACATACCAGAGACACGAGGAAAACTGAAAATAAATCAAGGGGATTCGTATAAGTAAAATAATGGTAATGGAGAAAATAATGAGACGAAAGATAGACAAATCTCCAGGACCTGATGGTTACCATCCCAGGGGACGAAGAGGAATAGGCGAGGAAATGGTACATGTTTTAGTCATGATCGTTCAAAAGTCTCTTGATTCAGGAATTGTTCCTTTGATTGAAACATTGTCAATCTCACTCCATTATTTAGGATGGGTAGGAGAGATAAAGTTAGAAATTAAAGACCCATTAGTCTGAAGTCTGTTGTGGGGGAGTTACCAGTAACCGTTATTAGGGAAATAATGACTGAACACTTGGATAAATATGAAGTCATCAGCGAGAGCCAGCATGGATTTGTAAAGGGTAAGTCAAGTCTAACAAAACTAGTTGAACTTTTTGAAGGTGTATCTAACGTGGTAGATAATGGAGTTTCCTTGGGTGTTATATAATATTCACTTCCAGATGCATTCGATAAGGTACCACATAAGAAGCTGTGAACAACAATGAGAGTGCGTAGAATTTAAGGCAACCTAATGAAATGGGTTCGGAGTTGGTTAGAAGGTGGGAGACAGAGAGCCAGAATAATAAGGTATGTACTCAAATTGGCAGGATGCGATCAGTGCTGGGGCATTAGCTTTTGACTATATGTATAAATAACGTAGGTGAAGGAATAGGAAGCCGTATCGCCACGTTTGTCGCTAGCATCAAATTAGATATCACAGTGAGTAGCGTTCCCGGGTGTATAAGGTTGTGGTGCAATCGGTCAGCCTGCGGTAATTAGAGGAATCTAGAAATACCCAGGTTATGAATTCGAGTCGCACCTTGGAGAGACAAACCTTCCAATCCGAGCATTTTGACCGGAGTTCAAGGTGCAACTGGCATGTTCCATAACGCATCTACTTCTTAGTGTTCCTATGTAGGCACTTGTGGGTTCTTGAGTTCCTCTGGCCGACCGTCTTGCAAAAGCAGGTGCGAGTTCACTTGTTTATAAGGGAAGAGGGGGCGATTAGCGACAGCTGATAAAGCAAAGCGGCCTAGACGAGGTCCTTAAATCTAAAGAACCAAACACACAAATCTTCTTTTCGTTGAGTGGATATTCGTCGATTGGAAGTTTCGTGTGAGGAAAATTTGGAAGGGAAATCTGCTGCCTGGTGTCACTGTGTAACGGGTGAAACTATTCAGTTTACAGATGTTAATACGCTGAAAGGTCGAGAGGTTATTTCCAACTCCCGTGTGGGACAAGTTTAGCTTTTGAGCCACTATATAAAGTGTTATTTTAATTGGTGCTAACGATTGACAAGACATTTGGCACAAACAAACAGAATTGTAAACTCACGAGTTCACTGTCCATGTTTCTCACATCATGTTCAACAGAAACAAGGAATCCCCTCAACACGTCACTGAGAATTTTCAAAAAGGGATCCTCATCATGGTTCGACGTCAACGAGGGATAATTCATAGTGCAGGAATCTGCATAACGGAAACTTTTCTAATCGCGAGTCCGGGTAGCTCAATCGGGAGAACATCGGACTTTTAAACCCGATAATGATCTGAAGGTTCAAAGTCTGGTTCAGGCTGTAAATTTTGAAACAGCTGGCAAGTTCTGTCTTTGCAGCGGAGCAACAACTGCGGGACAGACGAGGCCTGCGATGTGCTGTCAAAGCTTCGGTGGTATCCTGTTTCCCAGGGATGGACAGAAATGCGCTTTCTTCGGCGGCATTCGCTTCTTTCCGCCAGCAACGTATGATTGGAGAGAGCAGGGCCGGACAGGCGGCCTGAATGTTGTTGCTGTCGTGGCTTCACTCAATCCGGGAGCTGGGGAACATCGAACATCGAAAAACTGATGGATGCAGTGCTGTTTAGAACTGCAGTTATTAACCGGGGCAGCGCTGCAGGATTCTTTAATGATCTCTCACAAAACAACTGAAAGCAGTCGCAATGTGCAGCTTTGAGAGGGGCTTTCTGCACCGTTAGGGCAGGAAACGGGAGTGAGGGAGAGACACTGTCGGTAACTCTGTAATGCTTGAGTTTGTGTAGAACTGTACAGAGCTTCGATGAGGTGTTGTGTTTTTTTCATATTTAACTACAGAGTGAATTCTTGCTTCATTTATATTCACTAATTGTTGGTGGATAACGTTTTCAAAATGTTTCCGCTCGGTTTCGAACCGGAGTTATTTAGTGTGTTCGGCGTGCGTGATAATTACTGCACGACGAAAAGTTCACTGTGTAAATGCATATTGGCATAACTCAGATGATAGCTGCCGTCTACAAATGCTCTCAGTGCGAGAGGCGGGTCAGATTCCCGTTCAGGGAATTAAGTTTTACAAAATAGTTTATTGTATTAATTTCGCAAAACTCATTAAACTCTGTAAAAAAGACGAATACTCGTTCTAATCGCCATTAATCAACCAGCAACATTCTGTTTCAGACTGAAGGAAATCCTAACATTTTTTTAATCATTCATGGGATGTCAGCGTCGGTGGAAAGTCCAGCACTTATTGCCCAATCCTAATTGACCTTGAGAAGATGGAGGTGATCCGTCTTCTTGAACCGCTGCAGTCCGTGTGGTGAAGGTTCTCCCACGGTGCTGTTAGGAAGGGAGTTCCAGGATTTTGACCCAGCGACGATGAAGGAACGGCGATATATTTCCAAGTAACGATGGTGTGTGACTTGGAGGGGGCCGTGCAGGTTGCGGTGTTCTTATGTGCCTTCTGCCCTTGTCCTTCCAGGTGGTAGAGGTCGCGGGTTTGGGAGGTGCATCTTGTGGATGGTACACACTGCAGCCACGGTGCGCTGGTGGTGGAGGGAGTGAATGTTTAAGGTGGTGGATGATGTGCCAATCAAGTGGGCTGCTTTTTCCTGGGTTGTGTCGAGCCTCCTGAGTGTTGTTGGAGCTGCACTCATCCAGGCAAGTGGAGAGCATTCCATCACACTCCTGACTTATGCCTTGTCGATGTTAGAAAGGTTTCGGGGAGTCACGAGTCTCCAGTGCAATCACATCTTTCCTGTAATGTGATGACCACAACTGCACGCAGTACTCAAGTTGTGGCCTAACTAATGTTATGTACAGTTCTAGCATAATCTCACTGCTATTGCAGTCTATGCCTCGGCTAATTAAGGAAAGTATCCGGTATGCCTTTTAACCACCTTATCTACCTGTCCATCTACCTTCAGCGATCTGTGGACATGCACTTCAAACGTCCCTGTGTTGATCTACACCTCTCAGTATCCTCCCAAGCATGGTAGTTTCAGAGCAACTAATTCTGAAACGTCTTACTTGATAATACAGGTCGTACAGTCAAAACCATTTGGTAAAGGGAGACTAATATTAGTGACTTAAAATAGTAAGTGCACAAGTTGATATTGCTGTACACCAGAATAGAAAACGAGATGGGATGGACAGAAACGGTCTGAAAGTTGGCTGCTCGGCTGTGGGAGGCAGCGGACATTTATCCTGGCTGTCTCACAGCCAGTGGTTTGTTTTTCTCGGGGTTTGATTCTCACTTGGGGGATTATATTGATTAATGATACGAACGGCCCCGGGTTCGAATCCACGACGAACCTGACAACCACAAGGCTTTTTGTGAAAAGTCACCAATTGGCTTCTGATACCTTTTCAGTGTTGCTGTTGGTCGAATTGAATTATATCGAGAGCATTTTTAAGATCCAGAGGAGAGAGTGCGGAACTTTCCAAGGCGAAACGCATGTGAAGTAAATAAATGTCTCAAGCTGATGAGGAGATTGAAGCTCGATGTGAATTTACCTTCAGGCGGCCTCATTGACATTGGATGACAGGATAGAACGCCACATATCCAAGTTAGCCGATAACCCCAAGATGGGCAGCATTGTACGCAGTGCAGATGGAAGAACAATATTACAGAGACATTAATATAATAAATGAATGGGCAAAACTGACAAATGGATTTCAATTTAGTCCAGTGTGAGGTCATCCACTTTGGACCTGAGGAGGATATTTCAGAATACTTTCTAAATGATGAAATGCTCGAAACTGTGGAGGTCCAAAGGGACTCAGGGGTCCAGCTACATAGATCATTAGAAGGTCATGGACAGGTGCAGAAAATAATCAAAAAGGTTAATGTAATGCTGGCCTTTTTTATTTAGAGGAATAGAATACTAGAGAATAGACATTATGCTACAGCTAATCAAAGCTCTGGTTTGACAACACCTGGAGTACTGTGTTCAGTTCTGGGCACCGCACCTGAGGAAGGATATATTGACGGTGGAGGGAGTGCAGTGTTGATTTACTACAATGATACCTGGACTCCAAGGGTTAAATTCCAACGAGAGATTACACAAACTCGGGTTGTTTTCCCTGGAATTTGGTAGGTTAAGGGCTGATTTTGTCGAAGTTTTCAAGATATTAAGGGGAATTGTTGTGGTAGTTCGAAAGAAACTATTTCTGCTCGTTGGGTGCCTGGGACGAGGGGACATCGCTTAAACATTAGAGTCAGCAATTTCAGGAATGAAGTTGGGAAACACTTCCACAAGCAAAGGGAGGTAGAAGTTTGGAACTCTCTTTCGCAAACAGCAGTTGATGCGAGCTTAATTGTTAATTTTAAACCTGAGATTGATAGGTTTTTTTGAACCAAAGGAATTGAGGTATATGATGCTCAGGCGGTTTTATGGAGGGAGGTCACAGAACAGCCATAATCTCATTGAATTGCGGAACAGTCTCGAGGTGCAAAATGGCCGACTCCAGTTCCCAAGTTGCTCATTGGTGCAGAATGCAAAACGATCCTGCATTGGCCGGGAATCGAACCCGAGTCCCTCGCGTGGGAGGCGAGAATTCTACCACTGAACCACCAATGCTCGTACATCTGCTATCTGCAAATGTCCACTTAGGTCTCTTCGCTCTCATAGTGAATGAAAGCAGCAATTTGAGTAAAGTTTGCTGATGGTCGAGTGTGCGTTGTGACGATATCGAGACAGTCGACAATATTCAGCGCAGTTGATTCTGCAAATTGTTGCTTGATATTACAAGTCGTACATTCAAAACGATTTTGATAAAGACACTCTAATATTGTTGATTTGAAATAATTGGTGTAGAACCTGATATTGCTCGACATCGTATTTGGTACAAGAAAGAGAGATTGGATGGACACAGCGTTCTGAAAGGATGGCGGATCGGGTATATGGGAGCGGAATTTTACCCTGGCTGAACATCTCCGTTGCCTTTGGGTCTGATTTTTGCTCAGGGAGTTTCATTGGTTCAAACCGGATGAGCCCCGTTGTGTCCCCATTTTTAATCAAAAATCACCAATTGGTTTCTCACATCTTTTCAGCGGTGTCGAAGGCAGGCTTGACTTATCTCCAGCAGAGCATGTTTGAACACCAGAGGACAGAATGCAAAGGGTTTGTCCACTTAACACACGGAGACGAAATTAAGATAATCTTTCAAGAAGTTTTACAGATTGAAGCCGGCACGTGAATTTATCCCAATTCAGTCGATCTCATGTGCGCAGAATGAAAAGGTAAAGAATGCTGCATTGGCCTGGAACCAAACCCCTGGTTTCCCACCGGCAGACGAGGGTTCCACCACTGAACCGCTAATGCACACACAGCTGCAGGTTGCACGTGTAGCGTGTGATATATGTCTTGAATATGCAGTCTGCAAAGCTCCTGTGCAGCCTGCTTTTACAGCCGCGCGGTACCTGTGGGTTAACGAGCGAATAAGATAAGGCATAGACTTTGAAATTCACTGTGCTTTCGAAACCAACTGACAATCATGGTGCAAAATGCTCAAATAAATAAGAGCTGTAATTACCAGGCAGTGCTTCTCTCAGAGATAAAGAGATAATCCAGCCAAATGTTTACCTATAAGATTTCACGATATGGGCTTTAATTTAAGTTGCACCTTAAATTCAGTTTGATCACCGAATGTGGAGATTTATACTATTATTTTCTTTGCGTGCTTCTCTCTATCTCTGTCTGCATTTCTTCTCTCTCTGTGTTTTCCCCTAATGGACTTATCAGGCTTCCTTGAACGGCCAGGTCTGGATGGGATATGGCTGTCGGATCTTCAGTCAAATGTTGTATTTCGACGGGATGATCTTTGCGATTTTCCGTCTCTGTTTTCGGAAAATATAAACCCAGATGGGATTCCCCCTCCTCAGGTCCCGTCACCTGCGGGTAATGGGAATGAGCCTGATCTATCACTCGGTCTTAATATCTGTATTCTCATTGCTTAAGAATAAGATAACGGGGTTACAGTTATTTTCAGGTCACATTTTAGAAATTAACACATGACAGATTTATTCGAAAACTAGAAGCACGTGGGGTTAAAGGACCAGTGGTAATGCGGGCACGTAATTGGCTGAGGGATAGGAGACAGAGAGTAGTGGTGAACGGATGTTTTTCTGACTGGAGGGAAACATGCAGTGGGATCCCCCAGGGGTCGGTATTAGGACTATTGCTTTTCTAGTTACGTATAAATGACTTGGATGTGGGAATAGGGAGTACAATTTCGAAGTTTGCGGATGTTACAAAACTTGACAAAGTAGTAAATAGTGAGGAAGATAGTAGCAGACTTCAAGAGGACATGGACAGAATGGTGAAATGGGCAGTCACGTGACAGATTTAATGCAGATCAGTGTGAAGTGATGCACTTTTGGAAGACGAACATGGAGAGGCAGTATAATCTAAATGGAACAATTTATGGGGGTGGGGGTGTGGGGTGGGGTGGGATGCAAGAGTAAAGGGACCTGGGCGTGCATGTTTTGAAATCAGGGCAAGTTGATAAGGCGGTTTACAAATCATAAAGGATACTTTGCTTTGCAAATAGGGGCATTGAATACAAAAAAAAGGAAGTCATACTAATCCTTACAAATTTGTGTTTAGGCCTCAGCTGGAGTATATTGTACGGTTCTGGGCACCACACTTTAGGATGAAAAGGCATTGAAGAGGATTCAGAGCAGGTTGGCCTGGATGATACCAGGGATGAGGGAATTCAGTTATTTGGAGAGATTGGAGAAGCTGGGATTATTCTCCTTACAGCAGAGTTGGTTAACCGGAGACCTAATAGAGATATTCAAAATAATGAGGGGTTTTGAAAGTACAAGTAGGGAGAAACTGTTTCCTCCGGCAAGTGGGTCGGTAAACAGAGATCATAGATTTAAAATAATTGGGAAAAGAACTAGAGCGGAATTGAGGAGAATTTTTCCACACGGAGGGTTTGTTAAGATCAGGAACTCACTTCCTGAAAGGGTGGTGGAAGCAGATTCCACAGGATCATTCAAAAGGCAATTGGACATGTCCATGAAGAGAACTAATTTGCAGGGAAAAATCTGGGGTGTGGGTCTAATTGGACAGTTCTTCGAAAGATCCAGCACAGGTACCACGGCGGAATGGCCTCCTTCTGTGCTGTAAGCTTCTGTGATTCTATGATTACCTCCTGAATCATTACAATTGACGCTATTCAGTGTTGAGGAACCAAGAAAATTATTAACGTGATATTCGTCATCTCCATTCCCTTACCAATATCGCAGATTATAATGTACAGGCGGGGGTGGGACTGAATGTGGGATAGAGTGCGGAGATTGGAATGGAAGCCCAGCAGAATGAACATGGTCTCATCAGTTTTGTTAATTTTCCTACCAGTTGCCCGAAGCAGGCGGTGAATCTTCTTCTCGAGAGAGGATCGTCATTTCAGTTCAGAAGGAAAAAGGTATCAAGAAAATCGGGTGACACAGACACGGAATGATCTGGGACTTACGGCACATCCCTTTGAAACAGACACAAACACGGAATAATCTGGGACTTACGGCACATCCCTTTTAAACAGACACAGACACGGAATGATCCGGGATATAAATCACAATTGTGGTCGATTCGTTTCTCTTCCGCTGATCACAAGATCAACTCTTTTTACCAGGACACCGCTGTCCGTTTGATACGTCGCGATCTCCCAATCTCTGCACCTTCGTGGAAGGAACTGTTGCTGATTGCAGCAAACAACCCAAAAAGCTCGGTCTGCCGTTTCGGGAAGCACGGGACTCACATCCACACCTTCTGGATGGAGTGAATGAGAAAAACAAGACTTGAACACAATAACGACGAGTATGGATTCGAACCCACGCGTGCGAAACACAATGGATTAATAATCCGTTGCCTTAACCTCTCGGCCACCGCATCACAAGAGTAGCACTCCGAAAGTCCTTTTATTCAAAATGAAAATACTGGCTAACTTGCCAATCTGAAATAATAACAGTCGATGCTGGAAATCGTCAGCAGGTCAGACAGAATCTTTAGATACAGAAACAGAGTTAATGTTTCAGTTCGATGATCTTTCGTCTGAGCTGAGTCAGAATAAAAGCGCTTTCATTTTCTTTTTTTGAATGCAAAGCCCTGGAC